>NC_064640.1:637637598-637944636 GCF_023864345.2 Schistocerca serialis cubense
GCATCAAACGAAAAAACTACAAAGAACGAAACTCGTCTAGCTTGAAGGGGGAAACCAGATGCCGATATGGTTGGCCCGCTAGATGGCGCTGCCATAGGTCAAACGGATATCAACTGCGTTTTAAAAATAGGAACCCCCATTTTTATTACATATTCGTGTAGTACGTAAAGAAATATGAATGTTTTAGTTGGACCACTTTTTTCACTGTAATAGTCACAAACGTATAAGTACGTGGTATCACGTAACATTCCGCCAGTGCGGACGGCATTTGCTTCGTGATACATTATCCGTGTTAAAATGGACTGTTTACCAACTGCGGAAAGTGTTGATATCGTGTGGCTATTGTGATCAAAATGCCCAACAGGCGTGTGCTATGTATGCTGCTCGGTATCCTGGACGACATCATTTTTCTATGCACCAGGAATTGCATGGCGACGACTTGGAACGTAGTGTACAGTTCTGCCACTGATCACAAGAGAAATTACGCGACGATGACAGATTTTTTGCACGCGTTCTATTTAGCGACGAAGCGTCGTTCACCAACAGCGGTAACGTAAACCGGCACAATACGCACTATTGGGCAACGGAAAATCCACGATTGCTGCGACAAGTGGAACATCAGCGACCTTGACGGGTTAATGTATGGTGCGGCGTTACGGAAGGAAGGGTAATAGGCCCCAATTTATCGATGGCAATCTAAATGGTGCAATGTATGCTGATTTCCTACGAATTGTTCTACCGATGTTACTACAAGATGTTTCACTGCATGACAGAATGGCGATGTACTTCCAACATGATGGACGTCCGGCACATAGCTCGCGTGCGGTTGAAGCGGTATTAAATAGCATATTTCGTGACAGGTGGATTGGTCGTCGAAGCACCATACCATGGCCCGCACGATCACCGGATCTGACGTTCCCGGATTTCTTTCTGTGGGGAAAGTTGAAGGATATTTGCTACCGTGATCCACCGACAACGCCTGACAACATGCATAAGCGCATTGTCAATGCATGTGCGAACATTACGCAATGCGAACTACTCGCTGTTGTGAGGAATGTCGTTACACGTATTGCCAAATGCATTGAGGTTGACGGACATCATTTTGAGCATTTATTGCATTAATGTGGTATTTACAGGTAATCACGCTGTAACAGCATGCGTTCTCAGAAATGATAAGTTCACAAAGGTACATGTATCACATTGGAACAACCGAAATAAAATGTTCAAACGTACCTACGTTCTGTATTTTAATTTAAAAAACCTATCTGTTACCAATTGTTCGTCTAAAATTGTGAGCCATATGTTTGTGACTACTGCAGTGCCATCTGTCACAAAGCGAAAAAAGTGGTCCAACTAAAACATTCATATTTCTTTACGTACTACACGAATATGTAATGAAAAATGGGGGTTCCTATTTTTAAAAAACGCAGTTGATATCCGTTTGACGTATGGCAGCGCCATCTAGCGGGTCAACGATAGCGCCATCTGGTTTCCCTCTTCAAGCTAGACAAGTTTCGTTCTTTGTAGTATTTTTCGTTTGACGCTTATTTCGTGAGATATTTGGCCCGGCCCCCCCCCCCCCCTATATAATCAGCCTGAAATTTCTCAGTGCCCCCAGGTCTGTTCTACGCATACAACCTTATCTCTTGATCCTTAAACCAAGAGTTAGCGATGGTTAAATTATGCTCTGTGTTTAAATTTTACTACATGGCTCAGAGATCCGAATGGGGGACTATTTTACCTCTGGAATATTTTACGCAGAAGGATGCCATCATCATTGAGCCAGACAGTTTAGCTGTATAACCGCGGGAGAAATGATGACTGTAGTTTCCCCTTACGTTCAGCTGTTCACAGCAGCAGCGCTGCAAATTAATGTTGGCTAATATTACAAGACCAGGTCAGTCAATTATGCAGACTGTTGGTCCAACAAGCACCGAAAAGATTGCTACCATTCTTCAGGACGCACATGTTAGCGTGGTCGCTCCACAAATACTCCTCCATTGCTGTTGTACCGACGGTACGGCTGGCTACCTGTATTGCTGTCGCACGCAAGCCTCCTCATCCTGGATAGGTCCACGATTCATGAGGGGTGGAAGAGTAGTATAGAACTTCTGATGTGCAGGCAACCAATAGGTTACACACAATTTTTAATCTTTCATGCAATGTCATGTAAGGAGTGTACACAAGCCATTTTTCGAAGACCCGTAGTTATCTTCCTTAAAATACACTTAACCAACGTTGCGTATCTACTAATTACTTTTTGGTTGACGAAGATGATGAGGTGATATGGTGATGTGAGTCTATGACAGCGAAGTCTACACTAAAATGTTATGAGGCGAGATTGGTTAAAGGGTGCAGATTGGTTAAAATTTTAACTACAAGAAGAAATAGAAAGCACTCTTTAAGAACGGGCGCGCGTGACACACACACACACACACACACACACACAAACAAACAAACACACGCACACAAAACGATGAAAATAATGTACGTTGTAAGATTGGAAACGTACAGCAAAAAGGGAAAAAGCAAGGGAAATAGCTAAAAGAATACAGTAGATAGTGCGGCTGGACGGTCAGTGGAAGAAAAGATGAGCGAGCCACTCTGAAACACACTAGAATCTTCAGCCTAAAAGCTTAGGCTAGAGTCCAGACATATCACAAAACCTTAAAACCTTCACCACATTCGCCCCCGCGTCACCTAAAATAGAGGCCAGATCCCCACCTTAATTTGCTTCTGCCCGCATATCACAATATAAAATACACTCAAAGAAAATATGGCATACAGGGATTTGCACGCCACAGGTATCACAGACTGAGGGGGTCGTCTCGCCGGAGGAGGGAGACTTGTTTTAGGGGAATTTTTTTGTTGAAGGTAACTCAGGTGTACTGTCAAAAATACTACTCTTCTTATAAGACATTAACCTATATTATGCAAGTCCCATCCACTCCAATTTAACAGTCTGCTCATGACAAAAATGTAACTGATCAATCTTACTAGAAAATAACTACTTGATGTGGTTCATAGCTTCGCTGTTGGAGTTCTACATAGCACCGCCATTGTACAGGTTGGTGTGATTCTGCTAGCTTCGTACAGAAAATAGTTGAGTATTGCTCGTGTTTTCACTAAAAGTGAACTGTTTAAAACAATGTTGCAAAGCGGTGCAATATACCCAGACGCTTCTATACAGAGACGTCGAAACACTGAAGAGCCAAAGAAACAGGTACAACTGCCTAATATCGTGTAGCGCCCTCGCGAGCACGCAGAAGTGCCGCCACACAACGTGGCATCGACTCTACTAATGTCTGAAGTATTGCTGGAGGGAACTGACACCATGAATCATGCAGGGCTGCCCATAAACCCGTAAGAACACGAGGGGGTGGAGCGCTCTTCTGAACAGCACGTTGCAAAACATCCCAGATATGCGCAATAATGTTCACGTCTGGGGAGTTTGGTGGCCAGCGGATGTGTTTAAACTCAGAAGAGTGTTCCTGGAGCCATTCTGTAGCAATTCTGGATGTGTGGGGTGTCGCATTGTTCTGCTAGAACTGCCCAAGTTCGTCGGAATGCACAACGGACATGAATGGATGCAGGTGATCAGAGAGGATGCTTACGTACGTATCACCTGTCAGAGTCGTGTCTAGACGTATCAGGGGCCCCTTATCACTTCCACTGCCCACGCCCTACACCATTACAGAGCCTCCATCAGTTTTAACAGTCCCCTGCTGACATGCAGAGTCTGTGGATTCATGAGGTTGTCTCCATACCCGCACACGTCCCTCTGCTCGATAAAATTTGAAACAACACTCTTCCGACCAGGTAACATGTTTCCAGTCATCAACAATCCAATGTCAGTGGTGACGTGCCCAGGCGAGGCGTAATGCCTTATGCTATGCAGTCATCAAGGGTACTCGAGTGGGGCTTCGGCTTCGAAAGCCCATATCGATGATGTTTCGTTGAATGGTTCGCACGGTGTCACTTGATGGCCCAGCATTGAAATCAGCAGCAGTTTGCGTATGGGTTGCACTTCTGTCACATTGACCGATTCTGGTAAGTCGTCCTTGGTCCCGTTTTCGCAGGATCTTTTTCCGGCCGCAGCGATGTCGGAGATTTGATGTTTTTGCATATTCCTGATTATCACGGTACACTCGTGTAATGGTCGTAAGGGAAAATCCCCACTTCATCGCTACCTCGGGTATGCTGTGTCCCATCGCTCGGGCGCCGACTATAACACCACGTTCAAACTCACTTAAATCTTGATAACCTGCCATTGTAGCAGCAGTAACCGATCTAACAACTGCGCTAGACACTTGTTGTCTTATATAGGAATTGCCGACCGCAGTGCCGTATTCTGTCTTTTTACATATCTCTGAATTTGAATTCGCAGGCCTATACCAGTTTCTTTTGCGCTTCAATGTACACATCAAATTTCTTAACTGAGCTGTGTTAGGTAAAGGGACTATTGTATAGACTAACGAAATCTTGAAGACTGCACTCTTAAAAAGTGGCTCTTAATCTGAGTTAAGTCTTATTATCTGATTTCAGTGAATGTGGTTTCATAGCGTTTTACAAAACAGTACGACATCAAAATTCCTTCACTAGGCTGCTAATATGTGACATGTTTTCTATTCTAGTCTGTATACATAGAACGTTTGCTGAACAGACTGTTTTAATATTAACTAGTTTTTACTATGTAAACAAATCAACAAAGTTGGTGTATACAAACGAACTGCATGAACTGTTAACGTATAGCATGCATACGATTCGATGTGATATTTAGTGCCAGACTGTTACACTAGTATAATCTAGTTTTTAACGTGTAAATTTTAAGGCTTGGTGTCCATGTAGTTTCTCTGTTTTGTTAGCTTTATTTATCTTGTACAACCAAGGACATAGACACTGTAAGCTATGCATCTCTGATATTACGATCGCCGGCCGGAGTGGCCGTGCGGTTCTAGGCGCTACAGTCTGGAGCCGAACGACCGCTACGGTCGCAGGTTCGAGTCCTGCCTCGGGCATGGATGTGTGTGATGTCCTTAGGTTAGTTAGGTTTAATTAGTTCTAAGTTCTAGGCGACTGATGACCTCAGAAGTTAAGTCGCATAGTGCTCAGAGCCATTTGAACCATTTTTGAACCATATTACGATCCATTAATCTAAAATATAAGCAATATCGCTGCACTCATATGAAAACAAAGAGCTGCTGATTCAGTCGCATTTCATTACACGACTTTGGTGAAAGAGTATACTGAACAGTACAGTGGGTTGTCGATTTGTGCACTTAGTGACCAGTAGAAAAATTTTTATGATACTGGATGCATGTATAAATTACAGGTACTCATGTTAGATTTGTGTATTTCTATAACGTGTATACATACGTATACTATGATTCTTAATGTCTTTACGTATATTGTAATTTTAATAATTTTATTTGCGTGCAGCAACCGGTAATAATTATGTACTTGACGCCAAAGAATGTTTCTTTAACCAGAGTAATGGTATTCATGTGTGTTTACTATAGGCAAATGATCACGTAAATTATTCTGAGATGTAACACATTACTGTGCAAAACATAGGGCGGAAAGTAACTTTCACACGATGTGCCACTGGCAAGTGACATAACTCGATGGAACGTGGCCCACAAATAGGAGGAATTGCTACAATATAGTACAGAAAATAACTGAAGGAAATAGGCAATGAGACGAACAGCAATAACATTTTTATTCAGAGACAATGATCACACTAAAGTTGCCGCCATTAATGATGGTTCCCTGGACGTTACAAAAATCTGGACGTAGTTCTTAATACGGTGTGCGAACTTCATGGGCTGCAATATGCATGCTCTGCAACGTGCTCCCATGCTACTAGGTTGATAAGGAGCTGTAGGGCGTTCCATTCCTCCACCAGTGTGATTGACAATCGCTGGATGATCGTTGGTTCATGACGACGTGCTTCAACATGTCACGCAAACACATCCCACATGCGCCCGATGGTATTAAAGTGGGGGGAACGGGAAGGCCAGTCCATTCTTACGTACTACTGAATGATGTTAAGTATTGTGTATTATTCCGTCGGATATGGTCGCTTTTAGGAAAATGTAAAATACATGCATTCCATTTTCATTGCAGACAGTCTACATTTACATCTACACCTACATGACTACTCTGCAATTCACACTTGAGTGCCTGGCAAGAGGATTCTTAGAACCGCCTCCAGACTATTTCCCTACCGTTCCATTATCTAACAGAGAGTGGAGACAAAATCTGGATGACTCCAAACAAGAAAGAGTCATCGGAAAATGGAAGAAGAACGAAAATGACGAGTGTAGCCCAAGAGTTTGGTAGTGCACATAGCATTTTTAACGTTCGTGGGAAGAATTTCTAACCACAAACATTGTTGTCCCAAGGAGAGGAGTTGGTAGACCACGGTCAGTTACGGCAGCAGACGATTACTACATTGTGCAACAGGCAAGAAGGTGTAGATGTCAAACTGCCAGAGCAGTTTCAACCACATTTAATAGTGCTGCAAGGCAAGCAGTGCCACACTACATAGTGGAACAGTGACTACATAGGGTGGCCTCTTTTCCCAATGACCAGTATGTTGTAATCCATTGACAACCACACGTCGGTGGCACCATTTGCGATGCTGCCAACAGCATAGAAACAAGGAGATGGCTCACATGCTCTTCCTGAATCAGAGCACACTTAATCTGACTAGTGATTCTGGGCGTATCATTACATACCGACAGGTGGGAATATACAATGCACCCAGGAACATTCTCGACGTCATTGGTTACGTGGTCTAGATGTTATGTTGTGGGGAGGCATAATGCTGCATGGGTGTAGTGACCTCCGAATTTCTGAACACGCTCCACTCACCGGTCACGTTATCGGGACATTGTACTCCTTCCCTATGTGAGTCTTTTATGGGGCACATTCAGCCCTGACTTTACTGATGACAATACTTGACCAAGCAGGTGGAGGAGCTCATGGAATGAGAGGCAAAAGGACTGCCCTGCCACTTCCTTCGATTTAAATCCCATCGAGGATGTGTGGGATGTGTTGGGGCTTGGGCATATTGTAGCACGTTCACAAGCACCAACAACCGTCCGCCAATTGTCAACCGTAATGGTAGAGGAATGGAACACCCTACTACAAGAACTCTTTAGCAGTCATGTGGCCAGTGTGGGAGCACGTTGCAGGTCATACATTGCTGCCTGTGATGATCACGCACTTTATTTGGAACCCTAATCCACCGTCTGTAATTTCCAGGAAACCTTCATAAATCGCTGTGACTTTAGTATATTTACTGCTTTTTAATAAAACTTTTATTTCTGTTAATCTGATTTTGTATATCTTTAAATTATCTTCAGTGCTATATTATAGCAGTTCTTTCTATGCATGGTCCACGTTTCATCAAGGTATGTTACTTGCAATGACACATTATGCGAAAGTTACTTTCGTCCCTAAGTTTTGCACACCAGTGTATGAAAGTATGTTCTTTGTATTTTCTCTTAATGTTTTATTTCGAGACAGAAAGAGTTAATAATTTTGTCATGTCCACAATAATTTTCTTTATGCGTGTCAGGGCTTGCTCGTCACTACTTCTAAGAGTGAGTGATACTTAAACACAAAACACACACACGTTATTATTGGTCGCCCTATGCCAGGGTATTTCCTTAAATTTTCTGATCATAACGAGCTTTACTTATCACTTTAAACATATGTGTTGCCCAACTGGAGTTTAGCTTATCTTTACAGTGCTGCTTCTTCTGCTTCATCATCACCTTCTTCTTCAACAAAATGGTATGGATGCTACCAATGACGACGTCAGTTGTATGTGTAACTCATAAGCAACACCCTACTCATCGTATTCTGTTTTTGTACTGTTAGAAGCAGAAACGGGTGAGAGCAAAAAGATATGTTATGTGGGAATGGAGATGATAGCAATGGAGTATAGAGGCCTATGGATAATCCATTGGGATCACACTGACTGAATGAACTGAGTTATAGGCTCCTGATAATCACAATACTCAGTTATCTGCAGAGATTACAGATAACGTCTGACCTGCAGATCAAGGTACAAAAAGTAGAAAGCGCCTCCTGACGGTTGAGAATAGGGGGTGTGATGTGTAGCCAAGCTGTGAGAATTTTGATGGCTGTCAGGGCATAGCTCACCTGTTTTGCTGAGTCAACAAACCAAAATGTTGTCTATTATTCCATGTGCCTGCAGTTCATTTACCATGATACTGACTGACAAAACATTTAAAATATCCACCTCCACCCTCGTTAAATGAAAGTGTAGTGTCCGTGCCTCAGAACAATTACTTCTGGCGTATTCACTGACGCGAAATCTTGCCCACACAAACTAAAGAGAAAATGTTAACTTTCTCTGAAAAGACTCAACTATGTGTTTATTATTGCGCTGAAATCCTGGCATTTGCTGACGGTGTTGCGATTCCTGGCGTCACCCTGGAGCAAGTATCACTTACCGATTTCTCCTCAATGCGAAGGTCCGTCACTGCAATATATGATGAATAATGATGATGTTAAAATGTTTATCATTATTGAGGATATCTTGTCAGGTCACGGATTTTGTAGAATTATTACGTTTTTCAAGTACAAGTTTGAATTTCTTATGTTAGGACACTCTTAAAGCACAAACTGGGAATCATGAAATATCGTTGTACACAATTAGTCGCGTGGCACTATTATAATCTACAATTAGTTTTTAATCGCTGTTTTAGAACTTGATTTCGATCATTCATTTACTGATTTCATCATAAATAATATAACATTTAGCAGTAATTATGTAATTTTCAATGTTCCCTGATGACTTTGTCCAGAGATCATTCCTAATCTTCTCGTCTCGAAAGTGGAGGTCATGAAAGGTATCTGTTTTGACTTTTTCATTTTCTCACCGTCTATGTCACGTTTTTCGAGACCCGTAGTATATATTCCATAGTTATCTCTACGATACTAAGATAGTCAGCTTCATTGGATATCAATTCTTGTACGTTTGTAGACCATTTGCATCACCACTACATTGTAAACCTTGTCTTTGGTGTTCAGTTGGCCATCAGCCAATCACAGGCCTTCGTTGTAGTTTTAGGTTTCAAAAAGCAAGACCGCCATTAGTCTGCTTTATTACTTCGTTCTGGAAGTAGTGCTTGGTCTGTAGACAAGTATCATGTACTCTCTATCTTAGAGTGATGATACAAGGCACTTTCAATAAGCGAGGCAACACTTTTTTTCACAAAGCATGTTGGTTTTGTTCAGAAGTCCAATACACCGTATTATTCTCCACTCTTTAGGCTGCAAAACCTTATTTTTCAACTCAGTTTCCGTTCAATGCGACAGCCGTACCCCACCTTACTGGCTCCAACGTCTTGCTGCATCAATAACCTCCCCATTATCCACGCACTGTTTCCTACGGAGTACATACTTCATTAAGCCAGACATATGGAAGTCGGAAGATGCGAGATCTGGGCTGTTGGGTGGATGACATGGAACAGTTCAGTGAAATTTGTGAGCTTCAAAAAATGGTTCAAATGGCTCTGAGCACTATGGGACTTAACATCTGTGGTCATCAGTCCCCTAAAACTGAGAACTACTTAAACCTAACTAACCTAAGGACATCACACACATCCATGCCCGAGGCAGGACTCGAACCTGCGACCGTAGCAGTCGCGCGGTTCCGGACTGAGCGCCTAGAACCGCTAGACCACCGCGGCCGGCGAAATTTGTGAGCTCCTCTCGGGAGCGCACACTTGTGTGAGGTCTTGCGTTGTCATGGAGGAGAAATTCATTTGCATTTTTGTGGCGACGAACACACTGCAGTAGTTTCTTCAATTTTTTGAGGGTAGCACAGTACACGTCATAGTTTATCGTTGCACCATGAGGGAGAACATAAAACAAAATAACCTCTACAGAGTCCCAGAGGACCGTTTCCTTGACTTTACTGGCTGAGAGTGTGACTTTGATCTGTTTCTTAAGAGTAGAGGTCGTGTCGCGTCACTCAGTGGATTGTCGTTTGGTTTCCGGTTCGAAGTGATGAAGCCATGTCTCATCGCCTCTGACGATATTCGACAAAAAACTGTCACTATTAGCCTCGTAACGGGCAAGAAATTCCGCACGGATGGTCCATCACTATCTTTGCAGTCTTCTGCTACGCGGCGAGAAACCCAGGGGGCACACACCTTTGAGTACCCCGGCTGGTGAACAAGTGTTTCAGCACTACCGACAGAGACAGCGAGGTTGTTAACTGTTATCCGTCGAACGCCTCGAATGAGAGTGTCCGCACGTTCCAACATTTCAGGAGACATCGCTGTTTGGTGCCGGCCTGCACGCGGGAGATCTGACAGGTTTGCGAGATCTTGTTGCGACGGCGACAGACACCTCGTCCAACGACTCTCTCACCGATTTCGTTCTTCGTGGACATTCTGCAAACGCCTATGAATATTTGCGATGCTCTGGTTTTCCACCCAAAAAAGCTCAGTGACAGCTCTCTACTTGGAACACACATTTGTCACAGACGTCGTATTGAACGTTACGCATAGTGACGCCGCCTATCAGAATTGCATGAAAATATAGGGGCTGCAGCGGAAATATTCCACAATGTCTCACAATAAATTCCTCAATTGCAACCAAAATTGGAGGAGAAAAAAAGTGTTACATTACTTACTGAACACCCCTCGTACGTGGCTTGTACTGGAGCCATATTTGAAGGAAAGACTGCTCTGATGAAATTACTTTACCACACTGAGAGCTGTAACGTTGTGGTAAATTCAGTATCACCATGTGAGACAAATGATAGATCAAGATTTAATATCGTCCCGTGCCCTGTTTCTCGTAAATGCGTATATATGTATTTATATACGTTGATGCAGGCTAGAAAATGTACGAACTATCAGGTTTCAAGAAGTTGGTTACCGCATCATTTTTTAAAGTTAATTTCAAACGATTGTGTGTCCAGTTCTTCCATCCAAATTTATATGAGAAAGAGAACATCGATTTTGTACTTGATATCGAGTTGTACTCCGATTTTGTAAGATTGTTTTGTCAAATTAAATATCATTATGATGCTCACTGTGAAACTGTAGTTTTATACTTCCATTTAGTTTTAGATCAACTGCACATGGTGAACAGTCATTTCTAATCCGAGCATTTCCTTTATTCTCAGTTTGCCCAAATACATGGCATACTGGCTCCCGCTGTCTTCGTGAAGTTACGTTAGATGAATTGTGCCACAAATTAATTCCATCTGATGATTAGAATAACGTGTAGTGACATAAGAATGGCGATAGGTAATATAATGTAGCGTAAACGATTGAGATGGTAGTTAGGCAGTTCTCAGGCGTCAGACAAGATAAGGCTACTTTGGCTGCTGTCGGTGAACGTAAGAGTGCTACATGTGGTAGCACTGGCTTACATTATCGTATTCGTTTGACTTACGAGCTACGTATGAAAGAGATTGATTGGTTCCTATACACATGCTAAATTACAGCATTCAGAGTGAACAGATGAATACAGAGTGGGGGAAACAGCCCCTTGGCAGCGCAGTTTGCTATAAGCGTGAAGGTGACACAAACTAGTGGCATCTGTTGCTTTCATGAACCTCTTTACTTACGTATTATACTTTATACTGAGGTATTCTAGCCGTTAATCATACGTTGAGTTTAATTATGTATAAGTGTGTGATGTGTATTTACTATTCGAAGCAGACAGGATTAATAATCATTTCATGGCCATTATAATTTTGTTTATGCATATCACTATAATATCGCGGCTTACTTCTCACTACTTCTGAAAGTAATTGATGCTTCAACACAAACACACACACACACACACCTTTCAGCCGATCTTAATAAATATGACGAAATGTTGTACACTCCATGTTTCTTGTCTCGCATTACGTCTTTCAGTGCCCTCTCAAATTTTTCGCGTATTAATGCATCACCTATCTCATATTTATCCACTTTCTCTTCTCTTTCCAAGATACTGACATCAAGTTTCTTATCTTTATGTACACCTATTATATATTCTTTCCGTCTTTCAGTTTATTCTTCCTGCTTGCCTTCTCAGATCCTGACGTTCATGTAGTTTCTTTTCTTCAATTACTTTTTTCCTTAAATGCGGTATCAATTCAATTTGCCTGCTGCATTTTCTGCAGTATTTTTAAATTTCCTCCTTTCATCAATGAAATTTAATATCTCCTGTGCGATAAGGATTTATGCTTTGTTCGCAGCTCGTGGTCTAGTGGTTAGCGTTGCTAATTCTGGATCACGTGGTCCCAGATTCGATTCCCAGCCGCGTCGAGGATTTTCTCCTCTCGGTGACTGGGTGTTCGTGTTGTCCTCATCGTTTCATCATCATTCGGGAAAGTGGCGAGACCAGACACTTAAGGGATTGGGACTTTGTACAGGCGCTGATAACCACGCACTTGAGCACCCCATAAACCAAATACCATGATCATCATCATCGGTTTCTCCTTCTCTTGCACTCTTTCCTCTCCTCTTCCATTCGTTTCCAGAGTTTCAGTTAGTCGTCACTTAATGGTCTATTTTAAACAATCAATAATTATTTTTTTAACTTATCTCTGCTCCATAGTCTTATTTTTTTACTGTTCTGAAACTTGCTCATTTGTATTCATAACTAATGAATTATGATCAGATTCCACGTCTACTCCTGGAAATGTCTCCTAGTTTAAAATCTGGTTTCTAAATTTTGCCTGACCATTAAACACACTTCAAAAAAAGTTCTGCATCACCTCGGTTCCGGGAGTTCCGGAACCTGTACAGAAAATTGGAATAGAGATCAACATAAACATCATTTCCGCCCTTTTTATTGCTCATGAAAACCACACATTGCTCGTTGTACCACCATACAGCGAGACCTTCAGAGATGGTGGTCCAGATTGCTCTACACACCGGTACCTCTAATACCCAGTAGCACGTCCTCTTGCATTGATGCATGCCTGTATTCATCGTGGCATACTATCCACGAGTTCATCAAGACACTGTTGGTACAGATTGTCCCACTCCTCAACGTTGATTCGGCGTAGATCTCTCAGAGTGGTTGGTGAGTCACGTCGTCCATAAACAACCCCTTCCAATCTGTCCCAAGCATGTTCGATAGGATTCATGTCTGGAGGACATGCTGGCCACTCTAGTCGAGCAATGTTGTTATCCCGAAGGAAGTAATTCACAAGATGTGCACGACGGGAGCACGAATTGTCGTCCATGAAGACGAATGCCTCGCCAATATGCTGCCAATATGGATGCACTTTCGGTAGGAGGATGGCATCCACGTATCGTACAGCCATTACGGCGCCTTCCATGACCACAGCGGCATACGTCGGCCCCCCATAATGCTACCCCAAAACAGCAGGGGACCTCCACCTTGCTGCACTCGCTGGACAGTGTGTCTAAGGCGTTCAGCCTGACCGGGTTGCCTCCAAACATGTCTCCATGGACCTCGCCATTGATGTCTCGAGCGAAGCTGCGCATCATGCAGCCTATTGTGCACAGTTTGAGTCCTAACACGATGTCCTGTGGCTACACTATAAGCATTATTCAACATGGTGGCATTGCTGTCAGTGTTCCTCCGAGCCATAGTCCGTAGGCAGCGGTCATCCACTGCAGCAGTAGCCCTTGGGCGGCCTGAGCGAGGCATGTCATCGACAGTTCCCGCCTCTCTGTATGTCCTCCATGTCCGAACAACATCGCTTTGGTTCGCTCCGAGACGCCTGGACACTTCCCTTGTTGAGAGCCCTTCCCGGCACAAAGTAACAATGCGGACGCGATCGAACCGCGGTATTGGCCATCTAGACATGGATGAACTACAGCAACATGACGCGTGTACCTCCTTCCTGGTGGAATGACTGGAACTGATCGGCTGTCGGACCCCCTCCGTCCAATAGACGCTGCTCATGCACGGTTGTTTACGTCTTTGGGCAGGTTTAGTGACATCTCTGAACAGTCAAAGGGACTGTGTCTGTGATATAATATCCACAGTCAACGTCTATCTTCAGGAGTTCTGGGAACTGGGGTGATGCAAAACTTTTTTTGATGTGTGTAAAATCTATATTAAGGCATCCGATGTCACCTGGTCTCTTCCACTTATACACGATTTTTTCATAGTTTTCAATCCAAATGTTATAAATAATTACATAGAGCTCTGTGCAAAATTCTACCAGACGGCCACCCCTTTAATTCCTTTTCTCCAACCAATGTTCTCACATTGTTTTTCGTTCTCTTATCTCCCCTAGTATTGCGTTCTAGTCTCCCAAAATAGTTCAGTTTTCGCCTTCCTTGACTGCGGAGCAAGCTGACCTATAAAATTCTGATACTTTGGTGGTTCTTAGGTTTGTGTCTACATTGGCTATGACAATCTGAGCAGTATGCTGTTCGTACTACTTCTCTAATATTACCATTTTTTTCTTCACTATTAGACCTGCTTTTGCGTTACACCTATTTGATTTTATGTTGATAACCCTATATTCATCTACCCTGAAATCTGGTTCCTCCGCCCACTGCACTAACACAAACTTCCACTATTATATTTCCGGTATATTTCATAATTAAATCGTAGAGCACAGTTTTACATCCTTCTGGCAATACAGGGATTATAAGTTGCCTTCCCTTTCAACCTTGCCGCAATACTAACATAGCAAGGCCATGTTGGCTAATGATACGAAGGAAATTGGTCAGTCATGCAGACTCTTGTCCCTGCAGCTGCTGGAAAGGCTGCTGCCACACTTCAGGCACCGTAAGGAAGTATAGCCTCTGGTTAACACCCAAGAAAAACGCAGGAGACGACACGAAAGCTCGTTATGTACATGTTGATGAGTCAACTCAAGGCTTAGCAATCAGTTACCGTAATTTCCCGCTTTCTCCAGCCTCAGAGAGATATCTAGCCTCAGCGCGTCTTAGAGTGCAGGAGGGGAGGAGCAGTTGTAAGAAAAAGGTCAAAAGCAAATCGAGGCGTGACTACACCAGGGGAAATAATGATGGCAGCTTGGAGAGCTGCCTAAATGCCGTACGATTTCACTGCTGCCATCTGAGGGAATTCTCAAGAGCTGTGCAGCACTCTAGAGTAAGAAATGCCAGCCACAGAAGTAACCATGATAAGTTCTTGTACCTGCTATATCAGAAGAGCCTCTTATATTCAGAACGGCACTAGAGACACACAGTATAAGAAAATGCTTTTGGTATGTATATTTGTGAATATTCGATAAGATTACATGTCACCTCAATTTCAAATGAAGAGAAACACAATCTGTTGTTAGACAATGCAGTATAAAACATTTGAGTTCAGAGTTCTACACTCGCAGGACCTGTCATTGAATGGAAACGGTTTTAACTGTAGGTTTGGATAAACAAAGTGACGCTACTGTTGCTGTTGAAACTAGCCTCAGGGGGTTACAAACCACTGTCAGAAAAAATCGCCAATAGAAACAGTCTAATTTCGCAGGTTAATCTGTAAGGTTGGTTGGTTGATTTGGGGGAGGGGACCAAACAGCGAAGTCATCGGTCCCATCGGATTAAGGAAGGATGGAGAAGGAAGTTGGCCGTGCCTTTCAAAGGAACTATCCCGGCATTTGCCTAAAGTTATTTAGGGAAATTACCGAAAGCTAAATCAGGATGGCCGGACGCGGGTTTGAACCGTCGTCCTCCCGAATGCGAGTCCAGTGTGCTAACAACTGCGCCACCTCGCTCGGTATTGATCTTTAAGACTGCTCAGACTGGCAACAGATGTTTCCACGCTGATCAAGGGTACCTATTGACTAGCACGTCGCCTCTCATAGAGAAACTGAAACGTAAGTATTTGAATCATTACTCTGCTGCTTCTTTATTATTCTCACTGATGAAACCATCTGCATCATACATTCAGACACGTTAAGTTATGTTCTGCCTATCGAACAACGTGAAGCACGCAGAAGACATGGTCGGATGTCAGTGTAACTTCGTATATTTACGAGTACACACCATTGGCAGTTAAAGTGTGACAATTATTGAACTATATGAAATAAAATGATCATAACATCTGAACTGTTTTATTAGGACGTTCAAACTGCACGGTTGGCCGCAGAGGATGGTGGGATTTATTATGCTTAGTACGGCTTGGTCAACACCATTGCTGAGAAGAAAACAACCATTCAGGAGGTCATCGACATCATCGATGTTCCGGCTCTTCAGCGGGTATGCAGAATTTCGCTATACGTCTGTGCCACATCATCGACAATGATGGCATGCATATCGAACATGTCATAACCTAAATTCTAATATCTGTAGTGACGTTTATAAGTTGAATAAAGTGTGTGCACGCCGAAGTCTGTAGCTAAGTTACGTTTTGTTTTTTCATATAGTTCAATAATTATCATCCGGTAAGTAAATGATTTAGAGCTGTAATTCTCTGTGACAGATATACCGACTACTAGAATGATTGGTGTTGTTTGTGTTTAGTACCGCTGCCAGGCCTGGCAGGGTGTGTAACTCGTGCGAACAGCGTCAGATGTTGAGTGATCACTATGAAGGACACAGAGACGCAGCGTACTCGTGTGATCCAGCGTTATCAGCATATCCACGTCATTTTCGGTCTCCATTCGGCCGGTTGATCGAATCGTGTTATATCCAGATTTGTAAGGCATTTGGATAAGACAGTGGTCTGACGTTGGACTGCATGGGAACTTGAGGGCAGGGATATTAGAAGTTAAGATTCCAATCGACCATGTCTGACCACCACAAGCGAGGATCGCTGTCTTGCGCACCAAACACATCGTCACACCTTCAGCTCTGCGCCTGTCACCCTAGAACAAGTAGAACAAGTAGTGGACTCCCTGCAACATCTCGTGCACCTCACACCATTGGTTGGAGACTAGCAACAACAAGATTAGGATATTACCACCCCTTGTGTAGACAGCTGTTAACACCAGAACAAACGTGTCTACGTTTGGAGTGCTGCCGTGATCGGGGAGGATGGACTGCTGATGAATGGTATCGCATTGAATGCGGCGATGAGTCGCAGTTCTACACTATTCCGGAAGTCCATCATTTGCGATCATGGCGGCGACATGAGGAGAGGTCTCATTCTTCGACTGGTTTGGTGTGGCATAGCGGTGTTGCTCCTCTCGTGATGGTGTTGGGAACCGTCGGATATGGCTTCAAGTCACGGCTGGTAAAGACTGATGGTGCCCTGAGACCACAAATTTGCGCTACGGGCACCCTGCGTCCCTGTGTACTACTTGGTGATGTCTTTTTATCAACAGGATATTGCTCCTCCATACATGGCTTGTCACCTTCTGGGTGCTTAACGTTTTTGTCAGGCAGGGTATTACCTTAGCATTAACTGATTTCCCGTATTAATTGGTCTAACTTAATAATTAAGAAAGAAGAAACACTGTTCTCGGTGTTCTTTTACAACGGTTATAAACTCACGATTGCTATCTCAGCTGTCACGTTTAGATGACCTAGTAACATGAAACACATTTCGTGGAAAATTAAAAATGATTTATCTCAATTATTCGCTACAGGCGAAACGACCTCCTCTTCACGTATGAGATCCTCCGCTATCATTCGTGAATGTTATTGATTTTTACTGCATCTATTTGTTTTCCAGGTTGGAATTTGGTATTTCTACATGGGATTACTGTGGTACAAACGCTGATTTTTTTGTATTTTATTGGCAGTCGATCTAAAGATCTTTATTCCTGTCTCTTAACGATTGTTCTGACTGTGAAAGCCGGCCGCTGAGGCCGAGCGTTTCTAGGCGCTTCAGTCCGGAACCGCGCTGCTGCTACGGTCGCAGGTTCGAATCCTGCCTCGGGCATGGTTGCGTGTGATGTCCTTAGGTTAGTTAGGTTTAAGTAGTTCTATGTCTATGGCACTGATGACCTCAGATGTTCAGTCCCATAGTGCTTAGAGCCATTTGAACCATTTGACTATGATAATCGTTTTTCAGCGTGAAATATGAGAAGTGACAATATTGTTCAGTTTCCAAGGTAAGACACACTACGTCCTCCTGTTCCCACATCTCCTCACCCTCTACCCAACTAGCAACTGAGTGAGCCAGTTAACAGGCTCCCGAATGAAAATTTGAATATCAGATAAACTGTAGATTGCAAATACCGTAGTAGTAAAAGACACAGAATTTGTCACTAGAAATATGAGGAATCGTGTGAAAACCACTTGATCGTGGATAGTCATCTGAGTCTTTGCTAGTCTGTACGTCTTGTGTAATCCACGTCAAACTTAAGGTTGGCGAGAGACCTGGAATACAGAGTATCAAGGAATGTATAGTTTACAACGAATCCATTGATTTGGCAATATTTGAAACAGCTACCGATCAGGTGAATCTAATCTGATCACCGACTTGAAGACATTGCTATGAAGTAGCACTCTAACCCTCAAGTAGGAAGACATGCTAATGCGACCAGTGGGAAGTCCTTTTCTTCTGTTTTACTGGTCGAGTGCCACGAACAAATTAAATTCTCTTGTCTCTTTCAGTCTCTTAAGAATTAATTCAAATCCCATCCACTAAATCTCCATCACTCTGTCCCTTACTATAGTTGAACGAAATCTTTATATTCTTCCTAATACTGTTGTTGATAATTCTTCCGGGTTATATTGACGTGATCCACGGCAATCTTCTATTCCTAACGTTTCGTGCAATACTACGTTGGACATACTCAGAGGTATGGCTGGTCCTGCTGAGTCCTGCCGACTGACGAGTCTGGCGTCGGAGAGCGGCCTAAATACCGAGGAAAGTGAGCGTGGTCTAGCTTGCACATAGTAGCAGAGAGAAAACTAGTCAAAGATAAAATGTAACTATCGATAATAGTCCGTCATAGATAAAAATCACTTATCGATTCTGTAACGCCTCTGTCCATATCTCGCTTAATTTCAGGGTCTCTTCTTTTCTATTAAAATTATCTTCATGTTTATAAATTTCAATAGCCTCCCTATACAGTCGTGGATAATAGTTCGTGGTAGCACTTAAAACTGTAGTTACAGAAAACTTAACTACATGGTCACTTGACTGAAGTGCATGCTCCGCAACGGCCGATTTATCTATTTTTCCCAGTCGGTAAAGACTTTTATGCTCCTTTACCCTCGTATTCACACTTCTTTTCGTAATACCAGTATAGACCTTTCCACAAGTACACGGAATTTTATACACACCGCTAGATGATAATGGTGGTGTTCTATCTTTAACAGAACGAAGTATTTGTCCTATTTTTCTGGTAGGTTTGAATACCGGTTTCACTTTATGTTTCAGCAAAATTTTGCCGATTCGATCTGTAACCTTACTAATGAAAGGTAAAGACACCGTGTTCTTCCATTGCTGTATACCATCCTTGTCCTTTGGCCTGCTGTAGTGCTACCATGAACTATTATCCACGACTGTATATGGAGGCTATTGAAATTTATAAACATGAAGATAATTTTAATAGAAAAGAAGAGGCCTTGAAATTAAGCGAGATATGGACAGTGGCGTTACAGAACCGATAAGTGATTTTGATCTATGACGGACTATTATCGATAGTTACATTTTATCTTTGACTAGTTTTCTCTCTGCTACTATGTGCAAGTTAGACCACGCCCACTTTCCTCGGTATTTAGGCCGCTCTCCGACGCCCGACTCGTCAGTCGGTAGGACTCAGCAGGACCACCCATACCTCTGAGGATGTCCAACGTAGTATTGGACGAAACGTTAGGAATAGAAGAATTCCATGGACCACGACCATATAACCTGGAAGAATTATCAATAACAGTACCATCCGGTCGTGAAAGCCTTCATTGTATGATTCTTCTTGATATTTTCCTTTAATCGTTTTATTCAACGATTAGAAATTGTCTATCAGTATAGTTTTGAACTACAAGGAAAATACACTGATGTCACACAAGGTATAAAAGGCAATGCATTGGCGGAGCTGTCATTCGTACACAGGTGACTCATGTGAAAAAGTTTGCGACGTGATTATGGCCACACGACGGGAATGAACAGACACTGAACGCAGAATGGTAGATAGAGCTAGGCGCGTGGGAGATTCCATTTCGGAAATTGTTAGGGAATTCAATGTTCCGTGATTCACAGTGCCAAAAGTGTGCCAAGAATACCAAATTTCAGGCACTACCTTTCACCACGGACAACGCAGTGGCCGACGGCCTTTTAACGACCGAGAACAGCGGAGTACGCGTAGAGTTGTCAGTGCTAACAGTCACGCAACGCTGGGAGAAATAACCGCAGAAATCAATGTGGGACCGAAGACGAACGTATCTGTTAGAAAAGTTAGGCGAAATTTGGCTTTAATGCCGTATGGCAGCAGACAACCGACGCGAATTGCTTTGCTAGCAGCACGATATTGCCTACCTGTAGGCCATTAACGCCAAATTCATGTTCCGAAACAACCGTGGAATTTTTATAAATGACAGTGCGCCATGTCACCGGGCGACAAATGTTTGCGATTGGTATGAAGAACATTCTGGACAATTCGAGCGAATGATTTGGCCACCCAGATAGCCCGACATGAATTCCATTGAACCTTTATGAGACATAACCGAGAGGTCAGCTCGAGCACAAAATCCTGCACTGGCAACACTTTTACAATTACGGACGGCTACAATTGCAGCATGGCTAAGTATTTCTGCTGCGGAGTTCCAACGACTTGTTGAGTCGATGACATACCGAGTTGCTGCACTACGCCGGGCAAATGAAGATCCGACACAGTGTTAGGAGATATTACATGACTTTTGTCTCTTCAGTGTAATGATTCATTGTTTCTGAAACTCTTTTTAATAATCATGGTTTCAGCACTTATATACGTTACTAGTGTGTATAATTCGTGCCAGTCGTTGGACCGTAATCACTGTAGCCCTCATTAATTTCTTGTACTACGATTCGCACGTCTAGATATTCTATTTTATCAATGCTGTTTCCTTACTATCTGCTTCGATAACAATCCAGCTTCTAAACAGGCTCTGCTTTCATTCACTTCAGTTTCCATTTCTCCTCTTCTGCAGTTTTCTTTAAGTTAATTACGGTCCCAGTCTGTGCTCGACTCCCTTGTCTTATCAAATTCTTCTAAGTGCGAGGTATAGGAAGGGCAGACATTGTGGCATGCGGGCACCCGCATATGTGTAGACATCCTTTCATCCTGCTCTTGGTGAACCATCCGCTATGCCCGAAAACCAAGACAGTAGTCAGCCCATCATCAGGCCCATGTATCCGCACAGCGAACGCACTGGTGGTGTTTGGGCTTAGAACTCTCCATGTAAGCCATGGAATATGTGACGATCTTCTTAAGGACACTGGGACTACGAGCGAAGTCCTCCCACCTCCCAGCCGATGGGCGTGAGACTTCGGCGGTCTCTTTAGATAGACTTTGTGATTATGACGTTGACCAATATAATCCTACGGCATTCCCACTCTTGGCGAAGCTACAGGAGGGGGGACATTGGCGTCAAACTAAAGAACAACGGCGATACATGCTTAACAAATGAATTACAGTTCTTCGTAAAACACGCAGGGGACAAGATCGGACACACCTGGAAATATACAGAGTGATTCTCTCCTGACTGAGGCAACAGATTCTTCTCAGTCACGGACCTTTCTTTACTATACCTCTCTAGATGGTGTTCCATTTGCGATACCCTTCCACAGAAGTCTTAATACGACTCAGGATGTTATTTCCCACCATGATTGAGGCTAAAATCGGAAGAAGAATTACGTTGTAACCTCAAATGTCGAGGAATACGCATTATCTCCCATTTTTATAAAGGTTCAAAGGACAGCCGTGTAGATACTACTGAATAATTGGATGGCTTACTGTCGATCAAGATACGTATTGGTCTTTGGCGCCTCAGCTGCTAGCGCACGATTGTCAACGTGCTAAGGACCAACAGGTGCATGACGGAATTAAAAGTTCTTTGGGGGTACACTAGAATAGGACAATTTCTTTGTGTTTTACTTGGAGGCGTAATATGATCGGCAATAGGTGGTGTTCATATGTCAAAACGTTGCGAAAGGAACCGTAAGAAAGTCAAGGTGTCAACTGATGATCAATTTTATTGCAAAAAAATTATTCACTATACCTATAGCATGTCGCTTTAAGCACCCAGGTCTGATTTGAATCCGATACCTGTTCCCCTGGAAGACCTAAAGTGGAGACAACGAAGTTAAGAGATAAGTAATCACTGTTTTTTTGCTACGGATAGATACTTAGACGAAACGTACCGCAACATGTATGAGGTGTTTGTACTTTTTATTTATTATGACGAAAAAAGAAAACAGTCTCACACTGAGACATTCATCCTAGCATTATAAGACCATACTCACAGGAAAAGTGAAGATTATGGTCTATTGTTGCGATGTAACGCCTTACGTACTACTATGTGCAAATGTATCCGAACGATCTGAACTGAAATCCACCTGAGTTATATGCAGCCCACAGAATATAACTTACCTGCCAATCTTCTAATCACTTTTCGTGTGATTATACTAAATTGTTACCTCATGTGTCATCAAGTAACACTGTTCCATGCGAAAATATATCCAGATGTAAATGATGTAAATTAATATGGCAACAACGTAAATACCAGGAAACATTTTATTATAGATCAGAAAAAGTTTACGGTTGTAAACTCAATTTTTTTGTGGTTCGAGACGTGTTATCTTGTTAGCTCTCATTAGGAACATCTGAAGTATCTGACACAGATAACACCTGTTACAGTAAGGTATAATTCGTTGAGTATATTTAGTCAAAACTATTCTTTTTTTTTTTTTTTTTGTGAATAAGCGAGTTCGTGGGAATATCTGAAGTCCTAAAGCTTTGAGATAATTTAAAGTTGTAGTGCTCTAAAAATGCTCCAAGATCTTTCAACAAAGTTTCGTTTAGATCATTCTCGGTCTCTGGGATAAAAAAATACTTCAAGCGAAAGAATTGTACCTACTAACTACAATTCGGAACCGATTTCACCACTAAAGGCAGATGTGATGAAATAGAAACTAGTGTGACATTGTTGGTGTCTTTGATTTCTAATTTACATAATGCTCTTACAGCGAACTGACATAATCAAAAAAAGCAGCAAGAAACTAGAGTAACACAATTACGGAGACGTGTGACTTGCGCATCGGGTGGTAGATTTCCGGGTTCCACTTAATAGGTCAGAAGTTCACTACACACAGGAAGAGGCTACACTGGTAGCGGGCGCTGTGTGGGAGGGACTGGGCGGTTTTTTAGGTTAGAGGGTCTCAGGATACCACAGGAAGGGCGTCCGTCTAGAAGGGGGCAGGAAAACACAGTATAGTAGTTGTAGAAACGACCGGTATTGTAGTTTTAAATTGTCGTAGCTGTGTTGGGAAAGAACCAGAGCTCTAAGCTCTAATAGGAAGCACTGAAGCCCAAATAGTTATAGGTATGTAAAGTTGGCTAAAGCCGGAAATACGTTCAGCCGAAATTTTTTCAAACTATCTAACAGTGTTCAGAAAGGATAGATTAAATACAGTTGGTGGCAGTGTATTTATTGCTGTCAAAAGTAGTTTACCTTGAAGTGAAATTGAAGTAGATAGTTCCTGCGAAATAGTATGGGCAGAGGTTATACTTGACGATAGGGCTAAACTAATAATTGGATTGTTTTACCGACCTCGACTCAGAAGATATAGTTGCTGAACAGTTCAATGAAAACTTGGGTCTCATTTTAAATAGGTACCCCACTCATGCACTTACAGTTGGTGGTGACTTCAATATGCCCTCGATATACTAGAAAAAGTATACGTTTAAAGACGGCGACAGGCACAAAACGTTATCCGAAACCGTACTGAATGATTACTCAGAAAATTATTTTGAGCAATTACTTCATGAGCCCACTCGAAGCGTAAATGGTTGTGAAAACATACTTGACCTCTCAGCAACAAATAATCCTGGACAAATTGAGAGTATCAGCTTTACTGTATGGATAAATGATGATGGCGTCCTCTTGGGTAAAATATTCCGGAGGTAAAATAGTCCCCCATACGGATCTCCGGGCAGGGACTACTCAGGAGGACGTCGTTATCAGGAGAAAGAAAACTGGCGTTCTACGGATCGGAGCGTGGAATGTCAGATCCCTTAACCGGGTAGGTAGATTAGACAATTTAAAAAGAGAAATGGATAGGTTAAAGTTAGATATAGTGGGAATTAGTGAAGTTCGGTGGCAGGAGGAACAAGACTTTTGGTCAGGTGAATACAGGGTTATAAACACAAAATCAAATACGGGTAATGCAGGAGTAGGTTTAATAATTAAAAAAACAGGAGTGCGGGTACGCTACTACAAACAGCATAGTTAACGCATTATTGTGGCCAAGATAGACACGAAGCCCACGCCTACTACAGTAGTACAAGTTTATATGCCAACTAGCTCTGCAGATGATGAAGAAATTGAAGAAATGTATGATGAGATAAAAGAAATTATTCAGGTAATGAAGGGAGACGAAAATTTAATAGTCATGGGTGACTGGAATTCGAGAGTAGGAAAAGGGAGAGAAGGAAGCATAGTAGGTGAATATGGATTGGGGGAGAGAAATGAAAGAGGAAGCCGCCTGGTAGAGTTTTGCACAGAGCATAACTTAATCATAGCTAACACTTGGTTCAAGAATCATGAAATAGGGTTGTATACATGGCAGTATCCTGGAGATACTAGAAGGTATCAGGTAGATTATATAATGGTAAGACAGAGATTTAGGAACCTGGTTTTAAATTGTAAGACATTTCCAGGGGCAGATGTGGACTCTGACCACAATCTATTGGTTATGAACTGTAGATTAAAACTGAAGAAACTGCAAAAAGGTGGGATTTTAAGGAGATGGGACCTGGATAAACTGAAAGAACCAAAGGTTGTACAGAGTTTCAGGGAGGGCATAAGGGAACAATTTACAGGAATGGGGGAAAGAAATACAGTATAGGAAGAATGGGTAGCTCTGAGGGGTGAAGTAGCGAAGGCAGCAGAGGAACAAGTAGGTAAAAAGACGAGGGCTAGTAAAACTCCTTGGGTAACAGAAGAAATATTGAAATTAACTGATGAAAGGAGAAAATATAAAAATGCAGTAAATGAAGCAGGCAAAAATGAATACAGACCTCTCAAAAATGAGATCGACAGGAAGTGCAAAATGGCTAAGCAGAGATGGCTAGAGGATAAATGTAAGGATGTAGAGGCTTATCTCACTAGGGGTAAGATAGATATTGCCTACAGGAAAATTAAAGAGACCTTTGGAGAAAAGAGAACCACTTGTATGAATATCAAGAGCTCAGATGGAAACCCAGTTCTAAGCAAAGAAGGGAAAGCAGAAAGGTGGAAGGAGTATATAGAGGGTCTATACAAGGGCGATGTACTTGAGGACAATATTATGGAAATGGAAGAGGATGTAGATGAAGATGAAATGGGAGATACGATACTGCGTGAAGAGTTTGACAGAGCACTGAAAGACCTGAGTCGAAACAAGGCCCCGGGAGTAGACAACATTCCATTAGAACTACTGATGGCCTTGGGAGAGCCAGTCCTGACAAAAGTCTACCATCTGGTGAGCAAGATGTATGAGACAGGCGAAATACCCTCAGACTTCAAGAAGAATATAATAATTCCAATTCCAAAGAAATCAGGTTTTGACAGATGTGAAAATTACCGAACTATCAGATTAATAAGTCACAGCTGCAAAATACTAACGCGAATTCTTTACAGACGAATGGAAAAACTGGTAGAAGCCGACCTCGGGGAAGATCAGTATGGATTCCGTAGAAATATTGGAACATGTGAGGCAATACTGACCTTACGACTTATCTTAGAAGAAATATTAAGGAAAGGCAAACCTACGTTTCTAGCATTTGTAGACTTAGAGAAAGCTTTTGACAATGTTGACTGGAATATTCTCTTTCAAATTCGAAAGGTGGCAGGGGTAAAATACAGGGAGCGCAAGGCTATTTACAATTTGTACAGAAACCAGATGGCAGTTATAAGAGTCGAGGGGCATGAAAGGGAAGCAGTGGTTGGGAAGGGAGTGAGACAGAGTTGTAGCCTCTCCCCGATGTTACTCAATCTGTATATTGAGCAAGCAGTAAAGGAAACAAAAGAAAAATTCGGAGTAGGTATTAAAATCCATGGAGAAGAAATAAAAACTTTGAGGTTCGCCGATGACATTGTAATTCTATCAGAGACAGCTAAGGACTTGGAAGAGCAGTTGAACGGAATGGACAGTGTCTTGAAAGGAGGATATAAGATGAACATCAACAAAAGCAAAACGAGGATAATGGAATGTAGTCGAATTAAGTCGGGTGATGCTGAGGGAATTAGATTAGGAAATGAGACACTTAAAGTAGTAAAGGAGTTTTGCTATTTGGGGAGCAAAATAACTGATGATGGTCGAAGTAGAGAGGATATAAAATGTAGACTGGCAATGGCAAGGAAAGCGTTTCTGAACAAGAGAAATTTGTTAACATCGAGTATAGATTTGAGTGTCAGGAAGTTGTTTCTGAAAGTATTTGTATGGAGTGTAGCCATGTATGGAAGTGAAACGTGGACGGTAAATAGTTTGGACAAGAAGAGAATAGAAGCTTTCGAAATGTGGTGCTACAGAAGAATACTGAAGATTTGATGGGTAGATCACATAACTAATGACGAAGTATTGAATAAAATTGGGGAGAAGAGGCGTATGTGGCACAACTTGACAAAAAGAAGGGCCGGTTAGTAGGACATGTTCTGAGGCATCAAGGGATCACAAATTTAGCATTGGAGGGCAGCGTGAAGGGTAAAAATCGTAGAGGGGGACCAAGAGATGAATACACTAAGCAGATTCAGAAGGATGTGGGTTGCAGTAAGTACTGGGAGATGAAGAAGCTTGCACAGGATAGGGTAGCATGGAGAGCTGCATCAAACCAGTCTCAGGACTGAAGACCACAACAACAACAACATGACGGATACAGGGATTAGCGACCGCAAGGTAGTTGCTGCTAAACTGAATACAGTAACACCCACAACCATTGTGGTGTCACCGCCAAACACCACACTTGCTAGGTGGTAGCCTCTAAATCGGCCGCGGTCCGTTAGTATACGCCGGACCCGCGTGTCGCCACTATCAGTGATTGGAGACCGAGCGCCGCCACACGGCAGGTCTAGTCTAGAGAGACTCCCTAGCACTCGCCCCAGTTTGCTAGCGATGGTTCATTGTCTACATACGCTCTCATTTGCAGAGACGACAGTTTAGCATAGCCTTCAGCTACGTCATTTTCTATGACATAGCAAGGTGCCATATTCAGTTACTATAATTACTTCAAGAATGTATCCTGAACAGATAATATTGTGAGTCATGTACCGTTAACAGCGACGTTCATCATTAAAGGATTAAAGTTAAGTTTCAAACTAATTACGTCCGCTTTCTGAATTCTCATTCCTTGTCATGTTCCAGACCTCACGTCAATATAGTTCTTCCCTCCTCACGCCAGCCTGCGTGAGCTAAAACGCGTGCATTTCGGCCTCCACTCGTAACACGGTGTTGGATCTTCCGCTAACACCAAAACCATCAAAAAGAAAAAAGTTGATAAAAATGCTCTTAACGCCTTTTATGAGACAGTCTCCACTCCTTCTGCGCTTATCATGTAAGCGTAGAAAAGATGTGGAATGGTTTCAAAGATGCCGGCCGTGTGGCCGTGCGGTTCTAGGCGCTTCACTCTGGAACCGCGTGGCCGCTACGGTCGCAGGTTCGGATCCTGCCTCGGGCATGGATGTGTGTGATGTCCTTAGGTTAGTTAGGTTTAAGTAGTTCTAAGTTCTAGGGGACTGATGACCACAGATGTTAAGTCCCATAGTGCTCAGAACCAACTGAATCATCTTTTTTTTTTTTTTTTGTTTCAAATAGATAGTATCGACGGCAGTTAAGGGATACGTACCACATAAATTAATAAGTGGTGATACTGTCCCTCATGGTAAACAAAACGGGTCAGATCGCTGTTCCAGAAGCAACGAAAAATGCTTACCAAATGTAAAAGAACGGAAAACCCCGAGAATGGCAAAGTTTTGAAGAAGTTGGAAAGATAGCGCGCACTTCAATACGAGATGTTTATAATAATTTCCACAACGAAACTCTGTTTCAGCATCTAGCAGAAAACCCAAAGACATTCTGGTCATACATAAAGCATACCAGTAGCAAGACGCAATCAATACCTTCACAGCGCGATAACAACGGTGAAGTCATTGATGACAGTGCCACTAAAGCAGAGTTATTAAACACGGTTTTCCGAAACTTTTTGACCAAAGAAGACGAAGTAGATATTCCTCAATTCCAGTCAAGAACAATTGCCAAGATGTGAAACGTAGAAGTAGAAATCCTCGGTGTACCAAAGCAGCTTAAATAACTTAATAAAGGCAAGGCCGCCGGTCCAGAGTGTATACCAGTCAGGTTCCTTTCAGAGTATGCTGATACAATAGCTCCATATTTAGCAATTATTTGCTACAACTCGCTGAAAGAAAGATCCGCACCAAAAGACTAGAAAATTGCTTAAGTCACACCAATACCCAAAAAGGGAAGTTGGAGTAATCCGCTGAATTACAGGCTCTTATCACTAACGTAGATTTTCAGTAGGGTTCTGGAACAAATACTGTGTTCGAACATTATGAATTACTTCGAAAAAAGCGATTTATTGGCACGGATTGAGAAAATATCGTTCTTTTGAAACACAACTAGCTCTTTATACTCATGAAGTAATTAGTGCTATCGACAGGGGATGTCAAATTGATTCTATATTTTTAGATTTCCAGAAAGCTTTCGACACCGTTCCCCACAAGCGTCTTCTAACCAAACTGCGTGCCTATGGAATATCGCCTCACTTGTGTAACTGGATTCGTGATTTCCTGTCAGAAAGGCCACAGTTCGTAGTAGTAGACGGAAAGTCATCGAGTAAAACAAAATTAATATACGGCGTTCCCCAAGGAAGTGTTATAGGCCTTCTATTATTCCTGATCTATATTAACCACTTAGGAGGCAATCTGAGCAGCCCTCTTAGATTTTTTTGCGGATGACACTGTCATTTGCCGTTTTGCAAAGTCATCAGATGACCAAAACGAATTGCAAAATGATTTATATAAGATATATGTATGGTGCGAAAAGTGGCAGTTGACCCTGAATAAAGAAAAGTGTGAAGTTATTCACATGAGTAATAAAAGAAATCCGCTAAATTTCGATTACGCGATAAGTTACACAAATCTGAAGGATACAAATTCGACTAAATTCTTATGATTACAATTACAAATAACCTAAATTGGAACTATCGTATAGATAATGTTGTGGGTAGAGCAAACCAAAGACGGCGATTCATTGGCAGAACACTTAGAAGGTGCAACAGGTCTATTAAAGAGACTGCTTACGCCAGGCTTGTTCGCCCGCGAAATAGGGGAGATAGTGTCAAAGACATGATACGTGAATTGGAGTGGTAATCATTAAAACAAAGGAGTTTTTCGTTGCGACGGGATCTTCTCATGAAATTTCAATCACCACTCTTCTCCTCCGAATACGAAAACATTCTGTTGGCACCGACCTACATAGGGAGAAATGAGCATCATAATAAAATAAGAGAAATCAGGTCTCGCGCAGTACAAATTATGTGCTAGTTTCTTCTGCGAGCCGTTCGAGAGTGGGACGGTAGCGAGACAGCTTGAAGGTGGTTATTTGAAATCTCTGCCAAGCACTTTATGTGAATAGCAGAGTAATCACGCAAACGTAGACGAGACATCCAGCAATAAGCAAAGAAAAATTGATTATTTCAGTGCATTTAGCTTTGGTGTGTCTTTGAACAATGAAACTCCTGCCAGCATACTTTTTCTAATCGCGGTGCAGTAACTTTAATACTGGATTCTAGTGCTGGCTAGACGGATATTGCGTCAAAGGATACCTCCATATTCAAACAATTTCAGAGGATTAGGGATTCCACTGAGATCGATTTCTACTTCAAACTCATCTAACGTTTCTTTAAATTATTTGTCGTTAAGTACAGAGTGGAGTTGTGTCAAATATTGAGAAACATAAGTGTGCTTTAAACGAAAGATAATGCTCTGTAAAACCACAAATAAAGTCAGAAATCCATTCAAGAATTCACCGATCGATGCAACTGCGTTAGCTCTTCAATGATGTTCAATATCCAAACCTACATGACAAAGTCTCGTAGGTGTTCAAGTTGTTTGAAGTTGTTTGTGGTACTGCCCTTACGTCGCCCTTTTTCTTTCCTGCCAGTTACCAGGCAAGCTGGCAGAGGGGCAGAGCAGCCGGCCGCGGTGGCCGAGCGGTTCTAGGCACTTCAGTCCGGAACCACGCGGCTGCTACGGTCGCAGGTAGAATCCTGCCTCGGGCATGGATGTGTGTGATGTCCCTAGGTTAGTTAGGTTAAATAGTTCTAGGTCTAGGGGACTGATGACCTCAAATGTTAAGTCCCATAGTGCTTAGAGCCATTTGAGCCATTTTTGAGAGGGGCAGAGCAGTTCCCAATTGGGAATGAATGGCAGGGATTAGCAAGTCCGGCACTTGCATTACAAGCAAGGTAAGCATCCCAGAAACCTTCGGACTATTTGTAATTTATTTCTGAGAAAATGTTGTCCATTTTCCTAGACAAAATACAATAAATTTTGCGTGTATGTGTATATGTGTGTGCGTGCGATAGCGCGCGAGCGCATGTGTGTGTGTGTGTGTGTGTGTGTGTGTGTGTGTGTGTGTGTGTGTGTGTGTGTGTGTGTGTGTGTGTGAATGAATGCATGAATGTGTGAAAATCTCTCCAACATTATACGAAAGTATCATGCACCACCAACACAACTGATGGACTGTAAGTCGATTACAATATTACCAGCAGTAATAGTTTTGAAGTTCACGAGATGTGGGGGACGTCGGCCAAGTTATGTCGAGAAAAACAACTATAAATACAATTTGTAGACTTGCAGACAACCAAGTATAAATTTTAAAACTAACAATGCTCTCTGTATCTGTTATTATTAGTACTATTATAAACACGAGCTAAATTCAGACCATTTTCTCTGGCACTTATCACTTCTACTATATGAGTGTAGAGTTCATCAGTTTTACTTAAACTGAAATTGAATTCATTCATTAGGTCAAAGATTCATGAATTTCTTTGACAACTATGTGCTTGACTGTCATAAAATACACTGTTAGAAGGACAAACGAGCTTCTTCGTTATCTCACATTCACATCCAGTAGTTTATGGCAAAGATAAAAAAGATCTTTTGTTTTAACTTTTTAAAAAGTACTCATTTGAGCAGCCCTGCAAAAGTCACTGAAATTTGCCCAGAATAGTGGATAAAAGAAAACACGGTTAACACGAAGTGATGTTCGAAATCAGCTACAGTGATAGTCACAAGAGGTAATTCTTTGTTAATCACGATGCCATCGACATTACTCAGTTTGTATTCCAAGATGATGTGCTGACATCGTAATTCACTTGCCATTTTTCAGCAACTTCCATATTTCAGAATCCAGTCGTTATCGAAGACACACACCAGAGACACGGCGCTCTAGTGAGGAAAGTGTAAAAGTGACGTACAACAGTCATAATGTAACGACTCCGTCCTTTGCTTTTTGGAAAGGAGCTGCAATATCGAGTCCCACCATTTCCAAAGGTTCACTTATTTCCAGGAATCGATGAAAGGTGCTGTGGTTTTGCTCATACCACTGAGCTTACTGAAGGGTCACAAGTCGCAACATAGTTCTTAACATCTGAAGCCATCCAATAGATCTGCAACATACATAATTTAGTGGCTCTTTTGCCAGCGTTGCTACTAATAGTCCGCCATGATATTTCCTTAAGGCTTGTTCTCACAGGCTTTCAGATTTGCAACTAGCTCCTCCTCAACTGATTCATGTGCTTCTTAGGTGGATTCTGCACATGGTTATCAGGTGGACAGGAATTGGATACCTTCATGCCTTGCTCCTTGGTAAATGCATCAGTCATGTCTTGCGGTCTTTGTTCAACACTCACACTAATAGTTCCTCTCTGCAGCTCCCCCTCTGCATTTTTCATGTTAGGAACACGTAATATTCCACACTGTACTTATTCAGTCACAATGACGGTTTTCATAACATAACAGTTTTGCAGGTCAAGCAAGTTATGTTTTCATTACAGCTGTGTTAATAACAAATCATCTCCGATGCAATTCGGCATCTTCACGTTAACGAAAGTTTTTCCAATTCCTGCGAAATATGTTCACATTAAATTAAATTTAAGTCAACTCTGAATTACACATCTCTATCACTATTAAGCTTGACCATTACCTAAGTGGCATAAACGCTCCTTTCAGTCTGACTTCCAGAAATTGCTTCGCAGCCGTAATTATTACATCTCAACCTAAATTCTATTTTTGCTATATTCGTCTGCTCGCGGTGAACTATCGCGAAGTTTGACACTCACACACCTTTGTAGGAAAACAAAGAAGTCTTAGATGCATACCTCACCCCTGGATTTGGACTGCGTGATCCTGGATTTAAGACCCGATAAAAGTAATTTTTCCAATACCGATTGTTATACAGTTTAATCAATTACTGAACACTGATTTTAAGTGCTCATTTACGATTATGTACAGCATGAAGCGTGATGGCGGCCGCTGGAAGCTCTCATCACGCATTCTCTCTTGCACACATAAATGTCTACATCTGCAGCTATATATACACTGAGGTGACAAAAGTCATGAGATTTCTCCTAATATCGTGTCTGTTCTCCTTTTGCCAGGCGTAGTACAACAAGTCGCCGTGGTACAGACTCAACGGGTCATTGAAAGTCCGCAGCAAAAATTTTGAGCCATGCTGCCTCTGTAGTTGTTCATAATTGCGGAAGTGCTGCCGGTTCAGGATTTTGTGCACGAACTGACCTCTCGACTATGTCCCATAAATGTTTGGTGGTATTCATGTCGGGCGATATGGGTGGCCAAATCATTCGCTCGAACTGTCCAGAATGCTCTTCAAACCAATCGTCAACAACTGTGGCCCAGTGACATGCCTCATTCAAATGGTTCAAATGGCTCTGAGCACAATGGGACTTAACATCTGTGGTCATCAGTCCGCTAGAACTTAGAACTACTTAAACCTAACTAACCTAAGGACATCACACACATCCATGCCCGAGGCAGGATTCGAACCTGCGACCGTAGCGGTCACACGGTTCCAAACTGAAGCGCCTAGAGCCGCACGGCCACACCGGCCAGCCATGCCTCATTGTCCTCCATGAAAATTCCATCTTTTTTTTAGGAACATGAACTCCACGAATGGCTACAGACGGTCCCCAAGTACTCAAACATAACCATTTCCAGTCAATCACCGGTTCAGCTGGACCAGGGGACCTAGTACATTCCAAGTAAACACAGCCAAAACCGCTATGGAAGCACCACCAGCTGGCACAGTACCTTGTTGACAACTTGGGCCCATGGCTTCGTGTGACCTATGCCACACAAGAACCCTGCCAGCAGCTCTTACCTACTGAAATCGGTACTCATCGGACCAGGCCGTGATTTTCCAGTCGTTTAGCGTTCAACCGATATGGTCACGAGCCCAGGAGAGGCGTGCAGGCTATGTCGTGCTGTTAGCAAAGACACTGGCTTCGGTCGTCTGATGCCAGACGACATTAACGCCAAATTTCGCCTCACTTTCCTAATAAATACTTTCGCCCTACGTCCCACATTGATTTCTGTGCTTATTTCACCCAGTTTTGCGTGTCTGTTAGGACTGACAACTCTACGCAAACGCCGCTGCTCTCGGTCGTTAAGTGAAGGCCGTCGGCCACTGCGTTGTCCATGGCGAGAGGTAATCCCTGAAATTTGGTATCCTCGACACACTCTTGACTGCAGATCTCAGAATATTGGACTCCCTAACGATTTCCGAAATGGAATCTCCCATGCGTCTAGCTCCAACTACCGTTCCGCTTTCAGAGTCTGTTCATTCCTGTCGTGCGACTGTAATCACATCGGAAACCTTTTCACATGAATCATCTGAGTACAAACGACAGCTCCGCCAATGCACTGCCTATTATACCTTATGTACTTGATACTAGCTCCATCTGTATACGCGCATATCGCTATCCCATGACTTTTGTCACCTCAATGTATTCCGCAAGCCGCCTTAGGAGGTGTAGCGGAGGGTGCTTTTTGTGGCACTATCTTTTCCCTCCGTTCCTATTCCATTCAAGAACGGTGTGTGGAAAAAATGATTGTCGGTAGGGCTCCGTATGACATATAATTTCTCAAATTTTGCAGTCGAGAACATTTCGCGAGACGTATCCGGGAGGAAGTAATAAACTGTTGAACTCCTTTTGGAACGTAAGTTCTCGAAATGTCATTTGTAAACTTATCCTCCGTCATATACAATGCCTCTGTTGTACCGTCTGACACTGGAGTTTGTTGTGCATCTCCGTAACACTTTCCCCGCGACTAAATGTTCCCCTGACGAAATGCGCAATTCTTCGTTGGAACTGTTCTCTGTCTTCTATCAGTTGCTAAGTTCTCACAGTCGATGGCTTATCTGTTTCTACAATGATTTTTTCAAAAGACACCCGAATGATGTAAATGAGAAATTAATTTTCATATTTTTATGATAAATTATGTTTCACTGTTGAGGTATTAAATGCTCATGTGATATAATGTAAACAGTTAGGTAAGTATATTAATTGTATGTATATGCGTTATAGATATGGAATATCCTATTTCCCTTCAAGTCTACATATGGAATGATTACTTTCCAGAAATTATTTGGCATTTGTTTGCAGATTGAACAATTTTTTTTTTCTTACAGGCACAAGTCAGTCTTAAAAATTATTACAATTAAAACACTGAGATATCTAGCTCATAATATTGCTCTAAACATACATATCAGCAACTTCTATATTCAATGTGTTACAAATCTATATATTTTAATGATTCTGTTTCAGCTTTGCAACACTTACTGTTAATGTCTTTTGGAAGTTTTCGTTTCTCATTACACAAGAAATACATCTCTTGTACATCTACAAACTATATGTTACATTTTTATAATTCAATTTCAGTTATTATTATATTTACAAACAAAATTTTAGAGGAATTTTTATAGGTTTTTTTTGTATCTTTCTATTCTCAGTTTACAAGTACACATGAGAGGACATGCTTGAATTAATAACTGATCTATAGTGTATAAACTCTATCAATAAATCATCAGAATAACATAATGTGTTGGGTGGGGAGGGGATGCATTTTCTCATTAATTATGAATATCGAGGGGAATGGATGAAGATGGTTTCTAATTTAACAATAATAGAGATGTTTTATACAACTAAACAATATAATACAGTTTTAGCTGTAGGGAGCAATTCTTTTCTCGCAAGCAACCATTGGAGCATCTCATACTTTCTCGCGCAGCTGACATGAAAACGACTCGCCATCTTCCTAGTCTCTCTCATCTTTATTGGCAATGTTGACTCCAAGCTAAAATGCCCACTTTACCATCGAGTAGGCGTCACTGGTCGTCTTTTGGCGATAATTCCAACTTACTCTCTTTTATAGTGCAGACTGTGCGTGAGCTGGATCGAATTATATAAGGTGCCTCTGATCCACCACACGGGGGTTTTTGTAGGAACTGAAGCGTCCGATGCTTTCGGGTAAAACGCTTTTCATCGAAACTGATAATGGCAAATAGAATGTTGAACTTTTCATTCCCTGGAAGCTACCAGAAACGGAGAAAACTTACTCTACTTCAGAATTCCATATGCTACAAAGTAGTACCATTGAAAACAGCCGTCAAAACTGAACGTTTTGATGTGAAAGGTTTATCTTTTATTTTTATTTTGCGCCGATTCTTCGATAACTTCAACTCTTCCAAGCAACATGCCACACCATGCCACGCCACTCACTGAACCGAGTGGGAACTGTTGACGCTAGGCGATGTAATTTCCATTTCTTCACGACCAGTGTCATTAGTAGCGTATAAGAAGAGGCGTTTTGTTAGCACGTTCTAACGGGGAGGCATTTGATACGTTTTGGTGGTTCTAAACGTCGACAGAAGTACCTACGGGCAGAACCGAGTAATGCAGAGAGATATCAAAATGCAAATATTCCTGCTGCAATTACGACATAAATCTTTTTACACGAAAAATTACATAGGAGATAGTGGAAGCACTTCCTGTAGCATTTTACATTTACGTCTATGTTCACCACCCATTAAGCGAAGATAATTTTCAGACAAGACTCGCTGATTGTTAAATCAAAATCTCGATTTCACGATGTCATACTGGGAGCGATAAAGTCACTGTCAGATCTCATTGCGAGGTAAATATCCCCAATGCTCACTATTGGTCAGAAGAAGGCACTTACTCTTTCCGTCAGGCAGAGAATGAGCACTTCTGCAAATCAAATATTTGGTACAGACTCATCAATGATATAAGTGATGTAACCTTACGTCAACTATCAAATATTAAACAGTATTTGATTTTTTCCGATTTACAATGGAGTGACACACTCGTGTGATTGTGGCGCGGGCACAAGCCACATCGGTTTTGGGTACCAACTGTGGTACCACGCGACAACAAATTTACTGTAGTGCTTAGTACTTTGTGGACAATTTCTGTCTACTCGCATGAAGACGCCACAAACGATGTCTTGAAATGTTCAAATGCTAATCTAATAATATCATTATGAAATTTGAAAGTGAGTCAATGTGTGCGTGTCTATGTGTGTATGTGTGTGTGTGTGTGAGAGAGAGAGAGAGAGAGATAGACATTATTAGGTATGTGCTTCATTTACTAGAATAAGTGTTCTTCATTATAATTTCTTAAATATCATGTCTGGCTGAGTGGATAATGTTCGGAGGCCAATATTCAGAAAAATAGAATCTCTTATATGACCTGACAGAGATGGTAGATATCCCATAAGCAGCGTGGTTGTCAATGCGGTTGCAGCAAGATCAGTGTCCAGCACAGTTTTCCTTCGTGACCAGGTGTACCTTACATGAAATTTTTCCTTATCAATGAACTGGTGGAGGAGGACCAATGACTTTACCGATGCGATCGTCAGATTTAACTGGCCTGGATTATTCATTTTGGAAACGCATCAGAATTATTGGGTATCAATAGTGTCATACATCGCGAGCTGATATGAAAAGTAGAATTCACGAAGTATGAGGGATTCTCTGAGAAGAAGGTATACCCGAAGTTACACAAAGTGCACAGAAATGAGCACGATTCTGCTTGGGACAATACAGAAAGCACTGTAACAAGACAATGCGCGGATAAATAAGTGTTATCAAATGAAAAACTCCAAATGAATACTACTTTTCTAAGCTGACAGTAAAACTATCAGTTTACTTTATGAAGAGATAACGTATACGAAATATGTACGTGAAAATGCAGCGTGTGTGCATGTTTTTCCTTTTTAGCTTTGTCACGCAATGATTGTAATATCAAGTTAGAAGGAATTAGGATATATTACAGATCATAAATTTTCTTTCTTCCTGTGAGGTTACTATGTAAGGAACAATTGCTGCAGTATTGTACATGTGTACCTGTAAGTCTGTTAAACCATAGATGAAGGTTTCATAGGTTTGCAACATGAAAGAATAACGTGAGGGTAAGATATTGGCGAAAGAAGAAAGAAAGTGATGAATTGGTTTTCGTGACTCTGTGGTAAACAATTTGCTAAATGAAATACACGCTTCAGTGGCTAACGAAGCAAAGGAATAGATTGTAAACAAACAAGCATCGATGCATAATGCGTAATATATGTGGCGCTCACCCAGGATAACCTTGTAGACATCTGTTTAAAGAGTTAGACATTCCAACTACTAATTTCGGAAAAAATTACTGAAAAAAATACAGAGGACTGCATAAAAATATTTAAAAATCTTTTTGAAACAGTCTTGACCACGTGAGATATTTATTAAACTGATAACCAATGCACCCACTTCTCTTGGTGCAAGGATCTTCACATTCGAACAGTGCTTCCTTTTAGGTCTCATTTCACAGTCAAGCTTTTTTCAAAATACTTACTCTTACATTCCCTATACAACTTTAATCTAAGACCACACACGTATGCAGATGCAGAGGTTCGAAAAAAATGGAAACCGCGAATAAAGCACACTTGAACATAAATGCAATGAAAGCCAAGCCTGTAAGTTTCGCTGTTATTTCTGACTATGAACGACACCTGTGCAATGACCTCAAAGCGTTACCAAGCGGTGGTCGTGACGAGAACAGTATTTTGTGTAGTTATGAGTACATTATGTCGGAGGTAAGATAATTAGAATGTGGACAAATCGTTGGTACTCCAATGGTGGTGCTTCGATAGCCAAGGAAGCTGAACTGTTTGGTGTTTCAACAGGCACCGTATCGAAGATTATACTGCATACAGCGAAAACGCAAGAACATAGTCCTCACACACGAAAAGTATTTGTGTTCGAATGATCAAATCTGTATGAAGAACCCGCAAACGTGGTCTAGACATCACTGCAGATCTCATGGCAACAACCTTGATTACAATTTTAGAAAAATTGGATGATTTATTCAAAAGAAAGAGCTTCACAGACTGAGTAAGTCAATAATGCGTTGATCCACCTCTGTCTCTTAGGTAAGCATTTATTCGGCTTGGCGTTAAATTGTAGAGTTCTTGGATGTCCTTCCGAGAGGTAATACTGTCAAACTGGCGCGTTAGATTGTCAAAATCCCGAAACGTTTGGAGGGTGCTGCCCATAATACTCCAAACCTTCTCAGCTGGGGAGAGATCCGTCTACTTTGCTGGCTAATGTAAGGTTTGGCAAGCACGAAGACAAGCAATAGAAACTTTCGCAGTGTGCGGGCGAGCATTATCTTACCGAAATGTAAGGCTAGGGTGGCTTCCGATGAAGGGAAACGTCGACAACAGTCTACGCCCCGTTTTGTTGCACATCATGGAAAGCCATCCTGGGCTTACATTTCAGCAATATAATTCCCGCCCGCACAAGGCGATAGTTTTTACTTCTTGTCTTCGTGCTACAAACCCTACCTTTGCCAGCGAGATCGCCAGATATCTCCCCAGCTGAGAACGTTGGAGTGTTATGGAGAGGGCCCTCCACCAGCTCGGGATTTTGAAGATCTAAGTCGCCAATTGGACAGAATTTGTCATGATATCTCTTAAAGTACCTTCAGACTGAAAGCCAACTCCAACAAACTCGGTTGACAACTGTTTTCAGCTCGAAGTTTGACTTAGTTTTCAACTGTTGTGAACAGCTGTTTAAAGGTGCGAGTCTGAACAACTAGTTGAGGGAAGTTTTGTCTCGAGTTTGTAGTTTATGGTCACTGAGCAAAAACAAGGCAGAGTTGTGTGACTTGCGCTTGCGCATTTGCCGTGTCGTCTGCTGTGTTTCTTTCTTCGTCTTCTGTATTTATTTCTACAATGGCAACTCATGAGTCGTCAGCAGATCCAACAAGTCTGCTTTCATTAGAAATTGAAATGAAGAAACCTGTGTAGGATCCTTCTGATTTTGCGTATAAAGACAGATATAAAAGGAAAGATTTGTTGAAATAAGTTTCGAATAAAATTGATGTACCGCTTGTGGAGAGTGAAAGGAACAGGACAAATATGAAACCACAGTACAATCGTGAGCATTATAAAATGCTCAAAACTAAAAATGGGTCTGAGACAACTGAGATCTACGTTCCGAAATGGATATCTTACGAGTGTATAAAGTATTTGAAAGGCGTGAACAAGCCAGGGAGAGAAATATTTATAATCGTAAGTAAAACGTAATTCATTATCGTAAATGAAGCCGTAAGAGTTTTGGCCGGAAATTTTGTGATTATAACTGTATTTTCACCGGAAATTTACTTATTTCTCCTGTGATATCATTTTGGCAACATCTGATACAAAGTAGTTTGCAAATTAATGGCTTACATTGCTAATAATTAAAGCTATAAGGGTTTTGTTCGGAATTTTTTAATTACGTTTGTCTTTTCATTCGATATTTTTTTATTAATACTTATCTTGTCATTTCACTTTACCAACATCCGATACAAAGCAGATTGCAGATTTATCCCATATATTCTTTGCAGTTTTTCCTGCGTTGCCTCCCTTTCTCTGAAGACATTTATTTTGCGGAGGCATCCTCCAACTGCAATCCGAAACCCTGCCTGTTAATGGATCTTCCACATCAAAACTGCCAGGTGGTAAGTAAACTGTGGCTCTTTCTTTATTTCTTCTAAGAAAAATGTGCATAGACACAGTTGGAGAAGACACTAATGTTGCTTTTTCAGGACTTTAGTGCATAGTTGTTCTGAGACACCGAAAATATTTAAAAAAATTCTCCACAATTTTTCAAGCGAGAGATATTCGGTAATTAAACATTCTTTCTTGGCTGTCTTTCTCTTGCCATCCTGCGTGTGGTTTCATCATGTACTCTGGAAGAGAAAAAGCATCATCTCCCACCATAACAAATGGCAGATCTTCTCAGTCAGAATCCATTTCCATTGCTTTTCTGTAACAAAAAATAAAAACGCCGAACGTGTGTTTACAAGAGTTCGAAACAGTTGTCAACATTTTTCAACAGTTGTCAACAGTTGTAAGTTTGCCAAACTCACAACAGTTGCAATTTTGTCAGATTCACGACACATTTGGCTTTCACGACTGGATGTTTCAGCTGCCGAGAATTCTTCCGGGTTGTATGGCCGTGGTCCATGGAACTCTTCTATCCCTGACGTTTCTTCCATAGCTACGTTGATGTAATTAAAAGTCTAGTGGACAGAGCTAAAAGGATTTGTGTGCCGGAATACCTGGACGCCGAGTTAAAACATATAAAGTAGGCTTTTGAGGAGAAGGGTACTCTAGCAAGAAAATAAATAGAGTTTTGCGACCGAATAACAGGAGGCCTAAGGACGACGATAGGACACAGAGATGGAAAAACACGGTTTCTCTACTCTTCATGGAAAAAGTAACGGATCAAATCGGCAAGCCGGCCGGTGTGGCCGAGCGGTTCTAGGCGCTTCAGTCTGGAACCGCGCGACCGCTACGGTCGCAGGTTCGAATCCTGCCTCAGGCATGGATGTGTGTGACGTCCTTAGGTTAGTTAGGTTTAAGTAGTTCTAAGTTCTAGGGGACTGATGACCTCAGATGTTAAGTCCCATAGTGCTCAGAGCCATTTGAACCATCAAATCGGCAAGACTTTAAGGAATCATAACGTTCGACCGATTTTCAGACCAACTAAGAAAATAGGCCAAGCACTTCGTTCCGTTAAGAATAAACGTTCCCCTCTGTCTGCAAGTGGTGTATACAAGATTCCGTGTACATGCGGTAGGGTCTACATTGGAACTACAAAAAAATGGTTCAAATGGCTCTGAGCACTATGGGACTTAACATCTGAGGTCATCAGTCCCCTAGAACTTAGAACTACTTAAACCTAACCAACCTAAGGACATCACACACATTCATGCCCGAGGCAGGATACGAACCTGCGACCATAGCGGTCTCGCGGTTCCAGACTGTAGCGCCTAGAACCGCTCGGCCACTCAGGCCGGCTGGAACTACAAAGAGAAGTGTGAATACACTGTTGAAGGAACATAAAAGTCTGCCGACTAGGGAAAACAGACAAGTCAGCCGTGGCGGTACATGCTCTTCAGTAGTGAAATTTTCGGAAACTGAAATTTTATGTACTTTGACGAACTATTATCCACGGCTATATAGAGAAGCCATCGAAATATATAAAGATGGGGATAATTTTAATAGAAAAGAATAAGCGATGAAACTCAGCGATATATGGACAGTGGCACTACAGAATCGATGAGAAGTTTTTATCTTTGAAGTACTATATTTTATCCTTGACAAGGTTTATCTCGGCTATCACGTGAAATACAGACCACGCCCACTTTCCATAGTATTTAGGCCGTTCTTCGACGTCCTACTCGTCAGTCGGCAAGACTCTGCACAACCAGGAGCACCTCCGAAGATGTCCAACATAGCTTTCGACGAAACATCAGGGATAGAAGAGTTCCATGGACCACGGCCATACAAAGCAGAAGAATTCTCGGCAGCTGAAACTCACAACAGTTGTATGTTTTTGTTTGATGGAGTTGGTTTTCGGTGTGAAGGTACCCTTAGAAGGACATCCAACATCTCTAAAAATTAATGCCAAGCCGAATAACTGACTGCATAAGGGCAAGAGAGAGACCAATGGGTTATTGACTTTCTCAGTTTGTGAAGCTCTTTCTCTTCAATAAATAATCCCAATTTTGTGACATTGTAATTTTTTACTTGTCTTAGAGTGCATTTTAAAATCCAAATTTGATTAAAATGTTACAGTGCGATGTTGGTCTATTTCTTTGATGCCAAAGGGAAAATTTGATTGAAAACAGCAACATCAGTTGGAATACTTTTTGCAGATTACACGGATTACCTTATCGGAGTGATCCTTGCAAACCCATTGTTACATTTGTCACACTTCCAGTCTATCTTCTTGCGTTTTCTTGATTCATGTAGGAAACTTCTTCCACGTCGCCTGTCTTGAAATTTTTTATACTGCTCGGGCTTGTTGGGTTTTCATTGATAAACCCATGAAATTCGTCGCATTGAGGACATGTTTGCCCAAATTATTTCCGCTTTTTACTTTTCGTTCTATTTGATGTCTCACAACCTCTTCTCCAAAAGCAAACAGGAACAGGCAGCGGAGATATCTCTTCTTTCACTGCCAGGTTGGATTTTTCGTCATCCAGAGAACGAACGCGTAGACAACTTCGGTCAATTTAAAGAAGAATTTCATAGGCCACCGCCTGGAGGATACTGAGCAGGTATATTCCCTCGTTAACTTGTCCAGCACGACAACAACCATCTGGTAGTGTTTTAATGCATGATGATATCCGGCTTGATGTCATTTGTTTCGTTAGTTCATGAAACATCACGTTGTTGAGATGAGTGAAGGTTTACCGCTCTATTCTTTGCTGGCACGTAAGACACCAACGTTAGTTAATTGGTAAAACCAAATGTGGAAGAGTGTATCATCGTTTTTTTATTTTAAAAATATAATCCTGGAATCCCTGGCTTATTATGTCGCATTGTGCCTAGCAACTTCAGTAACAGAAACCAGTATGTTGTCGTCAATAGAAAGTGTTCATCAAAGAATAGGGTATCATGAGGAGTGAACCACGGACGTGTGTTAGGGACACTATTATTTTCCATACACATAAATGATCTGCCGGATAGGGTAGGCAGCAATCTGCGGTTGTTTGCTGATTATATTGTGGCGTACAGGAAGCTATCAAAGGCGCGTGACTGTGAGAATGATGACTGAGACAAAATTTTTAGTTGGTGTCATGACTGGCACCTAGCTCTAAATGTAGAAAAGTATAATTTATGCGGGTGAGTAGGAAAAACAAAACCATAATGCTCAGATTCAGGATTAGTAGCGTATTGCTTGACATAGTCACGTCATGTAAATATCTGGGTGTAACGTTGCAAAGCGATATGAAATGGAACAAAATGATTGTAGCGGGGAAGGTAAATGGTCGGCTTCAGTTTATTAGGAGAATTTTGGGAATTGTGAATTATGTGTAAAGGAGACTTCATGTAGAAAGCTAGTGTAATCTATTCTTGAGTACTGCTCAAATGTTTGGGACCTGTACAAGGGCGGATTAAAGGAAGACATCGAAGCAATACAGAGGCAGGCTGCTAGATTTGTTACTGGTAGGTTCGAACAACATGCAAGTGTTATGGAGATACCTCAGGATCTCAAATGGTAGCCGCTGGAGGGAAGTTGCTTTTCCCTCGTTCTATTTGCGAGCGGAACGGGAAAGGAAACGACTGGCACAGGCGTGCACTGAGCCTGGGCGGACCGCCAGGGATTGTAGCCTCGACTGCTGGGCTAGCCGCACCTGGCCCCCTCGGGCTGAGCGGCTATCCGCCAGGGACCCTATTCTGCATCGTTATTACCGGTCGGTGCTGTAGGTTATCCTTGGTAGTGACGTCATTTTCGATTCTGTATCCAAAGTTGCTATTCTGTAAGCTTCTGAGAAGTGTTACCGATCGATCCTACCGCCGATTTTCCGACAACTGAACCGATAGGTGGTTAGGTTTTGGTATGACCACTCGTTCGATTCGGTGTGATTTGTTTGCAACTAGAATTCGTAATTTTAGAATTATCGAGTGGTTTTAGTTTCGGATTTAGTGATTTGTTTTACCGAAGAATCACCAGGACGAAATATGGTTTATTTTTTTGTTATTGTGAATCATTATAACATCAAAAAACATTTTCGGCCAATATTCTCACAAAATACTTGTAATTTTTGAGTAATTAAGCGTTTAAAATTCACCAGATGCCGAAAGGTCGGCTCTGCTTACATATATTACAAGAGTGTTAGCTGAAATTACTGGTGACTTCGCGTACTTTTTCTTGCAGATGATTTACTTATTAACTATCGAAATGCGTTTAAAATTTTTAAGTAACAATTGAAAGGAATTTTCTGAAGCTTGACAGTCGAAACCTTTCAAAATTTCATGCGTTTGCGGATTATACCCGCATCATTCGGCAAAGAACAACAGCCTGCGCCTCACTCGATTATCGTTAGCACGAACAAAGCATTCGCCATTAGTAAGTTGCATTTGCCGAGCGGTTAAGGCAACGAACTGCAGCGGTGACGGTCGTAGATTTGCGTACCACTGGGCAACGAAATGTTTTTCTTCCTCCTCTTGTTTGTAACACATTATGAGACTTGGTTATTCGTAGAAGTTAAGTATTTTTCCGAAATATTCGTGGTTACTTATATGTAAGAACACGCTTTCTCACTAATGACTAGCTTAGATATCGTATTTCCATATGTTTAAGAAATGAAATTGCTGTGCGTGAAACAACTGGGAGTGACATTTATCTATTTTCTTGTCACAAATAAGTCAACACTTTTTTCATTGAACTTTAACTCCTTTTTCAAATTAGTAATAAATTCCAGTGAACTGTTAAGTTTATATACCCGAATTTTTCCCGAGGGCATGCAGCTTTACTGTATGGTTAAATGATGATGGCGTCCTCTTGGGTAAAATATTCCGGAGGTAAAATAGTTCCCCATTCGGATCTCCGGGAGGGGACTACTCAAGAGGACGTCGTCATCAGGAGAAAGGAAACTGGCGTTCTACGGATCGGAGCGTGGAATGTCAGATCCCTTAATCGGGCAGGTAGGTTAGAAAATTTAAAAAGGGAAATGCATAGGTTGAAGTTAGATATAGTGGAAATTACTGAAGTTCGGTGGCAGGAGGAACAAGACTTTTTGTCAGGTGAATACAGGGTTATAAATACAAAATCAAATAGGGGTAATGCAGCAGTAGGTTTAATAATGAATAAAAAAATAGGAGCGCGGGTAAGCTACTACCAACAGCATAATGAACGCATTATTGTGGCCAAGATAGACACGAAGCCCATGCCTACTACAGTAGTACAAGTTTATATGCCAACTAGCTCTGCGGATGATGAAGAAATTCATGAAATGTATGATGAGATAAAAGAAATTATTCAGGTAGTGAAGGGAGAAGAAAATTTAATAGTCATGGGTGACTGGAATTCGAGAGTAGGAAAAGGGAGAGAAAGAAACGTAGTGGGTGAATATGGACTGGGGGAGAGAAATGAAAGAGGAAGCCGTCTGGTAGAATTTTGCACAGAGCATAACTTAATCATAGCTAACACTTGGTTCAAGAATCATTGCTTGGAAGAATCATAAAAGAAGGTTGTATACATGGAAGAATCCTGGAGATACTAGAAGGTATCAGATAGATTATATAAGGGTAAGACAGAGATTTAGGAACCAGGTTTTAAATTGTAAGACATTTCCAGGGGCAGATGTGGACTCTGACCACAGTCTATTGGTTATGAACTGTAGATTAAAACTGAAGAAACTGCAAGAAGGTGGGAATTTAAGAAGATTGGACCTGGATAAACTGAAAGATCCAGAGGTTGTACAGAGTTTCAGGGAGAGCATAAGGAAACAATTGACAGGAATGGGGGAAAGAAATACAGTAGAAGAAGAATGGGGGATGAAGTAGTGAAGGCAGCAGAGGATCAAGTAGGTAAAAAGACGAGGGCTGGTAGAACTCCTTGGGTAACAGAAGCAATATTGAATTTAATTGATGAAAGGAGAAAATATAAAAATGCAGTAAATGAAGCAGGCAAAAATGAATACAAACGTCTCAAAAATGAGATCGACAGGAAGTGTAAAATGGCTAAGCAGAGATGGCTAGAGGACAAATGTAAGGATGTAGAGGCTTATCTCACTAGGGGTAGGAAAGATACTGCCTACAGGAAAATTAAAGAGACCTTTGAAGAAAAGAGAGCCATATGTATGAATATCAAGAGCTCAGATGCAAACACAGTTCTAAGCAAAGAAGGGAAAGCAGAAAGGTGGAAGGAGTATATAGAGGATCTATAGAAGGGCAATATACTTGAGGACAATATTATAGAAATGGAAGAGGATGTAGATGAAGATGAAATGGGAGATACGATACTGCGTGAAGAGTTTGACAGAGCACTGAAAGACCTGAGTCGAAACAAGGCCCCGGGAGTATACAACATTCCATTAGAACTATTGACGACTTTGGGAGAGCCAGTCCTGACAAAAGTCTACCATCTGGTGAGCAAGATGTATGAGACAGGCGAAATACCCTCAGGTTTTAAGAAGAATATAATAATTCCAATCCCAAAGAAAGCAGGTGTTGACAGATGTGAAAATTACCGAACTATCAGTTTAATAAGTCACAGCTGCAAAATACTAACGCGAATTCTTTACAGACGAATGGAAAAACTGGTAGAAGCCGACCCTGGCGAAGATCAGTTTGGATTCCGCAGAAATGTTGGAACACGTGAGGCAATACTGACCCTACGACTTATCTTAGAAAATAGATTAAGGAAAGGCAAACCTACATTTCTGGCAATTGTAGACTTAGAGAAAGCTTTTGACAATGTTGACTGGAATACTCTCTTTGAAATTCTAAAGGTGGAAGGGGTAAAATACAGGGAGCGAAAAGCTATTTACAATTTGTACAGAAACCAGATGGCAGTTATAAGAGTCGAGGGGCATGAAGGGGAAGCAGCGGTTGGGAAGGGAGTGAGACAGGGTTGTAGCCTCTCCCCGATGTTATTCAATCTGTATATTGACCAAGCAGAAAAAGAAACAAAAGAAAAATTCGGAGTAGGTACTAAAGTCCATGGAGAAGAAATAAATACGTTGAGGTTCGCCGATGACATTGTAATTCTGTCAGAGACAGCAAAGGACTTGGAAGAGCTGTTGAGCAGAATGGACAATGTCCTGAAAGGAGGACATAAAATGAACATCAACAAAAGCAAAACGAGGATAATGGAATGTAGTCGAATTAAGTCGGGTGATGCTGAGGGAATTAGATTAGGAAATGAGACACTTGAAGTAGAACAGGAGTTTTGCTATTTGGGGAGCAAAATAACTGATGGTGGTCGAAGTAGAGAGGATATAAAATGTAGACTGGCAATGGCAAGGAAAGCGTTTCTGAAGAAGAGAAATTTGTTAACATCGGGTATAGATTTAAGTGTGAGGAAGTCGTTTCTGAAAGTATTTGTATGGAGTGTAGCCCTGCATGGAAGTGAAACATGTACGATAAATAGTTTAGACAAGAACAGACTAGAAGCTTTCGAAATGTGGTGCTACAGAAGAATGCTGAAAATTAGATGGGTAGATCACATAACTAATGAGGAGGTATTGAATAGAATTGGGGAGAAGAGGAGTTTGTGGGACAACTTGACAAGGAGAAGGGACCGGTTGGTAGGACATGTTCTGAGGCATCAAGAGATCACAAATTTAGCATTGGAGGGCAGCGTGGAGGGTAAAAATCGTAGAGGGAGACCAAGAGATGAATACACTAAGCAGATTCAGAAGGATGTAGATTGCAGTAGGTACTGGGAGATGAAGAAGCTTGCACAGGATAGAGTAGCATGGAGAGCTGCATCAAACCAGTCTCAGGACTGAAGACAACAACAACAACCCGAGATTTATGGCTACGTCCAATAACCAATGTTGTAAATGCCAATAATGAACGGAAGAGCCGCATTATCGCGCTCCATCAAATTTCACCACTAAGCATTGCTTGATGATATTGAACTGCGATTTCCTTCGAAAACTGTATTACGTACTCTTTTCTTTGTCACATAGTCCAGTGCACTTTTAATGTTCACACTGGACTCGCATTCGGGAGGACGAGGGTTCAATCCCGCGTCCGGCCATCCTGATATAAGTTTTCCGTGATTTCCCTAAATCGTTCCAGGCAAATGCCGGGATGGTTCCTACGAAAGGCATGGCCTACTTCTTTCCCCATCCTCCCCTAATCCGATGAGACCGATGACCTCGCTGTCTGGTCTCCCCCCCCCCCCCCCCCCCAAACAACCCAACTTTTAATGTTGCTTTTAGCAAGGTGGTGAGAGGAGAAAGGAAAAGAAAGGAAATGAACTGTTGACGTCAGCTGCATAGGGACTTTATACAGAATCAGCAGCGACGAGTGAAAATGTGTGCCCGACCAGGACCCAAACCCAGGGCCTCCTGCTTAGTAGGCAGTTGCGTAAACCACTGCGCCATCTCGGTGCCGTGTTGAGCACACTTTCGCGGACAATCTCGGCACGCCCCTAGGCCGCCCCACATTCTCACATAGCGCCCCCTATCCGCAGACCCCATCCATGTCCTCCATACTCGCTACTTGGACGTTCCCGCAGGACGTCGAACATAATTGTACATTCGCACTCAAGGTGGTCGATTCATTGCCCGTCGAGGCGAATCAATTATTTATATGAATGCAAGGTGTCTGCTCTTTCGGACATGTCCGAAAGTGCAGACACCATGCAGTCATATACACTGGTGTCTAAAAGTAAAGCCACAGACGGAAATTTTGCAAGGTTTCGTTTATTTTGCCACAAAACAATATCAATTAGAAACAATGTAAATAACACAGAACGTAACCAATTTGCAACATGGATAACGGTGAACAAAAATGTTCTGCTTTTCTTCCAACTTAACAGATTCGCACACACATTCCGATAACTGGTTACTGTGCTCAGTATGGGGTGTGACTGCCTGTGGCAGCAATACAGACCTGACAACGACAGAGCGTGCTGTGAATGATGTCATCAATCTGCTGTTGAGGCAATAATGCCCATTCTTCCTCCAGAGCTGATCGCAAGTTTGGAGAGTGGCTGGCAGATGATGCTGACGTGATGTAACCCGTCTCCCTAGTGCATCCCAGACATGCTCTATTGGATTCATATCGGGAGAGCGAGCAGGTCATGCCATGCGGCCAATATCTTTCGTTTCCAAAAACACGTCAACTGCCCATGTGCTATCAGGTCGAGCATTATCGTACGTCAGTACGAAGATTGGCCCCACAGCACCTCACAACAGTCGCACATGAGGTCCCAAGATCTTGTCACGATACCTGACAGTAGTTAAACGTTGTCAATTCACCTGAACAATTTCAAAAAGAGGTGCTTGGGTGGTCAACATAATCCCTGGCCACACCATTAGGGATCCCCCTCGATATCGGTCTCTTTCCAGAGTGTTTGGGGCCCAAAATCACGTTGCACGTTCCCTCCAGATGCGTATCCATCGATAATCACTCTTCAGACCAAATCGGGGTTCTTCTGTGAAGAGAACATTGGCCCACTGTTCGACTGTCCAGGTGGCATGTTGATTACTCCACACAAGACGTCCCGCTCTGTGAAGTCGCGTCAGAGGTACACATACAGCAGGTCTCTGACAATAAAGGTCACTCTGCTGAAGGTTTCCATGCACCGTTTGTCTCGATACGTCCAGTGAATGCTGCGAGGTCAGATGGCAGTTTCTGTACAGTACTAAGGAGGTACCTGTATTGTCCTTACAGTCAAATAACGGTCCTTTCTGATGTCACGCGTGGTCGGCCCTGTGCTGGTCTTTGGGATACAGTTTCCGTGTCTATAAACTATCACCACATCCAAGAAACAACAGAACGATTCTCATTAAGCCATGTGGCCACATCAATTTGCGACTGTCCTACTTCCATTCTTCCTATGGTCCTTCACCGCAGCGAGTCTAGTAGGCGTCTTCTACGTGCCACGCTGAACCATCTGTGACTGCGTACAAAGCGATTGTGGATGTGAGACTACCCGGCAAACACTAACCCGTTTAATAGGTGTCCTGATGTCATCGACTGCGTGGTTGTCCATTGATGAGAATGCTGTCTTCCGTGCAGAAAACGATCGTACCGACATCTGCTGAGATGTCTGTATGATTATATCATGAGTACATCAGATAAATTCGCAATTGCGAATAATGACTACCATCAGCTGTAGAATGGAATGATGAGAATGAAAATTTGTGCCGGAGTGGGACTCGAACCCTGATTCCCCACTTATCGCGAGCGGTTGCCTTACAATTTGGCTATACTTGCACCACTCACGGCCAGACCCAAACTTCCATATGTCGTCAACCATACGTCTACGATCTCTAGGAGCTATGTGTATTTGTGTCTGGCACAAAGTTTCACTGTCGTCATGCCATTCTACAGCTGATGGTATTCATTATTCGCAGCTGTGAATTCATCTGATGTGTTTAGTAACGGCAGCGGTCGCCGCTGTGCATCGTCACCAGAATAACACCGGCACTGCAATATCACATATATCGTGAATTTGACACAGGACTGGGAAATAGTGATTTATTGCTTTAATTTTGGACACCTGTTTTCAACTTCTAGCCGAATTTACGCCCCAAGAATGAAACGTGGTGCGGGTTCGATTATGACTTCGGCAGCCATGTCGTGGTATACCATGCGTCCCCTGATTAATCCGCAAGGTCGTGTTACTGCCAATGATTATATGACCCTTTTACTGGTCAGGTCCCGACCGTGGTACAATGTTTGTTCCCCAGCGGTGAAGCTGTGTTCCAAGACGACGGGATCACTACTCGCACAGCTCAGATCTTCCAAGACTGCTTTCTGAGCACCAAAATGAATTGTCACATCTTACCTAACTATCACAATCAGCGTATCTCAGTATTATTGATCACTTGTGGTTTGCTTTGGAGAGAAGGGTGCATAATCGCTACCCATTTCCCCAATCGTTACCTGAAGTTGCCGCTGTTTTGCAGGAAGAATTGTACAAGATTCCCTTTAAACTATACAGGACCTGTGTCTATCCATTTCGAGAAAGGCTATAAGCTGTTTTGAATGCCATCAGGTTTACTCAACCTTATTAGGCTGGTAATGTGTTGTGCTTTTTGTGTTTCAATATTTTTGTCTAGCTCTTGTATGTAGTTAACCCAAAACTTGAATAGTTTATTACAGATAGACAGTGCTTTACATCAACTTAAACTGAAGTTGAGTTCCACTGTTAGTTAGTACCGTTTGGAGTAACCTCCTCTCGAAACGCTCAAATTCGAATGAATTGTTGAAGTGTCTGCTCTTTGATGTGGTAGCAAGGTTAGACTGAGGTGGTCAGGAAGAATTTGGATTAACTGGGTGTGGATAGTTATGTTGGTTTTTAAGCACAAATTGTGTTTAGATTGTTTCCGCTCTTAAAAGTTATTCTTTTTCTCTATTTCTAGCATGAATCCGACACCAGACGTAATACATCCGTCATATAAAGTCCGACAAGTGATGTTGTAACCTATCATCCAGGTCTGAGAAAGTTGTTACCAGTTTTTTAAAACTGTCGCCTCCTCTTGAGATGGCTGTGGTAATTTTTACCGAGCAAGATGGTGTACTGGAAAACACATTGGACATTCGGAGGACTAGATTTCTAATCGTCATACGTTCATCGCGATTTAGGTGTTCTGCAAACGGCCTATATCACGAAGGGCAATGTATGGCTACTTGATAAAATAAGACACAGCCGATTTCTCATCTCGTATATACAGATACGGACTAGAGTTTCGCCTCTAATGGCTTCAACGCTTGTATAATGATAGACGATATCCACCCTTACGTCTTCTAATTAATGCCTAAGTTTTAGTTCCACACACAAGCCATCGGTTTTTCTATTTTTTATCCTTTGCTATTAGTTTAACTTGACAGCCAAACACTTGCATATTGCTGTCCTCTGTCTGGGACCAATACCAGATGGGACTAATATAGGAAGTAAAGAAGATACAAAGAAGAGCAGCGCTTTTATCACGTAATCATTTAGTAAGCGCGATGTCATCCTGGAGATGCTCACCCTAAATCCAGTGACAGAAACTGCAAGAGAGGCATAGTACATCACAGTATGGTTTATTCTCGAAATTCCAAGAGCGTAAGTTCCTAGAAGAGTCAATCAAATATATCGCTTCCTCCTACGTATACCTCGCGAAAAGAGCAGAAGCTAAAGCTAGAGAGATTCGAACTCACATGGAGACTTGCCAACAATCGTTGTTCCCGCGGCTCATGCGCAGCTGTAACAGTGATACACGAAGTACCATTCCATAGTAGGCTATAGACGCAGACGAAGAGATCACTCGGATTAAAGTTAATTAATTAGAAAGAATCGATATCATTATTTTACTGAATAGTTTAAAAATTTTCCTCGTTGCTCGTCCACAGTTGCGACGATCGTACTCTTGAATATGTATGGAATTAACTGAATATTTTGTGTTTCTAGGGTACGTATTGATATCTGTCTCAGTATTCTTCATGAAAGTGCTAAACTCTGTTAAAAACTAATTTCTATTTGATAACCATGTCTGTACCAAAGCTGTTATGAACCATAAATCAGAGTCGACTGACAATAACAGTGAGCCAACTTAAGAAGCCGTTTTGCTACTGACTGCATACTGCCCTGTCATATCTCAAAAGGACAGAGATAAATCTCCTTGTTTCCACATTCCCTAAGCAATTAATCTAATGAGCGTTTTGGGGGTCTTTATCTCTGGATGGAACTCGAGCGTGTTGAACTACGTGACGTAATACGTCAACTCTCTGTGGATGAAAATAAACTATTCATCATTTTGTTCCGAGATGCGTTTCACACAATTTACATAACTGTATCATCTTATTGATCAATGAAAAATGACATTTGGCTACTCGTTTTACAACCAGCTCACTGGAAGCTTTAGTCATTTTCTCTTTGTACACATTACATCTACCTTAATTGTGGCAATGTATCAATGTGTTTCCGTTTCTGTTTCGTTTGCAGTTATACAGCACATTCACACAAAGTAGCGGCACATTTAAAACACACATCTACTTCTAAGTCACAACTCGAACCTGCGGTCTCTGAGAGAACACATAAGCTGTCGTTAACAACGTCTAAGAGCGGCTGTTCATCATAAAGATAAAAGAATTACTTATTACTGTTTTTCAACGTGAAGGCAGTTTAATAAGGGTGGTTGCTCGTTTCACTTTTAGTTTTGCTTGTACGCACTGCAGCTGGACCCTCGGTACCACGGAATGCAGCACCGCATATCAAAGCGATTTAGTTTCCAAAATAGATGTGCGGTCTCACGTTGTGGAATCAGTAGCGTGAATGTTGATACATCCACTTGCAGCCGGCTGGGTACTTGCAAGTCGATTAAATACAAATTACATAGAAAATGGTACGCTCTTTAGCAAGAACAATTTAAATGTGCTTGCACCCATTACAGAAACATTTCGCGATAACATTATGGTGATTAAAATCTGTGATAAAGTGGACTGTCAAAGGTAATTAGACAAGGACGATGTGTTATGTTAGAGCAAGAAATCTGTGGTCCATTTAACAGCTATCTATGAGGGAAATTCTCCAAATTCATCTACGCGAGACATGTCATCCAGGTGAAACTACCATTCCTGCTATCTGGGCACGACAATGTGACAGCAAGAGGAGTGCTGGGAGCAATTTCCTGTAAATTTCCTGTAAATAACAATGATAACTAGCCACACGTTGGAGTACCGACCAAAAATGTCGGAATCGACAACGTTTATTACATAAAAGCACACATGAAAAATCTCTTTAGAAAGCTCAGTTCCCATCATTCTCTGCTCAAAAATGCTGATTACGTTGTATTTAAATGTAGTGGACTTGATGTTGTGCACCTAGCAACAGAACAACCGACTTCTGCGTTTAAAACCGATGGAACAAAAGCATTTAACGATAATTCGTTTGCAACAATTGTAAACGTAATGTTCTTCATGGAAGTTTCGCAGTAATGTGGAGGAAAAGAGTTGCCAGCACACAGCCAGGCAGTTATGGAGGGTTTGAACAACAGTGTTATCCAGGAGATGGGAGGTAAAATTCAAATCCCTTTGGATTTCGAATTCGAAAGCATACCTTCTTTGTATTACAAATTACTGGCTGGAGAAAGAGATAAATATGATTCAGATGTAGATGCAATGGTTTCCATTTACCGATAACAAGCGCACAACACCTGCTTAAAAAACGGTAGAAACGATGGTATTCATCCCAGCTCTCCATGCTGGAAGAGTAGCTTCAGCCATCACTAATGATCAGTTCAGAAATATACAACAAATATCAACCCCTTACCTTACGGTCCACAACTGTTCTGCTACAGGTAGCTCTTTTCTCGATCCAATTTTTTTCAAGTTTTTTTAGCCTCAGGAACAGAAAACAGACGTTCCTCTGTCTTCATCGCGAAATGGCCACATAAAGCTAGGGTAGAAAAAACATGCACATTGCCTAAATGTGACGCTGTCGGTGCTCGCCCCTAATATGTGACAGTAACTTGCTTGCTGCGACGTAGGCCACATTCCAGTTGCACTGTTTAAAATACTGGCATAAAAGAAGCTTTTCGTAACTCTGTAGTTTTATGTTTCCCGAATATGTTAGTGCAATAAGGGTTGCCTCGTCACTGCTGTCCAAAGGGGAAGTGCACGTACAGACGAACCTGGCGAGATGCAACGCAATGTAGTTTACGCCCAAAGGCTGTATTCGCAACGTTTTCCGACGCGATGTCTACCTTCTGCACATGTTTATAGACGCACAGAGATGCGTTTAAGAACAGAGGGAGCGTTCCAGGTACAACATGTCGTGGAAAGAGCAATCCGCGACTCATCCGATTTTGCCCGGAACGTTTCTGAGTAGTTTGGAGCACACACCACGCACGGTAATCGTAGCTTAAAAGAAAGTAAAGTGTAGGTACAATGTAGTACAAACGAAAGTGCTATCGTGCTGATGTATTTGGGTTGCAGTATTCCTCGTACCTATGCTAATAATAATAACAATACCAGTATGGTCATTATTACTAATAATTTGAAAGTCATTATGTCTTCAGCATAAAGGATTCTGGAGGAGCGAAAATGGCGTCCCTTTTAGCTGCACCTACACCAACAGCTGTATGGAAATGATTTTCAGTATCGGGTATCTATCTGCAGACGTTTTGTAAATAAAGTAATCGTAAATCCGGATTTCATCATGCAGATTTCATTGGGAGATGAATGCTATTTCGCCAATAATGCCACTGTCAACAGACACAATCTACATTACTGGGCTCCTGCAAATACGCAGTCGCTACGACCACATCACTTGCAAGAGTACTGGAGTAGGAGACCACGTCATTGGACCAGTTTATGTGGTTCCCAGACTAACTGGTCGGTTTTCTTTGCAATTCCTACAGAATGAGCTGAATCTTGGGCATCTCCTAGAAGAAATCCCACTCCGGTTAGATATGAGGCACTAGTTTCTGCACGCTGTTGCAGCGCTCCATACTTGTAGAAGGGTTAGGGAATATCTCAATAATATGTACCCCGAACGGTGGATTGGTCATGGTGGTTGCATTCGATGGCCAGCGAGGTCGCCTGATTTAACGCCCTTGGATTTTATTCTTTTGGGATTATATCAAAGACAGGTTTTACGAAACAGAACCGGAAAATCCAAATGCTTTAAAATAATGAATACGTCATGATACTGCTCCAGTAGCTGCAAAAATGTTAAGACGAGTCCATGCTAATACCGAGAGGCGGTTGCAAAAATGCATCCAACAAGGGGGACATGCATTTCAACATTTGTTTTATGAACAACACAATCATAAAGATCTGTCAATCTGTAACATAGGTTTAAAGAAACATGATTTATTGTGTTCATTATATTCATTGTTCTTTATTGCAATCAAAGCATTTATGTAAGACTGCCAATTGTGAAGCACGAATAGGTGCATTTCATGTTGTTAATAAATTAACTGTCATATGTTGATAAGTCTTGAAACAGATAATTAATATTCTTTGGCCTTTCTCGAGCTCAGGGACCGAAACCAGCATCCCTCCTACAGCAAGCAAGTTTTCCAGCGATGAGTTATATGACCTGTTATAGCTGTAAAGTATTTGTTCTGAAGCACTGGTCTTATGTTTGGTAGGTTCTCCTCTCTGCTGGTATGGAGTCCCCTGAACTGTTGTGCTTAGGCAAACCTTTCAGCCTCTATTGTACCCGGGATTAACTAACGTCAACAGAGGAAGGAATGCGTGGGCCACGTGCTATTGTCGTCTTGCTGATGTCTCTCTCTCGTATGCCCGTCACGCAACCAGCATCTCGCCTTTGTTGCAAAGTGGCAACATATTTCTATAAATACATTTTCTGCTCGAATACAGTTTTATACAACCATTTGCTAATAGTATCATATATAGTTTAATTTCATGGGCTCTAGAAAAAAATGCAAGCATGAGTAACTATAAATTCAAAAGGATAACGGTAAAACTTAATCTGACAGTCAATTTATTTCATGGAAATTGTAAAATGAAGTCAGCACCGCATCCACAAATATGTTTTACTATGTGAAAAAATCTTAAATTTTCTGTTAAATTTATAAGAAATGCTACACCCAATATAGAATGCACGTAAATTGTGTCATAACCTTAGTTCTCTATAACAACTGACCAAAAACCCAGCACATTTGCTCGCTACATGCCATACATAATTAAACAAATAGTCAGTAGTGAGCCCTATTGACCACTCACACCACCTAATAAAAAATTTGGAACTATGATTGTGCTTGCACTAGACATATAATTTCAGTAGGCTATATAGACAAAATAGGGTATAGTGAATGAACTTCAACCCACTTTTTAGCGCCGTTTACCACTAGACCACTAGCAGACACGGTATTGGATGGCTCTAGCAAATGATAACATTTCTCCTACCACATTTCGCATCCTTAAATGTGGTCATCAGATCGAGAAGATTCTCAGACATAGAACTCTGAGGATGGTCGTGTTTAACAGATCGGTTCAGCCTTAGCCTCTGCAGAGGGTGCCGTCGACTTAGTGTTTTTGCGGAAGACTGTGTTATATCAAATGCCTTCGAGGTGACATAATTTAGAAGAGAAATTTAGATTCACATTGTGAATTGTATGTTCCTCCGGTTATTGTATATGATTAATTAAAGGTATAGCTCACAGACCACATCATACCATTTGGTAATGTCATTGTAGACGACTGATAGAGGACTCTTAGAGGATGAACTCAACCTATGGCTGATAACAGATTTGTACTTTTAGTAGTTCCTAACATTAGGTGTTAATCGCGGTTTCAACTAATGATTTCCGTAGCTACAGAAACAAGGTGATAAGTCTTAGGCAAAATACCTATTTAGTGTGGTCAGAGGAAAGGATCGACCAGGGTCAGATTGTGCGGATTTCGTTTTTAAATCTCTTCTTAATGTGGACAATGGGCTTTTCATTTTCGATAAGTCTTTGGTCATTGTTATTTCAGACGATTTTTGAAGGAACTAAATACTTTTACCTGTGCCAAACTTTAAAAACAATTTTCTTCATAGTACTCAACAGCCGTCTGAGAATCCGTTACTAGCTACGTTTTGGCTCATCTCGCAGGTAAAAAGGAAAAAAATATGACTGACAAAATTAAATCTCCCAGAAGGAAAGGAGGAACGAAATGAAATATCTCAGGTTACGAACAATGCAAATGCCAATATGAGTACAGTACTGGTATCAGTATGATGTCGCACTACCTGCAGCTTGAAATAATGCAGTACCAATTTAGGTCAGCCATATAAAGAGCTGGAATAAAATGGCACTATTAAATTCTGGAATCGGTAAGCATTGGTTGCCTATAAAACGTATTGTTATACTGAGTCGGATGTGAAATTTCCCACTGTGCAATGTTTTTCTACATTGCTGAAGGGGATACTAAATTTAAACTAATTCCGCGAAAAAGTGAACTTGGATCACGTAGAATGCTATAATTTGAGGTTATCGCAACAAAACAGTTGATTTTTTTCTATATTTTTTTCCTTATACTACTTGAAATAGGTAACTAGGTCTAAGTCATATGTAAAGAACTACGTTGACATTTAAAGGTAGACATTAACATGCTCTGGCTTTTGAATTCAGCCGGCTGGAGTGGCCGTGCGGTTCTAGGCGCTACAGTCTGGAGCCGAGCGACCGCTACGGTCGCAGGTTCGAATCCTGCCTCGGGCATGGATGTGTGTGATGTCCTTAGGTTAGTTAGGTTTAATTAGTTCTAAGTTCTAGGCGACTGATGACCTCAGAAGTTAAGTCGCATAGTGCTCAGAGCCATTTGAACCACTTTTTTTAACTCATATTTGCCTTAGCATCGGAAGTGAGAAACACAAAAGCTTAAGTAACAGTGAAATTACCAGAGTAATACAGGCATAAAATCTTTAGTTACTTACTAAAATTACATCATGTAATGGAGATTAATAAAACAATTGTGCCAAAGGCGTCGTCAATAATTAAGACATCTTCTCCACTTGTACAACATGACTATGGGCACAGGGTCAAAGCGAACAGGCTAAGGCTTTTCTAATGAAAGTGTCTTCCTGTTCAGGAATTTTTACTTCTGATGAAGGTATATTTATATGTACCGAAACCTTGGTCAAGAATTTTAATAAATTTTTATCCCGCAACTGTTTTTGGCTGTCATCCATTATCGTGAAGAATTTCAACAGTTGCTGTTGCAGCCATGTTTAAAATCTTGTAAATAAAATAGTTTTGATTTTCACTGTGGTTTCCATTTCACGATCAGTCGTTCCTTATTTTTGGAATAACCCTTTATATAATTTTCGTGTTTAACGTCTCTTCGTGTTGTTACGCACTCAACCGACACATCACACTGTGTTGTCATCAATAATGATAGGTGCTGTTTTCAACTCCCAGTCAGACAATGAACTTATGGTCACATTATTTCAGGTTCAAACATTCCACTCCTAGCTATTGGTGAAAAGGAATTAATGGCAAACGTCTCTTCGGTTGTAGTCAATAACGGCGAAATATTCTAGGTTTGACTTCCAGTGAGTAGCGAAATTTTCATCAAATTATTACAAGTTCAGACATGCCATTCCTAGCTAATCGTGAAAAATAATGTGAAGGTTAACAGTTCTTAGTGTCCATGTATGCAGGATTGGTCTCCCAGTGAGAACAAGACATTTCGTCACATTCTTCCTGGTCAAACATGTGCACATCTCACTACTGGTGAACAAACAGTCGGTATTTAATGTCGATTTGTAGCCAGAAAACAACGGCGGTAGGTGCTGGGTTCGATTTTCTGTCAGGCAAAAAAAAAAGTTTTGCCATTTCCGGTTCAAAGTATCCCTAGTGGTGAAAAATTCGATATCTAACATCTAGTTTAACTTAGTTAACAATCCTGTTATGTTCTGGTTCGAATCCCTGTCACAGAAATTACATCATGGCATTTCAATTTTAAACACGTGTGCTATATTAAACGTCTTCCGTGGCTTGTTAACATGGAGATAAGGCTCCCGAAAGGCTTCCCAATTCAATACAAAAATTTTAATTTCTACGTTTACATCTACGTGACTAGTCTGCAATTCACACTTAAGTGCCTGGATGAGGTTTCTTCGAAGAGCCTTCAGGTTATTTCTCTGCCGTTCCTCTCTCCAACAGCAGGTGGGAAAAATGTGCTCTTATATCCTCGTGGACGAGCTCTGATTTCTTTGTTTTTATTACGATGATCATTCCTCCATATGTAAATTGGTGACGGTGAAATATTTTCACATTGAGAGGAGAAAGTTGATGATTGAAATCTGGAGAAAAGATCTCGCCGTAACGAAAACCGCCTTTGTGTTAATGATTGTCATTCCAACTCTTTTATCATATCCGAGACAATACAGAACTGGCTGTCCTTCTTTGAACTTTTTCGACACCCTCTTTCAATCCTATCTGATAAAGATTCCATATAGTACAGCAATACTCTAGCAGAAGACGAAGAGGCGTAGTATATGCAGTCTCTTTAATACACCTGTTGTACCTTCCAAGTGTTCTGCAAGAAGAACCTAGTATTTGGTCTGCCTTCCCCACATATTTATCTATGTCATCGTTGCAACTTAAGTTTTTCCTAATTATAATTCCTAGGTATTTAGTTGCACTAACAACCTTTAGATTTGTGTGATTCTTCGTGTAATCGTAATGTAACGGATATATGATACTTTTATTTTCAAGTTCAGACACGGATATTTCACGAGCTTTTATGCCTAGTCAGAAATGACGGTCGTTGTGAACGACTCTCTGTCAGACACGAAAGCTTTGCTTAGTTAACAATGGCAACAGGTGCTTGGTTTGAATCCAGACCCAGAACAAATAAGTACGCGACGTCATTCAAAGTTCAAACAGACGCACAAGTAACATAACATGACTCACGAGCTTGGCGCAGTGGAATCTGCTTGTGGCGGAATCTCCAACAGCCGCTCTCTGTCTTAACAGTGACGAGGCGTCGTCGTAACCAGCACTCCCTACCAATAGTGTCATAACTAGGTTAGGGCGACGACGGGTAGTATCAGCACAAGTTTTTCAAAAGTATATTTTCTACCGGTCGTATTAGAATATATTGCACACTAAACAATACGTTATTTGATTGAATCATAAAACTCGATGATTTTTTAAACATTTTTTTCCACTTTTTGCATTGTGTTCGTTCAAATCTGTCAGTTTGTTCCTTGCTAAAGCCGCCTACTCGTTGCAACCTCGTGCATTTAGCCTGCTTCAGCCATATGTCTTCATGACGTTTTACAGAATCATAGTAAAACTCCTATCCACTTTCATTTTGTCTTATCGAAACAATGGTTTATTTTGCGTTTCATCCATTTAAGAATTCAGCTTCACTCAAATACATAAGCTAGCTATCTAAATTTTTAACGGATTGTACAATACTGTTTCCTGTTCATAACTGAATATTCTCGGAAAAACTTATTACTTTCTAAAACAGTTTTCATGGTCACCTCTTTGTGTTCCCATAAAGCATTAAGTCTCTCACTTTTTGCACTTCTTTAAGTGTATACTTGTCACTCATATTCATGACTGTCATTTCACGAAGCCGGAATTTTATTTTCATTCCATTTATGCTTAGATTTACGCATATTTACCTGTCTTTTTTTTTCTTTTTAAGGAAAAATTGAAGTTTTGGTGCTATCCATTTTGTTCAAATCAACCCGCAGTCTTAATCCATTATAACCAGAACATACCACTATGGTACTTTAATAATCTCGTTGTTATTATGTTGGCTAGACATTGTCACAGCCTACAGTATAGAGACTAATATCACATGTATCCAAAGGCACAATAAAAATGTAATGTGCTATCCATTTTGTTCAAATCAACCCGCAGTCTTAATCCATTATAACCAGAACATACCACTATGGTACTTTAATAATCTCGTTGTTATTATGTTGGCTAGACATTGTCACAGCCTACAGTATAGAGACTAATATCACATGTATCCAAAGGCACAATAAAAATGTAATATTACGTACTCTATCCGGACCCCCCCCCCCCCCCAAAAAAAAAATACGTTTTTCTTATTAGGTGCATTGTGCTGCCACCTACTGCCAGGTACTCCATATGAGCGACGTCAAGGAGAGCAGAAAGGGGCGCTCCGAGGAACTCACGGCCTTCGAACATAGTCAGTTGATTGAGTGTCAGTTGCGTCATACGTCTGTACGCATGATTTCCACACTCCTAAACATCACTAGGTCCACTGTTTCCGATGTGATGGTAAAGTGGAAACGTGAAGGGACACGTACAGCACGAAAGCGAACAGGCCGACCTCGTCTGTTGACTGTCAGTAATAGGTAGACATATATCCAGACCACCACACAGGAATTCCAAATTGCATCAGGATCCACTGTAAGTACAAAGACAGTTATGTTGGTGGGGAGAAAACTTGGATTTCATGGTCGATTGGCTACTCATAAGCCACACATCACGCCGGTAAATGCCAAACGAAGCCTTGCTTGGTGGAAGGAGTGTAAACATTGTACGATTGAACAGTGGGAAAACGTTGTGTGGATTGACGAACCACGGTACACAATGTGGAGATCCGATGGCAGGGTGTGGGTATGGCGAATGCCCGGCAAACTTCATCTGCCGGCGGGTGCAGTGCTAACAGTAAAATTCCGAGGGGGTGGTGTTATAGTGTGATCGTGTTTTTCATGGAGGGGGCTTGCACCCCTTGTTGCTTTGCGTGTCACTATCACAGCACAGACCTAGATTGATGTTTTAAGCACCTTCTTGCTACCCACTGTTGAAGAGCAATTCGGGGATGGCGATTGCATCTTCCAACACGATCGAGCACGTGTTCATAATGCACGGCCTGTGGTATCCCTGTAATGGACTGGCCTGCACAGAGTCCTGACCTGAATCCTATAGAATTCCTTTGGGGTGTTTTGGAACGCCGATTTCGTGCCAGGCCTCACCGATCGACATCGATATCTCTCCTCAGTGCAGCACTCCGTAAAGAATGGGCTGCCATTCCCCAATAAATCTTCCAGCACCTGACTGAACGTGTGCCTGCGAGAGTGGAAGCTGTCATCAAGTCTAAGGGTGGGTCAACACCATATTGAGTTCCAGCATTACCGATGAGGGGCGCCACGAACCTGTAAGTCATTTTCAGCCAGGTGTCCGGATACTTTTGATCACATAGTGTACTTGGAAACAAAACACAACATTCTAAAGAAAGGTTTATATACCGCAAAACCCACTAGGAACAGATAACTTGTTGCTACACCAGAAACAACTGTAGGTTTGATACAAATCGCCTGGCTAGTCTTGTTCCTCCGTAGTTCACTCTGTAGTGGCGCTAGAGTTGAGGAACTGCTATTGTCCAATACAATCCGCTGTTCTGTACTAACATACCTTCATCCAGCTAACGCCCAGTGTGGACTAGGACTTTGCACCCCCTAATCACTCCCTTCTTCTGCCGCCTCACCCAATTTCTTGTTTAGCCCTCATCGTTCCTTAGCCTGTTGCTTTGTTTTCTGAGATTAAAATGTTTATTCAATATAAGGAGAGGTGTATATTTCAGTAGTTATTATTTTTTGTGACACAATTCAAAAGATGGAACAACACATAGCACAAAATCACATTGCTTGCAACAATAAAGTGGTTCCTTTTTATTGTTTCAATGTCGATCAATGCGAAGTCATACTAGAGAGAAAAACAATGCAACATATACTTCTGATATCTACATCTACTCTGGTTAACGCCATGGGCTTGGGCTATCGCCCCTTCACTGTTGTACGGCTCTTGGAGATGCCACCAAAACCATGTTGGGCCGCCCCACGTCAGGGGCTTGTTCTGTCGGCACCAGTCCTTTAGTCGTCGAAACCAGCAGACGCCACCCATAGCAGCCTTTGGAGGCACATGTCATGCCATCCATGAGGGTGCTTGCGAAGATCTGCAGTCCCTTGGAGAAGCCGCCAGATCCGTCGCTCCCCTTTCCACCATCTAGTAAGAGCAGGCACAAAGTGGGCCGCTACCTCCCTTAAGTGTATAGTGCGGGACAAAATGATCCATCCACTGACAATGATACCTCGGAAGTATCGACAGTACGCTCAGCAGGGCGGTGCTGCACGTTCCACGTGACTTCAGCGCCACTACTTAGCCACTGACCGCCTATCACACACCAGTGAACCAATATCCATGTAGCCGAAGCCCTAGGCCGTTGGTTCCATTGTGTGTGCATGCCATGGTCATCGTCTAGCTTACAGCGTCGAGCTTGGACGACGCCACTCTCTGTCTATTAACCTTTGATTTGAACTCCACTTTATATCTTTTATCTTTCAGTTTCATTAGATACAGATTGCCAGGCTAATCATCCTTGAGAGAGTGAATAGTTTCCCAGGTAGATTATGGGACTGCTTATGCCTGTTTCTCTCAACTATAATTTCCATTAGTTTTCCTGACCATGTTTTACAATAACAGGTCGAGCCTATGTCGTAAGGTAAATGCATCTTATGTATTGTTGAGTGGCACTTAAGATTTATTTTTATTATTTTGAGCTTTTCCTCATTACAGAGGCTTATCTCCAACATAATAATTTACTTGGAAATTACAATACAAACAATAAACGTTCTTAAACTATACTCTCAAAATATTTCTCCAGGTGTTTCGATCTTGCGTGTCCTCTTCCTCTGCGCCCATTCTCCTCATTGTGTGCTGTACATTTTGGAACCAGGTGGTCACAGGTCGTCCTCTTCTTCTTCTCCCCTCCGGTTCCCACTCCAGCATCAATTTTGGTATTCTGGCTTCCTCCATTCGTCGTACATGCCCGTACCACTGTAATTTCTTCCTATCCATTACGTCATATATTCTTTCTTTTATTTCCATTCTCCTTATTACTTCGGTGTTCCTTATCTTTTCTTTCCTGGAGATTCTTGCCGATCTTCTCCAAAAATCCATCTCTAGAGCTTGTAATTTTTTAATGTGCTTCATGTTAATTGTCCAGGTCTCCGTTCCATACAGAACCACACTCTCTAATATGGATTTGTATATTAATTTTTTAGTTCTGCTCATTACATTCCTGCTCCATAAGACTGAGTTAAGCATCCCAATGACCCTCCGTCCGCTACTAATTCTTTTATTGATTTCTGACTCTGATTTTCCCTCGATTTCTAAAATGGATCCCAAATAACAGAAAGTGTTTATCTTTTTGATTTTCTTTCCTTCAATGTATAGCTCATCTGAATCATCAGTCAAGTATTCTGTTTTTTGGTAATTAATCTTCAAACCCCAAGTTTTGTATGCTACTGCTAGTTGATTGCACATATAGTTAGCATCCTCCCCATCTTGTGCTACGACTACTTGATCATCAGCAAATAATAAATGATGTAGGTAAACTCCATCTCTTATTTCTAATCCCATACTATTACATTTACGAGACCATCTTCTAAGGCTAATATCTATATAGATTTTAAATAATGATGGTGACATGGGACAGCCCTGTAAAAGACCTTTGCTTGTTCTAAATTTCTGTGAAAGTTTATTACCAACTTTCACTTGGCAAATGTTATCTTTATACATCTGTTGTATTATTTTAATCAAGGAAGGGTTTATGTTTGCCATATGTAGTGCTCTCCAAAGTAATTTTCTTGGAACAGTATCATACGCTTTTTCTAGATCTATGAAAATTAATCCTATACTTTTTGATTTTTCCCTATGTTTCTCCAAAATCTGTCGTAATGTGAAAATATGGTCTACACATGATCTCCCAGCCGTGAATCCACATTGTTCTTCTTGGGTTCTAAAATTTTTTTCCAGTTTGTTTTTAATTACATTAATTCTCATTAATGTGTTTGTAACACAAATTCCTCGATAGTTTGAACAAATTTTGCGATCCCCTTTCTTAAATATTGTATTAATGTAACCTAGCTTCATTTCGTTGGGTATTGAATCTCCATGTATCATTTTGTTGAAGAGGTGTGTTATCAGTTTCACAATTTTGTCACCACCATATTTCAGACACTCCAGATTGATATTGCCTGGTCCCAGTGATTTACCATTCTTTCCTGTTCTCAACGCCTGAAGTACTTCACTTTCTAAAATATGGATCTCATCATCTTCATGTCCTTTATCTTCCCCTGTTCCTTCTTCTAGATATTCTTCTCTGTCCTCATTTAATAATTTTTGGAAATACTCTTCCCATTCCTTTTGTGTTATCAGCTGGAGATTAGTTTTGCTTTTTGTATCCTGTCGAAGCCCTTTCAATACTGACCATGCTTCTTTTGCTCTCCCAAATCCTAATTTGCTATTCACCTTGGCACATGTTCTTTCCCATGCTTCATTTTTTGCCATCCTTATTTTTTTCATCACTTCATTCTTCTTTTCCTTGTATATTGACCTTGTTTCTTCTGATTTATCATTCAACCACTGAAGGAACGCATTTCGTTTTTCTCTAATGAGGACCTCTAGTTCCTCTGACCACCACTCTGTTGCACGGTTGTGGTTGCTATCTTTTTTATCCAACACCTCTGTTGCTATGATTTTCACATTAGCTTTTATATAGTCATATATTTCCTCTGTACTTCCTTCAAATGATTCAATCAGTTTCCTTTCCATCCTGGCCGCAAAGAGTGTTCTGATACTTTCGTCTTGTAGGCTGTCAATATTAAAAGGTAAATTTTCATCTTTCTCAGTCTGGTTCATTTTATTTATGTTACTTGTATCACTCCTTGCATTCTTCCATGGCCAGAAAGACTTCATTTTAACTAGATAGTGGTCTGATCCACACTGGGCTCCTCTATAAGATCTGACGTCTACTGCCTTGAAACTACTTGTTTGCCTAGTGATAATATAATCTATTATAGAACGAAGTTCTTTGGTGTTCTGTTGCCAAGTATATTTATGAATGTCCTTATGTTTGAAAAATGTGTTGGTAATTTTTAGATCAAATTGTTCTCAAATTGCAATCAATCGTTCTCCATAGTCATTATATTCGTCCTCTCCATGTTTTCCTACTATTCTACAAGATTCTCTAATTCCTACCCTTCCATTCAGATCTCCCATGATAATCAGTTCCTTTCTTCTTGGGATTTTTTCAATAGTCTCCCTGAGGGTGTCCCAAAATGTATCTTTCTCCTTATCTTTTGTGTCGTTCGTGGGTGCATATACGCCAATAATCACAACTTCCCTAGCAAATAATGTCATTTCAACAGTTATTATACGTTGATTGATGAATATCCAATTTGTGATTCTTTCTTTCCATGATTTTTTTATCGTAATGGAGACTCCTGCTTTGGCTCTTACTGCTTTTGATACCCCACCCCACTTAAGATAGGTAAATAAATTAGTGAAATCAACGTGAAGTGAAGTAGAAATTAGAAAATAAATGAAAACTTAGTTTAGTTTAGAAGATTTACACACTGGCAAACAGCGGGCAGAGCAGCAGTGGCAACGGCCGGCACTTGCAAGTCAGCATGTTGAGGAGAAGCCATCGTCCTCCCCACATCTGCAGAAGCTGTCGATTCAGCCGTCACGGCATCGCCCGACCGGCTCACGTGTTTCTTAATTGTCACATGTGATCAAAGGCCCTCGCCAACATTCCAAGAGCCAATGACCGACGTTAAGAGATTCTTCGAGAAGCTTTACAGCGTGACAGAAGAGGCAATGACCGTGAAGTTGTTCACTTCCAGTGAACTGAAGTAAATAAATACGCGAGACGCAGTGGGCCCGACAGTAGTTTTCAGTTCAGTTCTGGTTCGATTTCAGTTCCAGTACAGTTCAGTCGGTGCTGAGAACGTCATGCAGGAAGAGACTACATCGTATACAGAAGCACCAAGTCCACTGCTGTAATGGAATAGCAAGCAGCAGCCTCGCCGCCAGAAGACAGAAGTTAGAAGGTATTTGAAGACTGATTTTTACGTATCCGGGTGACTCGTGAGGATGGGAAGGAGACGGCCTCACATCAGCAGTCACCTGTGAGCTGGTGATGAAGATCTGACAGCCGAATACTGGCAAGCTGGAGTCCGTTGTTCGAGTCCGGGACACTGGCCGTCCCCCGCCGCGCCGCTCCGCTGGCCGACACACAACACTGACACACGCGGCCGCATAGAGAAGAGAAACACTGGGACGCCACATACAAGGTATTACCATCTGATTCACGACTTCGTTCCCAATAATTAAACGGGCCACCTCACGATGCGCATCTCCAGTCAACTGGGCGAAACGGCGACACGAGATACACAGCGCAAAGTGTAATCAGACGCCGCCGCTCACGAAGCAAAAGGCTTCACAAACGACACAGCTGCTGCTCTCCCAGCCAGAACAATCCAGTAAGGAAACCATTGTACAAATCTTTCAATAAAAGTTATCTAATGTAAAAATGCTGTTTCATTCTACCTCATACCCGAGCCAAGGAAGAACCCACCCTGCCCACATGTTGTTAAGAGAGAAAAAATAATTTATTTAGTGTTTTTCGCCCTGACGTAATGCTGTAGAATCAAATGCCCTTTGCAGTAATGCTCATCCTGACAACTGACTAACAACAAAAGAGGTTACTCAGTTACCGTATATTAGTGTAATACAGATGACTTTCACTAAGTTTATGTTGCTAAAGGGACGTTGGATACCTCCTTCAGAATATGATTCTCGTTACTGTGTTGTTACCAAATAACATAAGAGTTCAAAGAAAGTGCTCCCAGAAATCATATCTCGAAAATTTTCACTAGCTTGTATACTTCTGTATACACTCTAAGATAAAAAATACGACGCGCCATGAAGAAATTATCCCAATGTGACGGCAATCGGTAGATGTGGTATACATATACTGACAAACAAATGATTAAAGTTTCAGAAAAACTGGATGATTTCTTCAAGAGAAAGACCTCCACAAACTGAGCAAGTCAACAACACGTTGATCCACCTCTGGCCTTCATGCAAATAGTTATTCTGCTTGGCGTATGTTGACAGAGTTCTTGGATCCTCTCCTGAGGATTCTGTCCAAAATCCCTAGATCGTCAACATCACTAAACTCCCACTGTCTGGGGCGTCTCCAGACACATCTTCACTGGTCAGCTGGTCTCAGTTTGAAGCCGGACTCATCGCTGAAGAAAATTCTAACAGACAGCGGTAAGATACTAGCCTCATTTTCGCCCCCCATACTGCCCAACAACTGGAAGTGATGCTCTGGATTACCATTTCTTTTTATAGTAGGATCCCTTTGGTTGTCATCCGCGACACTCCTATTACAGCACAGTGATACTTCGACGATATTCTACTCCCTGTTTTATTGCCCTTCGTGGGAAGCCATCTTCGGCCTACATTTCAGCAAGATAATGTTCGCACGCACACAGCAAGTGTTTCTACTGCTTGTCTTCGTGCTCTCCAAACCCTACCATGGCCAGCAAGGTCGCTGGATCTCTCGTCATTTGAGTACGTTTGGAGTTTATGGTTAAGGCTATCCAAGCAGCTCGGGATTTTGGCGATTTAATCCGCCAATTGGACTGAATTTTGCACGATATCCCTCAGGAGGACATCCAGTAAAGCTGTCAATCAATGGAGAGCCGAATAACTACTTGCATAAGGGCCGTAGGTAAAACATAGTGTTATTGACTTGCTCAATTTGTGAAGCTCTTTCTCTCAAATAAATCATCCAGTTTTTCTGAAATTGCTATCATTTGTTCCTTGTGCATGTACACTTGACACCAAAGGAAGTGGGCCACTGATAAATGCAACCAAAATATGTGGCTGTGTCGCAGGTCCTCTAAACGCCAAAACCCTATGGGGTACAGTCGTTTGACTGTACACAATGGTTACCACAAATGACTACTAGAGAACACTGCTCTTTATGGTAGCCCAGATGTAAACCAACACTGTCATACAACAAATATTAGAAAACACTTTATTAGAGACGAGACAGTCCTTAACTACTGTAAATTAAATTTCATTACAATAAGTGACACTTCAGAAGTGTGATAAACACTCATTAAATGACACGACGAGTTGTTGTTCGTGATTCGAATTTGAACACACTGTTAACTAAACTAAGCTTACGTGTCTGATCGAGATTGGGTTAAGCATAAAGAGACGTAAACTATCGAAGTGTTCATCAGTATCAGTTTACAAGACCGAGTGTCCGAATCTGGAAGTAAATGATACGTTTATCACTGCACCGGGAAGCCCACGAAGTTTGTGTTGTCCCTGAGAATTAACCACAGAAGATATATAATAAAGACCAACGGGCACAAGTGTGAAACGCCAAGAAGTACAGTGTGGTGATGGACGACGAGTAGAACCCAGTACCTATATGAACTGTTAACTAAGCACAGTCGGATGTCAGATATTAAATATATTCACCAATAGCGTGGTATTGGAACCTGAAACGGCTATACAAATGATTTTTGCCTGCCAGGGATTCGAACCCGGCACCTTTCGCTGTTGTTTTATAGCTGCGAATAGGCATGAAATATTTATTGTTTCTTCACCAATAGCGAGGTATGCATATGTTCGGTTAGAGGTAACGCAACGAATTCTGTGCATCCCGGGACTCCGTCAACTCCGCGAGTATCGTCGTTATTGACCCCACATGAAGAGATGTCAACTATCAAATTCTCTTTCACTAGTAGCTACGATCGCGCCATTCGTGGAGACGTCGAGGAGTTTTGCATTGTGAGGGCTCAATTAAATGGTGGGCCAGTTTCTTCTTGAAGTGTTCAAATCCAGAGAACAACTATAATCGGAGCTCGAATCTCAGTCCAGTGCCAATATTTTCAAAATCTTAAGTTAACTTAAAGTAATAAATGAAGGTTCTATGACCTTACATGACTATTGGTTTGTGAACTAAAATAACATTACTAGTGTAAAAAGGCTTACTAGAGACAGAGTTTCTGCAAGCAGCGACGTCCGCCTCTGACAGCCAAAACTCATCTAACTCTGTTCCAGTCAGTAGCGAGTCGACATGTTTAATGCTGATTTGGAACCACTGCGCAGTCCTGCGTTCTTTACTTGGCGTTATTGAAGTTGAAGAGGGTATGTTCGTGTCTGTTAGATACTGGTATCCTCAGCGGAAATCGAACAAATACCTTAGCCATTATAGGCAAGCTTCAGTCCAAACAACCACGAAATTTCACACTTATTAGCATCATGTTTTTTGTCATAATGGTGCACGCAGCTAACGGTACGAAAAGTGTTGACTTCCACTTGAGCTGTTGTTGTGAATAACCCACTCGTGGTCTAGTAGTTAACGTCATGCAATGTGAACACAATGCCGTGGTATCAAACCCAACTTTTTCCTTTCTCTTTTTAGCCGGATTCCGTCTGTCTGCTAAGAGTATCAGAGACAGTTTTGCTCATTTTCTAACCATCCAGTAACAGAAAAATCGTGCTGAAACATGTTTGTGAGCGGGCTCGTGGCTGTCAGTCAAGGTAAGGCCAGTTTCAGTGCCATCATCCAGCGATCAGTTGATACAGACCGGCGTCCTGTAGTGCTGTAGATAGTACATCACATCTACCGATTTGCGTCTCGTTCGGATAATTCCTTCGTGGTGCGTCCTTTTTTTTGTCTTAGAGTGAATATTAATGAATTTATTCAAAATCATTTGCCCTTTTCATCGTTGGCTTCGTTGGTGGCTTTCAGATGAATACTAAACTTAATTAGTTTGCATTTCAGAGTTGACACACGTAACTCAAATCTGAGTTACCTAGAAATACTACTCACAACGTGCTACATGTAAAAGGTACTATGCAAAATCAGCATAGTGATACACGCAAAGAAAAAATTTAAGAAACAGTTTTAACCAGAGATACGGATGTAAAATTATATTCGATTATGTTTCACAAATGCATCTGTGTCACTGACATTGAACTTCTCACTTATTTTTAAATCACAAGGAAAACTGTGAGGAAGATTTTACTACCTTCAGGAATTTTTATGAGAATGTTTTCCCTGCGTATGCGAAAGAAAAGCGTCGTCTAATGGGAACCATCTTAGCACATACCTCAAAAATATCCGAACGACCTGAACTGCGTTTCATCTGATTTTCGTGCAAGCCACTTAACGTGGCTTTCTTGAAGTTCGTATAAACCCTTTGAGGTACAATCTTTCAACTATACAAAATCGTTACCACAGCTGACCAGTAGAGACAACTACTCTGTATGGCAACCAATCGAAATGTAAAATAAAACCACGATGTTCCAAATATTAGGAAACATGTCATTAGAGATGAGACAGTCCTTAACGCCTGTAAACTCAACTTCATTACAACAAGTGGCATATAAAAAGTATTATCATACTCGTTACAGTCTGAAACTAACTGTATCACATAAATCAATGTGTAATCCTAAGTCAAAGTTAAACATTTGTACGGATAAGAGATTCTGAGACAATATATGGTTTACTAAAGCTCTATAACAGCTCGAAGTATTCTTGGTGTCCAAAAGGTTTCCCACAACCTGCTAAAAGTGGTTCCTGTGGCAGTTGAGCCTGCGTAAAATAGTTATTGAAAAAAAATGGCTCTGAGCACTATGGGACTTAACATCTGAGGTCATAATTCCCTACACTTAGAACTACTTAAACCTAACTAACCTAAGGACATCACACACATCCATGCCCGAGGCAGGATTCGAACCTGCGACCGTAGCAGTCGCGCGGTTCCGGATTGCAGTGCCTAGAACCGCGTGGCCACCACGGTCGGCAACAGTTATTGAACTAACAGTTGCAGAATGTTCATTAGCGGCTAGAAATCTATAGAAGTCTCAAAATTCACATCATCTCACCAGCAAATTCACTCTACTCGTAATTCCCGTTATGTTACTTGTTCATCTGTTTGAACGTTAAATGACATTACGAACTTTTTTGTTCTGGGTCTGTATTCAAACCCAGACTGTAGCCATTTCGTGCCTGACCGAGACTCGTTCACGAAAACGATCGTCATTCCTGACTAGGCATAAAGAAACCTGAAATATCGAATTTTCCACAAGCAATACTTATCTAGTCTGAACTTAAAAATAAGAATATCAGATATCCGTTAAATTTCGATTACACGAAAAATTACACAAACCTAAAGGCTGACAGTTCGACTAAATACCTAGCAATTACAATTTGGAATAACTCAAGTTGGAACGATCACATAGGTAATGTTGTGGGGAGAGCAGGCCAAAGACTGCGTTTTACTGGAAGAACGCTCAGAAGATGGAAAAGGTCTTATAAAGACCCAATGCTTGTTCGTCCTCTGCTAGAGTACTGCTGTTCTGTATGGAATCCTTATCAGATGGGACTCACAGGGGATGTCGAAGAAGTTCAAAGAAAGACAGCCCGTTTCGTATTGCCCCGAAACAGGGGGGAGAGTGTCATGGATATGAGAAGCGAGTTGATATGGCAATCACGAAAAGAAAGACGTTTTTTGTTACAGTGAGATCTTTCCACGAGATTTCTGTCAGCAACTTTCTCCACCTAATGTGGAGAACAAACTGACGGTGTAGCTATGGGCTCACCCCTATCGCCTATCGCAGCAGAAATTTTCATGGAGGCAATTGAGGAAACAGCCCTCCAGTCCGCACCATTACGTCCAAATTGTTGGCTTCTCTATGTCGATGATACTTTCGTCATCTGGCCCCACGGAGAAGAGGAGTTACAGAACTTCCACAAGCACCTTAACCAACAGCATAGGAAAATTCAGTTTACATTGGAAACAGAGAAGAATGGGGTGCTGCCTTTTCTCGACGTGGAAGTTTATCGAAAACCTGATGGTAAACTTGGCCACAAAGTGTACAGGAAACCAACCAATACGGACAGGTACCTTCACGCCTCCTCCCACCATCACCCCACGCAGAAGAAGTCCGCCCTGCACACGCTAACGAAGAGAGCGTACAGGATAAGCGACGAAGAACATCTGAAGACAGAACTTGAACGCCTCAGGTCCATCTTCGGAACTAATGGCTATGGGAAGCAGATGATATACAGCACCATGTCGACAAGGGAGAAGACTAATAGGGAAGAGGAGAAGGAGGCACAGAGCATTGCTGTGTTACCATATGTACAAGGGGTCACCGAACGTATTGGCAAAATTCTACGAAAAGCCGACATCAAACCAATTTTCCGAAGCAGAAACAAAATATCAGACATGCTCGGTTCTACCAAGGATGCAGTTGACAAACTACACACAGCTGGCGTGTATGAAATTGGTTGTGCGTGTGGATTAGTCTACATAGGTGAGACGGGACGTCCGATTAGCACAAGGCTCTCGGAACATGAAAGATATATCCGCCTGAAACAACACACTAAGTCAGCAGTGGCGGAACACCGAGACGAGTGCGGGAAACCAATATTTTTTCAAAAAGCCCGCGTCCTGGCGAAACAGCCTCTCACTTTCAAAAGAAAGATTAGAGAGGCGATAGAAATAGCCAAAAGACCCGCCAACATGAATAGAGAGGACGGGTACAAGCTTCCGAGGTCTTGGCTGCCTGCAATAGCAGGGCTACGGAGCGGCGGCAGAGCCGTGGCGGCCCATGCAGACACGCGGAGAGCCGCAGTAGTGGTCGCGAGCACACAAAGCAATGGCACGCCGCAGCCGGCTTCTGGACAGCATGGAAACAGTGTGACGTCACAGCCATCACCTGTTCGCTATTCGTCCGTCTCCTCCAGTGGGGTGGATTAATACAAAGACCAATAGAAAACAGCTATTTCAGCCAATGACAGATAATAAAGGAAACACCAATAAAGCATACCTTTCACCCCTCCTCCTCCTCCTCCTTTTACAGCCAATCAAGTAACGATACGGTTTCCTCGTGCAGCTATTTAGGGAATCAAGTGTGTTCATTTAGCAGTTAACGTAAGGCCCTGATTAAGGCTAGCTGCAACGCTGGCCAAAACGTTGGCGCATTTTAAATTATGACGATGCGGTCTGATACCCTGAAGAATTTTATTGAAGTGGAAATATTTTATTGTAACCAGTCTACAGAGGGAGAAACAATCATAATAATAAAATAAGATACATCAGAACTCGTACACAAAGACGGAAGTGTTCATTTTTCCCACGCGTTGATGAAAAGTGGAACAGCAGAGAAATAACCTGAAGGTGGTTCCAAGAACCTTCTGCCAGGCACTTAGGTATGAATTGTAGAGTAGTCATAATGTAAATGTAAAAATTAAAATTTTTTCATTCAATTGAGAATCCTTTCGAGAGCCTTACCTCCATGTTAAATAGCCACGAAAGACGTTTAATAGAGCACATGTGTTTAAAATTGAAATGCCATAATGTAATTTCTGTGACGGGGATCCGGAGCAGAACCTAATAGGATTGTTAACTAAGTTAAACCAGATGTTATATATCGAATTTTTCACCGGTAGGGATACTTTGAACCGGAAATGGCAAACTTTTTTTTTGCCTGACCGAGAATCCAACCCAGCACCTTCCGCTGTTGTTTTCTAGCTAAGAATAGACATTAAATACCGACTGTCTCTTCACCAGTAGTGGAATGTGCACCTGTTTGACCAGAAAGGACGTGACAAAATGTCTTGTTCTCACTGGGAGACCGATACTGCACACATGGCCACTAAGAACTGTTAACCTTCACATTTTTTTTCACGATTAGCTAGGTATGGCATGTCTGAATTTGTAATAATTTGATGGAAAATTCTCTAATCACTGGAAGTCACACCTAGAATATTTCGTCGTTATTGACTAAAACCGAAGAGACGTTTGCCATTAATTCCTTTTCACCAATAGCTAGGAGTGGAATGTTTGAACCTGAAATAATGTGACCATAAGTTCATTGTCTGACTGGGAGTTGAAAACAGCACCTATCATTATTGATGACAACACAGTGTGATGTGTCGGTTGAGCGCGTAACAACACGAAGAGACGTTAAACACGAAAATTATATAAAGGGTTATTCCAAAAGTAAAGAACGATTGATCGTGAAATGGAAACTACAGTGAAAATCAAAACTATTTTATTTACAACACTTAGCTACATCTTCCAGCTTCCTCTCGACATAGTCGCCGTTCCCATGTAGAAATTTATTGTAGCGTCGTACCGACTTTTCAATACCGTCGTCATAGAAGTCAGCCTCCTGTGCTTTCGGACAGTTTTCTACGCTGGACTGGAGCTCGTTGTCTGTGCCACAATATTGTCTTCATAGCCAGCTGTTCTTTTGAGCAGAGATGAAAATAAGAGTAAGCCAAGTCCGATCAGAACGGTAGCTGATCAAACACTTCCCATCGAAAACGTTTCATGTGCGTCCTTAGTGCTCCTGCAGTGTGCAGCCGAGAATTGTCACGAAGAAGGAACAGCATGACAGGTTATGTGCGGCTACCTGAAATCAGGCACCCTTACTTGGCGGAAGACACTGTTTTCTAGGTATCTTGACCTCAGAACTGAGAAGCGACGTGACGCTATACACGGGCATACTAGAGACACTGCCCAACACGTCTGTCCAAAGCTTCACTGCGGTTTCCATTTCGCGACCGATCGTTCCTTATTCTCCGAATTGCTCCTGTATTATTTTCTTCACTCAGCTACTGCAACAGGTGTGCTTGCAAGATGCATTTAATGCAGTTTGTTAATTTTTGGAAGCAGTTGTCCAAAAACAAGTAATTATTCCCTTATCTTGGGAATACTTTTCAGGTTAATATTGCTCATCTCTAATTATGCATTGATGACATGAAACACATTGATGAATACGTTACTTGGAAACAGAAATATGGTTGCATTAAGTTATTTAATTGTACTTACCAACGACGCTTTAAAACGTTAAAACTGACGGAAAATATGAATTCAAAAGACAGAGCATGTTAATGTCTGCCTTTAAATGTCATGGTCGTTCTTTACATATGACTTAGACCAAGTTACCTATTTCAAGTAGTATAAGGAATAAAATATAGCAAAATATCAACTGTTTTCGTTGCGATAATCTCAAATTATAGCAGTCTACGTGATTCAAGTACTCTTCTTCGCGGAATTAGTTTAAATTTAGTATCCCCTTCAGTAATGTAGAAAAACATTGCGCAGTTGGAAATCTCACATCCGTTTCAGCGATCTTACACTAAACAGCCAACCACAAATTCTAACTCTGTGGAACACTAGTTTCAATAACTGACTTAGCGAAGACGTTCGCAGAGCCCTTTCTCGCCAGATAACACGCACTTGACTTACTGGACTGCATGATTATACTATATCAATACTTTTTGTAGGCAACCAATGCTTACTGATTCCAGAATTTAATAGTGCCATTGCATTCCAGCTCTTTATATGGCTGTCCTAAAGTGGCCTTGCATTATTTCAAGCTGCAGGTAGTTCGACATAATACCGATAACAGTACTGTACTAATACTGGCAATTGCATTGTTCGAAACCTGAGAGATTTCATTTGGTTCCGCCTTTCCTTCTGGGAGATTTAATTTTGTCAGTCATATATTTTTCCTTTCGGCCTGCGACATGAGGCAAAATGTGGCTAGTAACCGGCTCACAGACCGGTGTTTAGTACTATGAACAAATTTTTTGTTAATGTTTGGCACAGATAAAAGAATTTCGTTTCTTTTAAAAAGGGCTTAGGTAACGACGACCAAAGACTTGCCGAATAAAAAAGTCTATTGTCCACATAAGAAGAGTTTTAAAAACGAAGTCCGCACAAGTTGACCAGGTCAATACTTCCGACTGACGGCACTGAGTAACTATTTTGCCTAATTTACATAACACTTTGTGTTTATTTTTATGTGGAAATCGTTAGTTGAAACCGTATTTAACATCTAAGGTTACGGAACTGCTGAAAGTACTAAACTGTTGTCAGCCGAAGGCTGAGTTCATTCTCTGAACCGTAGCGTAGGACGGTGTTTCTCAGAGTGGGGTGAAGGGACCCCTGGGGGTCCGAGATGCCTAAAAATTGAAATGCGTTGTAATAAAATGGAGTTCATGATTAGTTGGGATACATGTGAAGCTATCACTACGGTCGGAGTACGTTGTTTTACAGGTTTGAAGACAGCCCTAATGGCTCGAGTGTAACGTTTAGCAATAGAAGTAGAGTATTCTCACTGCATCATACACAGAGATGCTTTAGCTGCGAGAACAATGCCTGAGGTTTTGGAATGTATTCTGTATGAAATTAAAAAACTTGTTAATTTCTACGTTCTCTAAATTCCCGTCTTGCCACAGCTGTATTTCCCTCTCCCACTACCAGGTACTCCGTTCAGTAATGTAGAAATCCATCACATACAAGGTATGAATCTCTCTGTCACAGGACAGGAACGGTTATTGGAACTACCCCACGATACTAATGGGAAAACGTTTCCAAAGAAAATTTACTTTGTAGCTTTTGGCTTCATGTGGGTTGAGAGTATGAAGCGTTGTTTAAAAACGCATTGCAACTTTTCGTGCCTTTCGCTAGCACTTACTTTTATTAGCAGACCTTTTCTGCTCTTTGCAGTATTAAAACCTTAAAGCGAAATAGTCTTATTGTGGAATCTGACCTAAAACTGATGGTGACAAAACTTATTCCAGATTTTTATGGAACTGTGGAAAAACACAAAGAATTTTATTCCTGACATTAGTGACCCCACATTTGAGGATATTGTTTATCAAGTGGATTTCCTTCATAAAAAAAGACATTGATTTTCAGTTGATGTACTTACATATTTTCTGTATGACTATACTGTTACTGTGTTACTGTACGTTATTGTACTTTCAATTAAAATTTCGTTCACTTGGCAACAACCGTGTATCTTTAGAATGAATTATTTATTGCAATCTTTTTATTGGTCTTTTTCTTGTCATTGATAATTATAATTAGTACATTTCTTAATAAACTACTGGCCATTAAAATTTCTACACCAAGAAGAAATGCAGATAATAAACGGCTATTCATTGGACTGACATTTTATTACATTTTCACGCAATTTGGGTGCATAGATCCTGAGAAATCAGTACCCAGAACAACTACCTCTGGTCGTAATAACGGCCTTGATACGCCTGGGCATTGAGTCAAACAGAGCTTGGATGGCGTGTACAGGTACAGCTGCCCAAGCAGCTTCAACACCATGCTGCTGCAAACGTCGTCGAACTGTTCGTGCAGATGGTTGTTGTCTTGCAAACGTCCCCATCTGTTGACTCAGGGATCGAGACGTGGCTGCACGATCCGTTACAGCCATGCGGATAAGATGCCTGTCATCTCGACTGCTAGTGATACGACGCCTTTGGGATCCAGCACGGCGTTCCGCATTAGCCTCCTGAACCACCCGGTTCCATATTCTGTTAACAGTCATTGGATCTCGACAAACGCGAGCATCAATGTCGCGGTACGACAAACCGCAATCGCGATAGGCTACAATCCGACCTTTATCAAAGTCGGAAAAGGGATGGTATGCATTTCTCCTCCTTACACGAGGCATCACAGCGACGTTTCATCAGGCAACGCCGGTCAACTGCTGTTTGTGTATGAGAAATCGGTTGGAAACTTTCCTCATGTCAGCACGTTGTAGGTGTCGCCACCGACGCCAGCCTTGTGTGAATGCTCTGAAAAGCTAATCATTTGCATATCACAGCATCTTCTTCCTGCTGGTTAAATTTCGCGTCTGTAGCACGTCATCTTCGTGGTGTAGCAATTTTAATGGCCAATAGTGCACAATGTGTAATTTCAGATAGCAGTGCAAGGGGGTCGGCAGATTTCTTTCTGAATAAGCAGGGGTCCGTGTTATCGGAAATTTTGAGAACCACTGTCTGGCAGTCGCCTACGGTGACATTACCAAATGGAATGAAAAGTCTGTGGCGTCGTATCTGTGTTTAATCATACAAAATAGCCGGAGACGTATAGCGTGAATCACTGTGTGAATCTAAATTTCTCCTCTAAAGTATGTCATCTCGAAAGCATTCGAAATAGCACAGTCTTCGGAAAAAACACCATGCTGACGGGTAGCCTCTACAAAGGCTGAAACCCAACCTGTCTGTTAAGTGACAAACATGACAGTCCTAAGATCGCCATTTCTGGCAGTCTGCTTATACTGGCCGCACTTTAGGATGTGAAAGGTGGTAGAGGGACTTTTGTCACCTGCTAGAGCTATCCGAAGCCGTGTAAGCGCGTTGAAGTCCATTAGCTATGCTGCATTTCGCGTGTATAGCCCACTGAAATTATATGTCTAGAATAAACACAATCATAATTACACATTTGGCACGTCGCAATTGACAGTCCAGTGCAAGAATATTTGCGCGCCAGAGGTCTAGGCTGGTTGTCCTCTTCTGAATGCTTTCGTACTCCAGAGGCCCAACACAGCGAGCGTGGGCAGTGGATATGGCCACTGGCCCCCTAGCTACGCATGGGTTACCCGTGTGTCACAGAGACTGCTTGCGGGCTACAGCTTATGCTGCTGCTCCCATTGTGGCTACTATAAATCTTTTCATAGTTGCCATGTGTGTTTCCATGGAAAAGAAATTTAATATATCGAGTGAAAGTTGCTCAGTGCGACTTTGATGGAAATGTAGACAGACCGTCTGAGTTCTTATTCAGTGGACGGAGTTATGAAGAACTTAAGCTGACTGAAAATGATGCAGTGTGTATTCTACTAGATTTAACCAGGATTGCTTTGGAGATGCCGGGCATGGGAGAGTGTGAGAGGTGAACAGCTGCCAACACAAGTGTCATAAAATTTCGACACGGAGATGGTAAACTTGCCTATGTAACTACTGCTCGTGCACCATATGGCGTGATCATCTTTGATGCATATAATCTACCACCATGATTAAAAAGCACCAGAAAATGCTACTGAGTTATACACTTATTGTAGCCATCTTACAAATAAAGATATTTTAATGAAAGAAAAACGTGAACGATACATGTCAGTCAAAAAATGGTTCAAATGGCTCTGAGCACTATGGGACTTAACAGCTGTGGTCATCAGTCCCCTAGATCTCAGAACTACTTAAACCTAACTAACCTAAGGACATCACACACATCCATATCCGAGGCAGGATTCGAACCTGCGACCGTAGCAGTCGCACGGTTCCGGACTGCGCGCCTAGAACCGCGAGACCACCGCGGCCGGCCATGTCAGTCAAGGATGAGAAATTATTCAAGTGGAGACGACCGTTTTCGGTTGCTACAGGTCATCTTCACACCTGTATTAGATGGCTTCAGTGGAATCACTGGCACTTGTCTCTGTGGTGGCTGCCACAACATTGAAAAAGAAAAGGGCAATACATCTGCCACTGTATTAGGGAAAGTAACTGCAAAACCAACTTAGGAAGCAATAATATGTTGCGTACTTTCGATAAGTGCCATCAGTCATAAGTGTCATATACAAGTAGCGTTTCAGTACTCTTGGCATAATGTGAAAACGTGGTTGTGAAAGTAGAAATATAAAGAAACTTGATAAACAAGTCATTCGATATCATAGATTAACCAAATTTTGTAATAACAACGACAATTTCTCACCTGCTGGAGATACAAAAATGAAGATATGAACAAGCCTGCAATTGTGCTGTTCCATGCGTTTTTCATCTCATGTTTACCACAGACAAATGCTACTCACTATGCTCAGTGTTCCCATAACTTTCGTACGGGGTGATGGTCCCCTATGTGACGAACAAAATACAAATCATTGTTTAAATCTTTTCAGAGTTTTCGATTTGAAGCAACTCAGTATTTATTAAGGAAGCACTTATGTTTACTCCTACGTGGTATTGAAGCGAGGCTGTGAGACGTCGTATGGTGCAGGTCTTCTCTTAAGTCCTTCTCTGAAGATTTCGTTACTGATTTTAATTCTAGCCGGTTGCAAGTCGAATAAGAAAATATAAAAAAGTCTTAATTTTCCGGCGTAACATCAAGCGCCGGCACGTCAGCCTGGAACGTAACTGCCGAGAAGGCTGTGAGACGACGTCAGCCAATAGAAAGCTGACAAGGACGAACCCACGACAGGAGCGGCACCTATACGAAGAGAATATAAACGCCGCTCCAGCTAGCCTTGGCCGCACTAGGAGAGCCGCACTAGAAGACTAGCCGTGATCCAGACGATTTAGCCGTGACTTATGATCTACATTAATTGCTTGCATGGAAATTGTATATATCGAAGGACATTGATTATTTGCTTGTCGCCAATTGCTCGCGACACCCCTTTGTGAAAAAGGCCCCAGGTTCCCAGGTTCGATTCCCGGCGGGGTCAGGGATTTTCTCTGCCTCGTGATGACTGGGTGTTGTGTGATGTCCTTAGGTTAGTTAGGTTTAAGTAGTTCTAAGTTCTAGGGGACTTATGACCATAGATGTTGAGTCCCATAGTGCTCAGAGCCATTTGAACCATTTGTAAAAAGGGCAATGTTAAGTATTGTCAATCTAACTTATTGTAATAAACTCCAATAATAAGACTTGCTTGAATTGTTGTCTAGCTATTCGAGACAGCACCTTCCTATGCATCCTACATTAGACGAGTGGGCAGGATGCCACACTTAAAAACGGCAGTGTTTATCCGCGAGATACGAACCGACATCTAAAGTCTCCAGGGCAGCAGAAGCTGAGCGCTACAGCATACTTTCACTCATTTCTTACATAGTGCCTAAGGTAGACGGCTTGAACATGAAAGAAGAGAGGAATCGTAGCTTAGTAGCCGAACATCCATCCTGGGTTCAAACAACTAATTTTAATTGCTTAGTATAACATGTTAAACAGGAATCATTCAGGATATTTCATCAAGCTGTCAAAGAATCAAGTGAATTTAGATAGATAATTTAGGGCAAACCCAAAAGTAAATGGAATATCACAGTGTTGCCAAATATTTCCTGCAATTTTGTCAGTTCCATCCTACATTAGCTTCCGTATCCAAACTGCTGGAGTGGCACTGAGAGTGCCGCACACAAGTACTGCACAGTAAACATAGGCCAGCCCAAAATTAATTAGAAAGTTGGTCACTCTCCGGCAAGTGCAAGGTTGCTGAGTTTCAGTCCCATTTCAATAACTAGGCTAACAGGCTTAAACAATAGGCAGGAATATCGTTCTCGACCACTGTGGCAACCTACACCACAAATTAAGAGCATGAGAGATTTTTAAGCAGGCCTCCTATGCAGCAGTGATTTCAACTGTTTCCTTCCGTCTTAAACGTCTACAGTTTGACACGCTGTTTCGACACTAATTATCGTCAGTTGATATGTCTGAAAGACGTCGTGTGAAACTATCAAAATGTTCATATGCGAATAATCTATCTTTAATTAGCTTAAAAAAGACTGATAAGAGCATGCTGCCATGAATTATTTACAGAAGAATGGAAACATGTGTAGAAGTCGACATCGGAAAAGATCAGTTTAGGTTCCGGTGAAATGCAGAAACACGCGAAGCTATACTAACCCGGCGATTTACTTTAGAAAAGAGATTAAAGAGAAGCGAATCTACATTTAAGGATTTGCAAATTTAGAAAAACCTTTCGACAATGCTGACTGGAAATCACTCGTTGAAATTCTGAAAATAGTACGTGCAAATTACAGGAAACGAAAAGTTACTTACATCCTGTACAGAACCCATACTGTATTTATAAAAATCGAAGAGCATTAAATAGAAACAGTAGCTGAGAAGGGAGTGAGACAGGGTTCGAGCCTCTCCACGATTTTATTCAATCTACATATCGGGCAAGCAGAAAAAGAAGTAAATGATAAATCTGGAAAGGGAATTAAAGGTCACGGAGGAGAAACAAAAACTTTCCAGCTTGTCGATGATATTACAGAACGATTTATGTGATAGAGTTAATTTCATATTCTAATGAATATTGTAATTCTCTTCGAATGTCACGTATTGCAATAAAGCTGAGTTTATGAGCGTTAAAGACTGTTTCATCCCTAATAACTTGTTTCCTAGTATTTAGAACATCGTAGTATTATTTTACATCTGGATTGACTGCCATACAGAGCAGTTTTCTCTAGAGTTCACGTCTTGTAACAATTTTGTATAGTCAAAAGACTGTATAGCAAAGCGATTTAGAGGATCAGCCAGAAATCTGTGCCGTGTTGGTTGCATGCAAATCAGGCGAAATGAATTTCACGTCGTTCGCATACTTTTGAGAATGATATTACACGAATATATGTGCACCAAATTTGATGTCGATGTGAAGACGTTCGTCGAGCTTGGCATTGACATCTGTTCGAAAAAATGTTAAAATGTGTGTGAAATCTTATAGGACTTAACTGCTAACGTCATCAGTCCCTAAGCTTACACACTACTTAATCTAAATTATCCTAAGGACAAACACACACACCCACGTCCGAGGGAGGACTCGAACCTCCGCCGGGACCAGCCGCACAGTCCACGACTGCAGTACCGTAGACCGCTCGGCTAATCCCGCGCGGCTGGCATCTGTTCGATTGTTGTTTATGATTAACAGCATTGCATACAGGAGCAATTAAGACAGTCATTCACTCAAAACAATGATCTTGTAACGATCATTTATTGGCCAGTTTTCTAGTTTTCAGCGCGGCTGGCATCTGTTCGATTGTTGTTTATGATTAACAGCATTGCATACAGGAGCAATTAAGACAGTCATTCACTCAAAACAATGATCTTGTAACGATCATTTATTGGCCAGTTTTCTAGCAAAATCGTTAAATATGGCCATTTGTCGCAATGCAACATATTAACGAAGTGTTTATATTTGCTAATGCCTCCGGAAAAGAACATAGCGTATTTAAAGAAGCACCATTGTAAATCTGAAGTTGAAAATTCGCAGAAAATGTCCTATGCCCTCTACAAAATATCTTTTTGGTAGGAGAGTACAGTGGTTTCCGAAGCCCAGACTCCTCGACGGACTATAACGAGCAATGATATCATCATCTCAGCCGTCCGCTTGAGTGATGTATCGAGTAATACATCCACTCATTATCTTTCCTTTTTCGCGTCTGTTAAAAGACAGATTATTATTTTCTTGGTTTTTCATGTTTCTGTTTCTTGCTTACAATGTAAGGGCTACTCTGAGTTTCAGTTGCGCATTTCAGCTGTCGACTAGTAGTTTAAAGAGGACAATGAAAAGCAATGAAGAACACTATAAACGTTTTAATGCAAAAGAGAGAATGTGTAGTTCCTCTATTGTGGCAATTGCTCTTCTAATCCAAAAATTCGTTGAACAACTAGATGTGAACGTGAAAGCACAGTGCATTGTATATCGACTGACACACTGAGATAATCACCAGGTTGTCAAATGCAGTGTAAAACACATTGGAAGAGTATTGTATAATCCTCTGATAGAGACTGCCGTAGCTGATTTGTATGTATGCTGATACAATAGCTCCATATTAGGAAATATATTCAACCGCTCGCTCACAGAAAGATCCGTACCTAAAGACTGGAAAATTGCTCAAGTCACACTAATACCCAAAAACGGAAGTAGGAGTAATTCGTTGTATTACAGGCCCATATCACTAACGTTGATTTGCTTTAGGATTTTGGAACATATACTGAATTCGAACATTATGAAGTACCTCGAAGAAAACGATTTATTGACACGTAGTCAGCACGGATTCAGAAAAGATCGTTCTTGCGAAACACAACTAGCTCTTTATACTCATGAAGTAATGAGTGTTGTCCACAGGGGTTGTCACACTGATTCCATATTTTTAGATTTCCTGAAGGCTTTCGACATCGTTACTCACAAGCGTCCTCTAATCGAACTGCGTGCCTATAGAATATCGCCTCAGTTGTGCGACTGGATTCGTGATGTCCTGTCAGAAAGGTCACAGTCCGTAGTAATAGACGGAAAGTCATCGAGTAAAACAGAAATAATATCCGGCGCTCCCCATGTAAGTGTTATAGGCCCTCCATTGTTCCTGATTTATATTAACGACATAGTAACCGTCTTGTATTGTTTTCAGATGATGCTGTCATTTACCGTATTGCAAAGTCATCAGATGACCAAAACGAATTGCAAAATGTTTTAGGTAAGATATCTGTATAGTGCAAAAGTGGCAATTGATCCTGAATCCCAGAATAAAGAAAAGTGTGAAGTTATTCACGTGAGTACTAAAGGAAATCCACCTTATTTCGATTATGCGATAAGTCACACAAATCTGAAGGCTGTAAATTCAAATAAATACTTAGTGATTACAATTACAAATACCCTAAATTGGAACGATCACATAGATAATGTTGTGGGTAGAACAAACCAAAGACTGCGATTCATTGGTAGAACACTTAGAAGGTGCAACAGGTCTACTAAAGAGACTGCTTACACCAAGCTTGTCCGTCCAATTCTGGAGTATTGCTGTGTTTGATCTCTTGTCAAGTAGCTATAAAATGTAAATTATTTCATTTTGAACGTCTTTGTCAATATTCCATTTTTATTTCTTCTAATATAATTAATCTCTCTGGTTTCTGTGCAGTTTCGTTCTTTGAAGCATTCTGAAATTTTTGTTTTAAACAGTAAATAGATTCTGCTTATTATTTATCCATATAACACATTTCTCTTTTGTTCCTTTCTAACAAATAACACACAGATGAAACGAACTGGATGCGATTCCTGTTCATTTCTTCAGATTTGTGCTGTGAGGCTGGTTCAGTGATGGTTGTTACCGAGGACAGAGCAGTCCTCAGTGTACTATACTCGGAACCGTGTTTCGTCGTAATATAGTAAAGATGTTTAAAATGTACACATCAGGCATCCAGGGAACGTCCTAAGTGTCTCACTAACTCGCAGTTACCGATGTTTAGTCCGCAGTCACTTCCGACATTCGAGTGGTTTCTTACTTAGGTCTTAAAATCTAAATTCGCTATGTTTTGCACAAATGATGTCACCCTGAGTAGGCTGCATAAAATATTTTATATCTAGCGTATTTCGAGACGAGGATCTTGCACATCTGCTTGACCTATACCCGGACAAATGACAGTAAATTTCACGATAAAAGAGCTTCCCTCATAATCTACCACTGTTATTACTATTATTATTTTTATTACTATACTATCAATCACTGCAACAGCAGAATTAGTAGCAATGTTAGCAGCAGTTGTAATGGCCACTTTCACTGTCCAAAACACGGACGTATATTTAACAAACCTAGCAGTATAGCTATTGATTTTGCGTTAAATATTAGTAAAATTGATAAACTTAAATAATGAAAGGTAACAAAGTGCTGTTAAACGTAAGGCTGTGAGTCTGCACAAAGGTTTATCAGGCTATGTTTATCGAATGGTTTGCACTTCTGCTGTTGTGAAACAGTTCAACGTTATCGCCACACATAGGACACCAGGGTTAGTCTTTATTGTCTTGTTTCTGTTCTCTGTAGTTCACAATGTTAGTGATGTAGCTTTGGCCCTTTGGAACGCCACAGTCATGCAGTCTGTACGTCATGAATTGGACGGCATCACTCCAGTTTGATTGTATACCTGCGTGCAGCGTGGAAGTAGCTTGGATTCCAATTTTTGTGAAAGAGTTACGTTTTCTCACACTCTATAAGAAACCAGGACTCATAATTTTAAATAACATTATCGGAGAACAGTGATCTTATTGTGATAAAATTATTTAAAAGCAGTCTTGATCGCAGCCGATGTTAACTTCTGACCGGTTTTGGCCTTATAATTACGGACCATCACGAGAATTTGCACCATCTGGACGACGGCGATGGCGGCTGGCTCGCAGTGGATGCCTGCTCTTAAATAATTTTTTTACTGTGACTGAGGCGAGGCATCCACATCGAATCAGGCTCCATCGCCGTCATCCAATTGGTGCAAACTCTGATGATGACCCGTAAGTAACAGGCCAAAACCGGTCAGAAGTTAACATCGGCTGCGATTAAGACTCCTTTTAAACAATTTTAAACCAGGAGTCGTTTTCATGTTCTTGCTTTCATTTTCTGACGTGCATAATTTTGTTAATGTAGCGAGAAGCTGTCTTAGCCACTATCGACAAGCTCCACGTTTCTTCCCTAGGTTACAGAAATGTAGATGACTGTGGAGCGTCTGATATCTTTGGAATTCCTTGGTAATTTTGATGTCGTTGAGATTTACAGTGCTCATAGCATGCCTGTTTCGACCACACAAGGCGGAGCATGGTGGGTTTGTGAATCTTGAATGTGGATGCAGGTCGTACGGCTGTCTCCTTGTCCCTTAGTAAGGGAATAATGCAAACTCAGTACGTTTACTGGACTGTCCCGTCCGAGATCTGTAGAAATCTCTGCCGACGGCTGTTGAATGCACTGGGAGCAACCGACTGCAAACAGTACCTTTGGTTCCTGTAGACAGTTTGCTGCACTGGTGAAGATTGCTGCCGTCATTCGCTGGATGGAAGCATGTTTCGTGATTATCAGCATCGTTCCCAGAACCATCTGTTATTCTCTGGTTTGAAGCCGAATGGATGGAATACAGATTTTTTTTTACCTCTGTCATAGCATGACACATGGAGGCTCCCCTCAATAGAGCATGCGTCCGCTAAACGCAGGCTATTGTTACTCGGATAACAGAGTACGTGAGGCGTGGACATGGCGATTCCTTAAGTTATAAGGACCTTCCACAGGTTCCGTTCCGTAAGCCTGTCAACCACATTAGTAACAAAGTTGTTGCAGATCAGAATGACAAAAATTTTATGTGATAGTTAACAGCATAAGGGTCCATGGCGAGGTCTTAGACTTATTAGCGCAGAGACATTTTCTCTGGCCAACAACAGGCGTGTACAAACGACTGCAGACCTGTCCAGCCCCCTGACAAGGAAAGAGTTGCTACACAAAATTTAATTTACTTTTCCAGTCGCAGATTTGGATTGAGTGAAAAATTATTAATGTAATGATATCGGTCATAGGTAGGTCAAATTATTAATAAAATTAATCGATGAATAAATATTAAACCAATTTTCTCCAGGAGTCAGAGACCATCAGTAACTAGCCTAAACAGAGAACTATCGTCTGGGTGCGGAGAAAATTTCTCGACCACGGATTAACTATTCATAACAGCTTGCAAGATCGCTAAATTCTGAAGAGGTTTCCCGGCCATTACTTTGAATTTCAAGTCACGGCTAGCGTGAGGCGCAAAGATACCAGACCTTCTTGCCTTCGCAGAATTGGCTCTACTTCATTGTCCCCCAACTCCTGCGGTAGGAGGCCAGGCGAGCGCTGTCTGGAACAAATTGTAACCGTCACCACTGTTATGTTGGCTACGGCATCCACTTTCTGCCAGTGGACGCACACTGCATTGCGGCGTCCGAACTGACGAAAGTGACGAAAGACGTTCTTGCCACGTCAATCGGTAGCGGTTCTTGGACGGAGTCACTTCGTGATAGCTCTTATGCAGCTGTCGCCACCATTTTAATGTCTGTGTGCATGCTTCTTGCACTTGGTAGCAACCAAGGACCTAGCAGTCCGTCCTAGTACTACAGTTACTCAGTAGAACATTCGCGGTAATTTCGCTCGTGATTTCCTAGTGATGCTTCCGTTAGCATCTCGATCGATAGGTACGACGAAGCTATCTATGCTTCAGCGATAATTTAGTTTGTGTTGCCCCTGCCTGGGCTTCATTCAGACGTGTACCTCTTGGCTATTAATTATTTCCATCTTGATCATTAGTTTCAAATCTCTCTCTAAAATGTGGCTGGAGAAGTTATTCATATTTCATCTCATGTGTTCAGTGATTCATCTTATTTTGTCTTCACCTGCAGCAAGACTTTTTGTGCTAGGTTGTTGTTTAAACCGTGTGTTACAAACCGCAAATAGAATGTAACAGACTACCTCACGTTTTATGTGTTTTCGCTCAACATATCTGAATTTTTGCCAGACCTGTCTATCTTCTGGTCTTTAGCGTTCCACGGTTGCCTCGTATCAAAACGTCTTGTTTAGTTACCAGAAACACCTGGTAAACGAGATGGAGTTCTGTGCCACCACAGTACAGGCAACAGAAGATTGGCAGGTGAGACTAACTATTCCAGCTAACAAGGAATTAGCGCCAGACAATTCAGTTAATTATATTTCTCATTCGCCAACGTTATTCCACATCGATTTTATTTAAATCATCACCACGGGGTCTACAGCTTAGTCTCACTTATAATCGAGTAAAGAGCAGAGATAGCACTAAGGCCAGAAAGTTCGCTGCAACCATAAAGACAATTGAAATATGTATAGCAGGGATTGTCTGTATGCCAATAACAGCAGCATATTTACTGCTATAAACTGTTCGATAATATTTAGTGAGATTATTATAAATACCGAATGTGATATAATAGATAAATGTCCTGAAGATGCGATGGTAACAGAGGGAGAGTTAAGCTTGCCCACTATAGACTATGAGAGTCACGTGATTTACATAGGTGTAGGAGACAGGGATACATGTGAGATTGTCTAGACGCACTTCTCCAAATTAACTTAAGCAACCAGTAAGAGAAACGACTTTTCCAGGCATCATCTTAGATCTAATGATGACACACGGACACACGCTTTTCCATTCAGGTGACGCAGAGGAGAGGATGGGTGACCATGAGGATGTTATACTATCGCTGACTACAGGCGTTAACAAAAATTTTAAGAAAAGCAGGAAACTATTTGTGCTTTGCAAGTATGACACGAAACAGTCACTATCAAACATTATTCTGTAAAAAGTACCAACGCAAGAAATTGAAGAGTGTTTTAGAATAAGTTTCATACTTGTATGCGCCAAGAAACGTTGTGCGGTAGAGGAAACACACGACATGGTTCAATAGCTGCATTTTAAAGTTGCTACGAATGCAAAGACAGATCCATTACAGATTTAATTGAAGCTCGAGTTCCGACGGCAAACAATAGCTCAACGGAACAAAAAAAAAAGTAAGATGAGCAATACGAGAAGCGTTCAGTGATTCGAAAGTAAAATTTTGCCTAATGATCGGCCGAAAAATGTTGATAAAGCTTGGTATTACGTAAATTCAGTTAAATTTTAAAGCATTCTACGCAGTTTCTTAGTTTTCGTGTTTTCACCGAAACGGAGGATGGTACAAAAGTGACTGGAGTCTGAACTGGGTATTCTGAAAAAGTTTCACTACGTCTGATCGTACTCTATTTTCAGTCATCATACGAACCGTGCGGCTACAATTCCAACTAAAATATTTCAACAGAGGAAAAACGACTGGGTCTGGTGAGACACCTATACGACTGTCTGTAATAATTTGCTCTCCTTCTTGTAGCAGTGACGCAATGGGAAGTGAATGGTAAAATCCGCACTTCATTCGTATTTTCAAGAAGGGTCATCGGACAGTTGAGAATACCAATGGACTTATATGACTGTCTGTTGTAGAATTGTGGGGCATGTTTCATGCTTCCGTATTATGATCAATTTTGAGAAATTTCTTTGTGAGAAGCGAGTCACACGAAATAACGTGAATTCTGTAAACAGGTGTCTTGCGAAATTCGGTTTGCTCTTTACGCTCATGAGACTCAAAGCTCAGTGGACAGAGTCGCCAATGTTAATGCCCTGTTCCTTGACTTCCAATACGAATACATATGAAATACTATGCTAACTTTTTGGTGGTATTCTAGACTCTTTGGAAAATCGAATTCAGCACATCGTTCTTAAAGTGGCAAAATGGTCAACTGTAAAAGTGACTTCGAGTACACCACAAGTGCGTATTATAGGTCCGTTACCATTCACGATACATAAATACACGGGCGTGCACAACTTAAGAACGAAAGTAACTCTCGCTGGATGTGTCACTGGCAAGAAGCACAGCTCGATGAAACTTGGACCATACACAGAAAAAACCACTACAGTATAGCACAGGAGGTACCAGAAATAAATACGCAATGACCCGAACAGAAATGACACATTTATTCATAGACCATAATTGCACTGAAGTCACCGCGATTTATGATAGTCCCTTGGATGTTAGAAAACAGGGGACAACGGGCATGGTTCTTAATAGGACATATGATCACCACAGACGGTAATGCAACATGTTAGTAAGGAGTTATTACCGTAGGGCCATCCATTCCTCCGCCACCGCGGATGACAAGTGCAGGTAGGTCGTTGGTGCATGTGGATGTGGTGCAATACGTCTCCTCAACGCATACCACACGTGGGCGATGGGATTTAAGTCGGATGAAAGGGTAAGCCAGTCCGTTCCCCGAATATCCGGTCTTTCCAAGAGCTCCTCTGCTGGCGCAGTTCAATGCGATGTTGCACTGTCATAAATAAAGATGAAGTCGGAGCCGAATTCTCCCCGTGAAAAGACCACGTGGGGAAGGAGGACAGCAACCCAATAGCTTTGACCGGTGAGTGTACCGTGTTCAAAGATTTGGAGGTGCGGGTGACAACGGAACGCAAAGTACTGGTTGTCATGAATGAGAGAGATCCTTGCGGTAGTCGTGCCACTGTGAATCCTAAGATGGCTTGCAGTCTTATTAACTGTGGTTGCAATTACACCAACGGTTTGACGTGGACCCCCTCTTGCTTGTTGCATAATGTAGGGGTCATCTGCTGCTGTCGTTGACCGTGGTCGATCATGTCGTCTCCTCCGGGCAGCAGGGCCTGTACTTCGTAATTCACAACATGCGCGTGAAACTATGCTGTGAGCAATACCAAACTCCTGGGTTACATTCGTCATTCTTCATCCTTCTTCTCGTTTCCCGACTATTCTTTCCGCGTGAAACCATTCCAGATGCTATATTCGAGTCACGCTGTAATAAAGAACATCACCAGTATGCACTGTAACTGTTCGCTGATTGACACACATTGTCTTTTGCCGTTCCTACAACTGCCTCGTATTGCGGAACCTGCCCCATTTGGCGTTTCAGTGACGCTGACTTCATGCCATGTGGCGACCAGCTTACTGTGAACGACTGGGAGACCTCTGGCAACATTGTCCCGCACTTTCATTCATTGCCACCGAGTGGTTAATATGTCATGTGACTTAATGTAGCTCGTCCTTAAGTTTTGCAGAGCGGTCTATAAGCCCGAAGAAGAGTCAGAGAACGTATATTTGCCCGCTATACGTCTCGTGAAATGACAATGATAGGGAAATCAGAGAAATTAGAGTTCGTACGGGGGCTTACCGGCAGTGATTCCTCTTTCGCGTCATTTGTGAATGGATCAGGAATGGAGAGAAGTGAAAGTCGTTCCTCCGGTACACACCACCCACTAGGAGTCTTGCGGTTTGTAGATGTAAATGTAGATTTAGGTACAGGCCGAGACACCAATAGCGCACAAGAAAATAAATAGTGAACAAGAAAATAAATGCTGCGCGAAAAATGGGTAACCAAGAAACGAATACACTGATGGCAAAAAAATTGCAGCACCAAAAAGTAATTAATGTAGAGTACTGAAAATTCGGGAATACATTTTTCTAGGTAACATATTTAAGTGATTAACATTGCAAGATCACAGGTAAATGTAAGTGCGAAGTAAGCCACTCCTAATGTGAAATTCTGGTACATTAATAACCAATGTAACCGCCAAAATGCTGAATGCAAGCACGCAGACATGCATGCATTGTGTTGTAGAGGTGCAAGATGTCAGTTTGTGGGCTGGAGTTCCATGCCTGTTGCACTTGCTCGGTCAGTACAGGGACGGTTAATGATGTGTGTGGATGTTGCTGGAGTTGTCGTCCAATGATGTCCCACATATGGTCGACTGGAGACAGCTCTAGTGATCGTTCAGGCCAAGGCACAATGTCGGCACTCCGTAGAGCATGTTGAGTTACAACAGCGGTAGGTGGACGAGCGTTATCCAGCTGAAAAATATGTCCTGGAATGCTGTTCGTGAATGACGGTACAACATTCGAGTCACCACATTGGCGTACAATTTTGCAGTTAGGGTGCATGGAATAGAGTGATTCTGTTATAATACGAAATCACACCTCAGATCATAATTCTAGGTGTGAAACAGTGTGTCTCGCACGCAGCCAGGTTGGTTACAGGCCCTCAACTGGCCTCCTTCTAACCAATACACGGCCATCATTGGCACGAGGCAGAACCAGCTTTCACAGAAAATACAACAGACCTCCACCCTGCCCTCCAATGAACTCTTGCTTAGCCCTACTGAAATCACAAATGGTGGTGGTTTGGGTTCCGTGAAATCTCGCTACATGGTGGCTGGCTCGGAGCTGTCCTTGAAGAAACCGATTACTATCAGTTCGATGTGTAACTGAGGTGCCAGTTGTTCCACAGAATGTTGCTGCAAATGCAGTACGATGTGCCAGAGCCATACGCCGAAGACGACGGGTGGTCTTCCCTCTTGGCAATGCCATGTGGCTGTCCGGAGCCTTGTGTTCTTGCGACCGACCGTACATTCTCGTGACCACCGCTGCCAGCAGTCACGTACAGTGGCTGCATCCTGCCAAGCCTTTCTGCAGCATCACAGAAGGAACATCCAGCTGCTCGTAGCCATATTACACGACCTCGTCGGTACTCAGTGAGGTGTTAATAATGGCGTCTCTGTCGACTTCAAGGCATTCTTGACTAATATTGACTCACCACGTCCAGTCTCAAAGGTAACTAATGCCCGACCGTTATAGCGTGTATTTAAAGCAAATTCGATTTGCATCCTCAGAGGCGTTATTAGTGCCCCTCTTTTTGCGAATAGCGCGAAATTTGACTAGATATCATCTTTCAGATGTACAAACTCGCCTACCAACTTTCGTTTATGTCGCGCTACTCCTTCCTGGTGTTGCCATTTTTTTCCCGTCATTATCTTCTGAAGGGAAAACATACAAACTTCTGATCTGTTCTGTATTGTTTCTGCGATGCAGATACTTGAAACTGATGAAGAATGGAACGCTGATGTGGTACTGCGGATTGGTTTCCCATCTGACCATGAAGACACACGACACACAAATAAAATATGTATTAGTATGCAGGACAGCACTACTATGTGCTTTATAGAGTGTTACATACTCATTAAATCCTGTATTGATTTTAAGTTCTTCCTCATATACACAGTCATATATCCATACATTACTACACTTTGTATTTCAGAACCATCCAGTGACTTACCTTCTTACGATTCTAAGCAGTGCGTTAAATTGTATTTCTCCTGGCGCTATTCACGTATTTGTGGTCTGCACACGATGTGTTCTTTCCCATCGCGGATTTAGGTATTTCTATGACTAGAATCCAGCCATTTACATAACGTGAGAATCAAAGCCGGATGCATTTTGATCAATGTATTTTCATATTTGTTTCTTGAGGTGCATGTGTGAAAGTAGCCCAGTGTTTATCCTTATGGGTACTGTTTATTAAGCGCGAGAGCGTTACGGGGATTTCCAAAAAAATCCAGTGACGGGCGGTACTAGAGAGACGATGTGCACCATTGAGAGGTTTATTGTTGAAATTCCGAGAGCGCACGTTTCAGGGTGATACAAAGAGATTTCTGGTGAAGGTAACTACATATTGAAAATATGACCATTGTCAGTACTTCTTATTGTTTTCGTTGAATACCAACACTATAGTTCTGTATTTGTACCATTTCAAAATTACACGTAGTGATTTGTGATCTTGGCAAATAACTTGAAGATGCGTCTTTAGTTACGTGAAAGTGGTAATTGTGGATAAAGCACCTTCATACACATACGCGGCATTTGTAAATACCTCATCATTCTTGACTTTTTTAATTGTTATAATTTTTATTATAAGTTCAACGGTTATTGACTGAAGAGTGCTTTTACTTGTTCCAGGAATAATCTAGAAATATACTAATCGTATTACTTCGTCCAATACGTGTCTCGTGAAATAACTACGACTAGAAAATCATATAAAATTAGTGACACTCGTTCCTGTCACGCGCCATTCTCAAATGGAACAGCGAAGGAGAAACTGTAGTGTTACCGGAAGTGCCTTCTGTCTCATACTGTAAGCGTGCGGTTGTAGATATAGGCGAGAGAAACTGTCGAAAAAGCACACTACGTTTAGGCAGCGTGTCAGACCGACGGTCGTTAATCTGACGGAAGAGTGTGACACAGATCTGCCCCATCTGTCTGTCCCGCAAACTGGTACCAGAATGTTAAACACAACGCGAACCGACAAAGAAAACTGGGATTACGAAACGATGATAAGGAACATCATCAACCAAAATATGTATCATTGTATGGAATAGATTAGAGAAGAGGAAAAATGAGAAAAGTAGAATAGTTAGAACGGAAGAAAGGATGGTTGTCAGGCGCAGCAGAACAGGATACTGCGCACCAGGTAATGGTGAAAGTCGCGCAGCTTGTTGTCTCCAGGTCCGCAGGGATTCCCGGGCCGGATCATGCCTTGCCTCACATGCAGGGGAAATCTATCCGTCGATATTTGCGTTGCTGGTTCCTGGAATCGAGATAAGAGATCGAGCGAATTTATTGGGCCCCTTTCACCGCTGTTTTTGAAATACTCTATTTCTATCCCTGTCTCTAAAGCGTAGAAGAGCGACGTTTCGTGACGGCTCGCCCATCGCATCCTGTAGTGTTTCTCAGCAGCTGTATCGCCGTCGACATCGACGGGTAGAGTGGCCTCTCTAATTTGGACGCTCCCCAACTGGCACGACTGTAGATAATGGGCAATCTCCGCCATCGGTCCGTCGTGTACCTACTACCGTTTTAAGGTGAGTAACCTCGGCTGGGTAATTCCGCGAATGAGCATTTTTCGCCGCTGGGTGTTGAAACGTATCCCGGGGCACGTCATTGACCACGTCACACGGGAATCCCCAGCAGTGACGTTGCGCACTGAGAATCCGGGTCGACGAGACAATGGGCGCCCCTCCACGACGTCGCCTGCGCTCAGCGCTGTCTGCCTGCCTCCCTTTTCCAAGTACGAGCGTCTCCAATATGTTTTCTTGCTCTTGCCGAAGCCGCCTTCTGAGTAGCAGTTTGACGATAGGTATGTTCTTGAGCGCTCAGCTCGTATCGATTCTGCTGAACGTCATGAAATGGAATGTCGTTTAGTCTGCGTTCATATAAGGTTGTGCTCTCTTTCTTTGCCATTCTTTTTCTTTAACGTAGCTGTATTTTCCACGAAGAAAAGAATCTGCACGGAGACACTTACTCCTTTTTTTTACATGATTCATAGAAACTGCAATTTGGATCATATATCCTGTTCGAAGATTTAATGCCGCGTCACTAACTTTTCCGATTTTGCGGATTTCGGTGACATCGCATACTTTACTAAGCGCGCCAGCTGTTAACATGACAATGATGAAATTTCAATTGTTTAAAACGAAACTGAAAAAATATCGCCTAAGTCAAAGAAGGTAAAAAAGTGTAAATTCTAGATAACTGCAGAGGAATGACCTATCATTTAACTAGAACGTCAGAAGCTAAGTGATGCTCTTCACGGACGAAGCTGTTGTCCATAGGGCGGATGCAACACCACAAGAAACGCAGAAAGACGTGCAGAGGGTCGACCATTAGTGCAGTGGTTGGCAGCTGTCGGTCACTCTAAAAATCGAATCGCCTTTTACATACGCTAGTTTTAAGTGGTTAACGGTTTCTTATTCAGTGAATGGATTGTCTTGTGAAACGCAGTGCATTTCTAAGAACTGAAGCCTTAGACTCAAGAGCTGCTTTCCAACACGGAGACGTACGTAACATGCAATAACAATACTGAGGTTACGCGCGCTTTTGCATTTACTTGGCAAGCAGACACAGAGCCAGTTAAGCAGTATTATTCCTTCAACGACGATGTTGAACGTCGAAAATTGAATATATCGCTCCAATAGAAAACAATTGATTAAAAACAGAAAGTAATGGTTATATCTTAGCCTTCGCGACGTACCTCCCGTACATAGCTCAAGGTACGTTAGCGTAATGCGTGAACGTGAGATCTATAGCCAAACTTTCAGTGGTTGCGCTAAAATGTTTGTTGGGTGGTTAAATAGTGTATAAGGCACCCACGATTTTGTGTGAATCGAAAGAATACTTGTATTTCTCGACTGAATGAACTCAGACATAAACAAATTGTTCCTCCCACATATTTCAGAAGAAGTTCTGCAGATAATTCGTAGGCAAATTACTGTTCAGTTAGCAGAAACGTCATAGAATTACACTTTGTGTCAGAAAGGTCACGCACCCACAAAACCAATTAAAAATATTTATCTAATCGTGGGTTTTGATTTATTTTTAATATCAAAATCAATCTGGAAATTCCAGAGACATTACATATATAACACGTTAATTCAACTTATTCGATAGTTATACATTGGCGTGAATAGGTTTCTTATATTCACTGATCGTCACCAAATATTGTGTCGACGGATTACAACTGAAGCAAGTACTTCACGAGACTGCTTATTACTGTTGTGGTCGTTAAAGCATTGCACCAACCACACGGTGTTCAATGGGTGTTCAACGGCATACATTGCTTCGCTGTATAGCCCATCGCGATCATGATGATATATGTTTTGGTGTTTTCTTTAAAGAAATAGTCATGTACGGGAATAGTACAGATATATCGACACCGATTGAGGTGGCGCAGTGGTTAGTACATTAGACTCGCATTTGGGATGATAATGGTTCAAACCCGCGTCCGGACATCCTGATTTAGCTTTTCGTGATTTTCATAAATCGCTTGAGGCAAATGTTGAGATGGTTCCTTTGAAAGAGAACTGCCGACTTCCTTCCCTTCTTTCCCTACTCCGATGGGACCGATGATCTCGTTGTCTGGTTCCCTCACCCAAATCAACCAATATATTGACAGTAATGTAAAAAAATACGCTTTGTGCCAGAAAGGACACACAACCACAGAGCTAGAATAAAATATTTATCAGATTGTGGATGAGTGATTTTCATCAATAGTGGACACTGTTAAAGGCGAGATGAACAATGTAGAAAAAGAAGATAGCATGTTATAACACATACTTTCTTCTGGGAGTGTCCCTATTTCTTTCGCTGTCTGTCCCTGCACGCTTGATATTACTGTCTTAAGATTGTAACGAATAATTTTTTGACTCATTTTTAATATCAAAATCCATTTGGGAATTCCACGGACGTTACATGGCTAACACCTCAATTCAACTTACTCGATTTCTATTCAGTGGCGTGCATCGTTTCCCTATATCAAGCTACTGATCAAACATCCATTAACAACTTCTGAATGCTTGCTTGCCAGTAGAGTCAGCCTCATTTTACCCCTCTCCCCTTCTTTGGGTTTCAATTGTCGCCTTAAAAAAGTGTTATTAGCTCATTGCTTAACTCACTCGTCCCAGTTGTCCGTGCTTCGGATATAATCGACAGACATTTTTCCACTTGTTGGTTTTTCGTATTTAGGACTGCACTTGAGATAAAACTCGAGAATAAGCACGATGATTCACAGTGATTTTCTCGTTTTGGGTAAGAATTCATTGAGAAGTGACTGACTTCTGTCTGCCACTTCCTCAACCCTATTTAAATAACTGACGTCCCATGCTTCGAATTTACTTTACCGGCCTCTGCACACATAGATCGTTGCTGTTTGCCATCTGGATCCGAGTCTCTATGTACAAGCCTTTCCAGTCGAACACAACGTTATGCATTCCCTCACAACAAATTGTGGATAGTGGTAGAGACACTTGCACCAGCCGGTACTCCACTGCAGCCTGCGACTTTCGCGAAGAGAATAAATTCTGTATTTGTTTTACTAACCTCCTTTCAGAAACAGAACATGCGCTGTTCGTTACTAATAAATTCAGATATAACAATAGATAAAGCTGTCTTATATCCAAACCAGTACGCTTAGTATAGCTTGACCAAACGAATTCCATGCCTGTGACAAAGGCAGTGCAGTGTTGCGTTGTAGTTCTAAGGGTAAGAAATGGTGCTATACAGACATCCCGTTAAAATTTAAAGATGGAAAACTATATATATATATATATATATATATATATATATATATATATATATATGAGCGACTGCTTCTTGACGTCTGTTTCAGTGTGCATGCACTAATATCGTCCGAACTCCTATGGAATTCAGTAATTTCCGAATAGTGGAATAATGGACGAGGGACGCTGCATTGCGGCGTGCGGTAAGTTGGAAAGGTCAGTCAGTCAGGGCGGTCGCTGGATGGCCGAAGCAGTAAATCCGGGTTCGAGTTCTGGTCCGGCACAAAATTTCAACTTTCGCCATTGCGCCTGGAAGTCACGAATTCTCGCCCATCCCTTACGTTCCCCCTCCCTCCCCCATCCGTTCTCTATTTCATACAAAAAATTCAGTATGTTTCATTCAAGGACACTTGTAGAATTTTGCCAGTATAGCGAATCATAATATTATTTCAGCATAGCACGTACTTTACAACCGCCTACAACGACTTTACAACACAGAAACTGACTCGATTGTGATAAGAACCATGTGGAAACTGAATAAAACGTCTAGAGGCGGTACTTTTTAAGAGTACCGATTATCGCAGACACGTATTGTAATTATATTTACAGAAACAACTACAGAATTATTTGTCACAGGAGCTTGGTTCATTACTTTTATACTCCAGTACATTTCAGCATATCGCCAACTTGACTGTTAATGAAGGAAGTCTAGGGTTTACCGTTTCGTCAGCGACGAGTTTATTACAGACAGAGCACAATCTCGAATTGAGGAAGGAAATCAACCTTGACCATTTTGAAAAGAACCATCTCGGAATTTGCCTTAAGTGATTTGGGGAAACCACGGAAAACCTAAATCTCGATGACTTGACGCAGATTTGAATACTAGTTTCCGCGAATGTGACTTAATTCTTTGTTTCATGCTAACAGATAAATGCACACTTACGAGAACATATATTATAAACGGGTACATAGATGTCACAGACATAAATGAAGCTTCTAACCAAGACTTTCTGAAGGTATTTCCCAAACATTCCCATTCAGGGGATCTGTTTGAAAAGACCAAATTCTACACAGAGCAGAGCTCTAAAACAGCCACATTGAGTAGAAAATGAAGAGTAAAAGAGAAAGAGATGCATTGCGTTAAGACAGGCCTGTCACTCTATCAGTTAACACGCTCAAGATTATCGATCCCGTCATAAGACGGCAGAATTTCATCTCTAAGAGGCATATGTTTTGCTTCTAATTTTTCGTTCCAAAATCCTGCCACTATATCGCGGTCCCTGAGAAAGTTACGTATTACACAATTACATAAAAAGTTTCTCAAATTCAGTGGAGCGACAAACCCATGGTATGAATTCATGATCAGCATGAGTTTCGTAAACACGGAATTCCGAAATCTGATCACGCGAATGATAGCTGTCATCTGAGATCACGGATGGCTCTCCCGCGCCACGGCTTGTGAATTTAAAGCAATTTCCTGCGCATACAGAGTACCATTGCTATTCCAAGATACTGTGTCACTGAATACACTCCTCTGTAGCTATAGACGCTGATACACAATAGTGCAGTGACGCTCGACCGGGAGGAAGCTTGGTGGTGCAATGAATTTCCGTCATCAGTATTCAGCACACTAGGAGAGAACAGCTGACACACATTTCGGTGCTGCAATGTTCTGATGACTCCACAGTGGCTCATGGAGTGACTGCATAGGACATCATAGGCGTGATCCGTCGTCATATGGGTACGTTCAACTACGTGACATCTTTTTTGCTATATTGGAGAGATATCCTATATGTGAGGCGCAGGTTTCATCCTTTCCATTTCACTCCATTACAACAACACCGATCGAGGTGGTGCGCTAGTGAGACACTGGGGTCGTAACTAAAAGGACAACGGTTCAGATCCTCGACCACCTATCCAGAGTTAGCGGATAGTTGCCTATACTGTACAGGCTCCTAATTTCTATGACTATATAAAATTCATACTTCTTGTACTATCCAACATTTAGACAGGCCAGCGTGAACTACGTGCTTCTTGGAGCCATATTGTCAGCTATGAGTTCTGTGTGTTGAGAAACAGATCGTCTGAAAACAGCGTTGCATTGTTGCAGTTTTCTTCTAGCTTTTTGTGTCTGTGGCGAAGATAATTACTGTTATAAGGCATGTAGCAACATAATGTTCCATTTATAAGTGGATATACATGAAATGAACTCACTTTTTACTCAGTCACGAAACTGTATTCGCTGTAATTTGTTTGTAGAAAACTGACTAAGAGAAAACGGTGATGTTGTCTATAATGTAAGCCATAAGTTTCCAATTCAATTTGTTGTCTATAATGTAAGCCATAAGTTTCCGATTCAATTTAAGGAAGTTGATCGTAAAGTAAGCTTTAAAAAATGCGTATAGCATTGTTAGTGTCACATAATGTATAGAAAGGATGTAGTGAATTGTATAATGCATTCTTTCTCCTAATATATTAATTAAATAATTATTTTGCAATACAGTATGTCAACAAAGAGGTGTTGTGGAAAGCGGAGCACAAATGAATAGCATTTAGCTGGAACAGTGTATCTAAATGGGGTTCACGAATTAAATGACTGTGCCTAAGCCAACATTTAAGAGACATGCTGTAAATTAAAATAAAGATACTACCGAGGATATAAATATTGTTGGCCCCAGAAAACGAGTTTTCCAACAAAGCTGAAAATGAATCTGAAGAGCATATTCCAACATTTGAAGAGATCGTGTTCAGTTTATACACGTCGGATGTAAGAAAACTTGTTTCCTTAATAGCAGATAGAAACGGATTTAGCTATAATGTCAATGGAAAATAAGCCATGGCAGGCAAAAAGTAGGATAAAGATGTACATCCAAGAAATGTCAACGAATACGTGGGAAATTGTGAACTTTCCAAGCAAAACTTCAAGGCCTAACCAAGGAGCCTATGCAAAGAAAAAGTTAATCGAAGCAAAGGAGAAGGAATCTAGAAATATAACTTCACCTGTGAAAAGACGGTATTTTGGAGACTCTGCGGGGAAGCCACCACACTAACTCATTAGTAAAAAAGGGGAATGGTATTGGGAGTATTGCGAGGAAGATAGAATGAAAAAGAAATGCTCAGATGCATGAAATGCAACATGTGGATTCATGGAAAGTGTACAGGGGTGAAAATGTTATATTGTAATGCCTGAAATTAATGATGAAAGAACTAAAATATGAACATTTCCTTAAACTTACACTAGCACATACTTTCAAGCTCAGGAGCATTGTTTAAAATGGTAGTATAGTATGTGCACCCAGTGGTATAAATTAAGAAACTGGATTCCTAATCTGTACCTTTTGCACATGTTTAGAAAATTAAGTTAGTGTGTTCATTTTTTCTCAGAATTTCCATTCTTTAAATCATATTCCAAGTGCAACATACTACAGTTGACAAAAGAATTGTTTAAATAATTTTGGGACTATATGTAAACCATAATAAATAATTCTCAAAAGCGGTATAATTTAGACAACACACCCTTACGTGTTCCATGATTTCCCCAAATCGTATAAGACGAATGCTGGGGTTTGTTCTCTGAAAAGGATATGGCTGATTTCGTTCCCTAACCTCCCCCAAATCGTGCTCGTGCTCCGTCTCTAATGACTTCATCGAGCGAAGTGGCGCACTGGTTAGCGCACGAGACTCGCATTAGGGACGACGACGGTTCAAATCCGGGTCCGACCATCCAGATTTCGATTTTCCGGCATTTCCATAAATCGCTCCAGGCATAATTCTTTTGAAAGGACACGGCCGATTTCCTTCCCTATCCTTTTGTAATCCAAGATTGTGCGCCGTTTCTGAACTTGTTTACCACGGGCCGTTAAACAACGATCTTCTTTCCTTGTAACTACCTTTTCGTCGGCGGGGCATTAAACTTTAATCTTCCTTTCTTTTTCTTATTCATCATAGTGTGAATTCAGACACATCATTCGAGTAACTCCATTTACACATGAGCCCTACCAACAGAACAATGCGCGATGCACACAGTGTCACCATGTTCAATAATAAGCAGTAAGATTCCGTCATATCAACGAAGCTCTCGCCATTCTTCGACTACAATAGCCTGACTAATTTAACCCATCTTCTATATCCATAATATGTTTTTTACAATTATAATCAACGTACATAACTATTGTTTATTCCGAAAGTCTTATTACCATGTCTCCAAAAGGATAACATATTTTGAACGGCTTGACCTCTTAAGAAACGACACGTATCACTTGAGCTTGGTGCAACCGTAATCTTGCCTTGTATTTCAAGTGGTCCCAATAAAACATGTTGAATGTTCCTGTTATTTCGTTCAAACATAGGGAAAGATGATTTACTGCAGTAGGTACATTGTTTTCACTTTCACCGGTCATTTTTGTCAGAATAATCGTTTTCAGGACTATTATTCTCGTTTTTCAGTTGAGCCGTACAGTGATATACACTTTTGTCCGTTATGAGTGTAAGAGAAGCATTTTTTATCTCATTAATCTGACAGCTAGGAACCATGACACACGTACCTTAGCAGTCTAAAACTTGTTCATTTTCCTTTTGTCCTACTTTTTTCTGCAAATTATTGTTTTCAAAACCACATTCAACTGACTATTTCACACCAGTTCGCCATCTCTCGCCTCGGAAAAGCCCATATTGACTGTTCTGAAGGAATCTCGGTCATAATAGTCTTTTAATAGTAGTCCTGTTTCTTCAAGATCTTGATTGACATCCATGGACTGTTGCCTATGGCTATTATATTAAAGATCTTTAATATGCTTTTAGTCCACCGGACACTATATGCATTCTTATATGATAATAGAAGGAAGCTCGGTGTTTGCACATTGGAATCCTCTCGTATCTTCGTTCGGATTCTGTAATACAAATTCAGTTTGCACTCAGATCCAAGTTCTTGTACGAGGTGTTTCATTTCTTTATACTTCACCAAAGGAACATTTCACTAATATATATGGTACTCCAACGCGTAGAAAGATACCGTATTACTGACAGTGTTTAAAGATTAAACTTCTGGATGAATGTAACAACACGTTATATCCATATGTCTGCGGTAGTCTGGAGTGTTATTTCCATTTTACTCGATCTCAGAACTGAAAATTATTTGTCTAGTCCATATTACTACATCCAGTCCACAGGGTAATAAAATTTACCCATAATATTTAATAATTCATATTTACTTTAGTGTGGTGACCGAGCTATAAGAATCAGAATACGAAGTGAAAGTTGTAGAATTTGGTTTTCCTTAATTTTTAGGTTAGTGTGAGTGTTGCAAAATTGTAGAATTGGTCGCTTAACGAAATTCCACTCGTTAAAAAACAATGACTTTATCTGAGTGTCTTTACACATCTGAATATCTAGATGATTGTGGTGTGCATGTCAGCTCTCAATATGACGAAACTTTGTAATGCTTGTACTCTTGTCATTTGTTCTCTCTCTCTCTCTTTCTTTCTCTCTCTCTCTTTCCAGACTACCTGATGATGGGTATCTCCTGAAACGCGTCAAACAAAGTCATTGGTTTTTTAGCTAGTGGCATTTTATTTAGCAACCAATTCAGCAATTTTGCAGTACTCACACTAATTTGCAGTATGGTTGCATTGTACCCGCGTGAGTTTATTCAGAATTAAAACCAATTGTTAGGGTTTTATTTGCCGCTTATCTGTCTTTTCACCTTGTTCAGTGGTTTGAATGCAAGAAAAATGCAGAGTTGATCCATGGCTCAGAGCCCACTTTAAACTGTAGACTTCCCTGCAACTACCTAACTACGGTATAGTTCACAGGCTAGAGGACTGCAAGGACGTATATCCTTGTCAACTAAATTTCTGCAGTGTTCAGCCGTAGGATTATGGGTGCCTTTATCAATTTCGTGGGGGCTGGGGGGGGGGGGGGGGGGGAGGAGAGGAACAATTGCAACTTTGGATTAAGTAGGACCTTAAAATCTCAAGCAGGAGTTACATTGTTCTGTCTTTATCTTGACCTCTGATTTTGACGTCCAGGGCCCTGTAGCAATAACCTCCAACTGGAGTGAAGCCGTAGTATCCCTATCGAATTGTATATCAATTATCATTGAGGTTCTAACGGTACACGTGAAACGCGACATTGACACAGAGCACATGAGATCTACTGCTCAACTTGGGTGCTCAATGTTCCAGGACTTTGTGAAATTTCTGGTTCTATGAATAATTTTACTAAGAAAGAAAGATTCACTTCAATGTGTCATTAATTTCCTTATGTTTATGATAATATATGTTTAACTGTTAGGTGACATAAAGTGGGAAACGGCGTAATGTATACTGTCTGATCAAAAGTATCCGAACAAACCATCTGTAATGCAGAACTGACTACGAGAGACGGACCCGCCGGTATAAAGGTTCTGGCAATAAAGAAGCAGTAACAGCAGAATGAATCTTTCTGGAGAGCTCTGTGACTTCCAACGTGGACTGACCATGGTATATTAGCTGAGTAACAAATCCATAAGGGACATTTCAACCTTTCTATAGCTGCCCAAGTCGACTCCTGGCGATGCGACTGTGAAACGGAAACGCTAAGAAACTACCATAGCTGAACCAAGACAAGGAAAACCTCATGTACTGACGGACAAAGAGTATTGAGCATTGGGGAGGGTGGTACAATGGCCGAGCATTTCTGTTGTTCAAAATGGTTCAAATGGCTCTAAGTACTATGGGACTTAACATCTGATGTCAGCAATCCCCTAGACGTAGAACTACTTAAACCAAACTAACCTAAGGACATCACACACATCCGTGCCCGAGGCAGGATTCGAACGTGCGACCGTAGCGGTCGCGCGGTTCCGGACTGAAGTGCCTAGAACCGCTCGGTCACAGCTGCCGGCATTTCTGTAGTCAGTGCTAAGTGACACTTCAGGAGATGTAAAACTCGACGCCACTGGGCAGTGGATGGCGTGAAACGAATTATTTGGAGTGATGAATCATGCTGTATCCTGTGGCGATCGGATGAAACGGTTTGGGCTTCAACAGCTACGTCAACAACTTGTACAGCAAGTAGAGTCCAGTTATAAGAGCCGAAGGACTTCAAAGGGAATCAGTCGTTGAGAAGGGAATGAAACTAAGTTGTAACCTGCCCTCAACATTATTCAGTCTGTGCACTGGGCAAGCTGTGAAGTAAACGAAGGAGAAATTTGGAAATGGAGTTATGTTTAGGGAGAAGAAATAAAAACTTTAAGCTGTTCCTATGATATTTTATTTATGTTAGAGACGCAAAAGGTTTGAAAAATGCAGAACAGAATAGGTAGTGTCTTAAACGGAGATTAAAGAGGTTATAGGATTAACATCAACAAAACTAAAAGCTGGGTTTTGGACTATAGCTGCATTAAATCAGGCTATGTTGAAGGAATTAGGTTGAGAAATGAGACACTCTAAGTATTAGATGAGCTTTTTTACTCGAGGAGCAAAGTAAGTGAAGTCTGTAGGACGTAAAATACGAACTTACTATATCACCAAAAGTTTATGAAAATGAGAAATTTGCTAACGTATAATATTAATTTAATTGTTAAAAAATCTTTTCTTCTTTTTTTTCTGTAGTGTGTAGTATCGACCACCGCCGGTCGACCGCACTTTGAAGTTCGCGTGGCCCTAGTAGCCGCTGTGCTTCCCAGCTTTCCACAACCGCCGCCGCGAACAAGGGGCACTGCTTCGACGCTAGTACGACGCCGCCAATAATCTGCGAGGGACCCCTCAATCCGAGGTCCAGCGGCGGATGTATTTCAGTTATGAAAACGGTTTCTCTGGCGCTCACTTGTGACTTGTACTTCCTGTTCAGTGTTTTCATTTATTTGTTGGCCAGGGCTTCTGAATTTCGTAATTATCATTTTTAACGTGAAGTCTGATTGGATAATTCAGAACCTGTGTATTTGTCTTATCAAGGAACTTGTAAAGTCTACTGCTTCCAGAAAGATACGTATTCATTCTTTTCTTAATGTTACCAGTATTTAGGATGTTTATGTTAATAGTACACTGTGCTCAATGTTCCTGTCAAGCAATCGAGATCCCACATGCTCGTAAGACGAGATACAACAAGAATGTAGCCTTGTATGGAAATCAATGTGGGCGACAAATATTTCATACAAGCAGAGAATAGAAGTTTTGGAACTGTGGTGCTTCGAAAGAACACTGAGTATGAAAAGGGTAGATCGGGTAACTAATGCAGTAGTACTAAATCGAAATGGGGAGAACAAAAATTTATGGCACAATTTGAATGTAAGAAGACATCAACTATTAGTACACATCAATGAATCACCCATTTAGAAATTTAGTAGGGGGAGGGGGTGACAACTGGAGAGGGATGTATACCGCAGAGACAGGCTGGACAGTGAAGGGGGAGGCGTGTTTATAGCGATAAGAAGTGCAATAGTATCGAAGGAAATTGACGGAGATCCGAAATGTGAAATGATTTGGGTGAAGGTCACGGTTAAAGCAGGCTCAGACATGGTAATTGGATGTCTCTATAGGCCCCCTGGCTCAGCAGCTGTTGTGGCTGAGCACCTGAAGGATAATTTGGAAAATATTTCGAGTAGATTTCCCCACCATGTTATAGTTCTGGGTGGAGATTTTAATTTGCCGGATATAGACTGGGAGACTCAGACGTTCATAACGGGTGGCAGGGACAAAGAATCCAGTGAAATTTTTTTAAGTGCTTTATCTGAAAACTACCTTGAGCAGTTAAACAGAGAACCGACTCGTGGCGATAACATATTAGACCTTCTGGTGACAAACAGACCCGAACTATTTGAAAAAGTTAACGCAGAACAGGGAATCAGCGATCATAAAGCGGTTACGGCATCGATGATTTCAGACGTAAATAGGAATATTAAAAGGGGTAGGAAGATTTTTCTGTTTAGAAAAAGTGACAAAAAGCAGATTTCAGAGTACCTGCTGGCTCAACACAAAAGTTTTGTCTCAAGTACAGATAGTGTTGAGGATCAGTGGACAAAGTTCAAAACCGTCGTACATAATGCGTTAGATGAGTATGTGCCAAGCAAGATCGTAAGAGATGGAAAAGAGCCACCGTGGTAAAACAACCGAGTTAGAAAACTGCTGCGGAAGCAAAGGGAACTTCACAGCAAACATAAACATAGCCAAAGCCTTGCAGACAAACAAAAATTACGTGAAGCGAAATGTAGTGTGAGGAGGGCTATGCGAGAGGCGTTCAATGAATTCGGAAGTAAAGTTCTATGTACTGACTTGGCAGAAAATCCTAAGAAATTTTGGTCTTATGTCAAAGCGGTAGGTGGATCAAAACAAAATGTCCAGACACTCTGCGACCAAAATGGTACTGAAACAGAGGATGACAGACTAAAGGCCGAAATACTAAATGTCTTTTTCCAAAGTTGTTTCACAGAGGAAGATTGCACTGTAGTTCCTTCTCTAGATTGTCGCACAGATGACAAAATGGTAGATATCGAAATAGACGACAGAGGGATAGAGAAACAATTAAAATCGCTCAAAAGAGGAAAGGCCTCTGGACCTGATGGGATACCAGTTCAATTTTACACAGAGTACGCGAAGGAACTTGCCCCCCTTCTTGCAGCGGTGTACCGTAGGTCTCTAGAAGAGCGTAGCGTTCCAAAGGATTGGAAAAGGGCACAGGTCATCCCCGTTTTCAAGAAGGGACGTCGAGCAGATGTGCAGAACTATAGACCTATATCTCTAACGTCAATCAGTTGTAGAATTTTGGAACACGTATTGTGTTCGAGTATAATGACTTTTCTGGAGACTAGAAATCTACTCTGTAGGAATCAGCATGGGTTTCGAAAAAGACGGTCATGTGAAACCCAGCTAGCGCTATTCGTCCACGAGACTCAGAGGGCCATACGAGGTGCGGCTAGAAAAAAACCGGACTGATGCTGGAAAAAACATTTATTTACAATTATTTACAATTTCATGTTATCTCCTTCAATGTACTCTGCTCCTCGGTCTCCACACCGCTCCATACGAATTTTCCACTGTTCATAGCAATGCTGCAGATCATTTTCGGTAAGTCCATACATTACTTCCGTCGCTTTTTCTTTTACTGCTTCAACAGTCTCAAATCTAGTTCCTTTCAAAGCTGACTTGACTTTAGGGAAAAGAAAAAAGTCACAGGGGGCCAAATCAGGTGAGTAGGGTGGATGATCTAAGATGGGAATGTTGTGTTTTGCCAAAAACGTCTTCACTGACAACGCACTGTGAGCTGGGGCATTGTCTTGGTGAAGGATCCATGACTTTTTTCTCCAGAAATCGTTCCGTTTTCTCCGTACTCGCTCACGTAGGGTAGCCAGGACGCTAATGTAGTAATGCTGATTCACTGTTTGTCCCTCTGGTACCCAATCAATGTGCACAATCCCTTTGATGTCAAAAAAAAACAATCATCATTGCCTTGAGTTTCGATTTTGACATTCGTGCTTTTTTTTGTCGTGGAGAACCAGGAGTTTTCCAATGCATCGATTGGCGTTTAGTTTCGGGATCGTAAGTAAAAAACCACGATTCATCGCAAGTAATAACATTTTGTAAGAAGGTGGGATCACTTTCAATGTTTTCCAGGATGTCAGAACAAATCATTCTTCGGCGTTCCTTCTGTTCAATTGTGAGACACTTTGGAACCATTTTTGAACACACTTTGTTCATGTTGAAACTTTCATGAAGAATCTGCCTAACACTTTCCTTGTCAACTCCTGTAAACTCAGACACTGCTCTGATTGTTAAACGGCGATCTTGTCGAACAAGTTTACCGATTTTTTCAATGTTTGCATCAGTTTTTGCTGACAATGGTCTGCCAGTGCGAGTGTCATCACTGGTGTCTTCGCGGCCATCTTTAAATCGTTTAAAACACTCAAACACTTGTGTTCGCGATAAACAATCATCGCCGTACACTTGTTGTAACATTACAAACGTTTCACTTGCAGATTTTCCTAGTTTGAAACAAAATTTGATGTTAACACGCTGTTCTTTCTGTACACTCAACATTTTCCGACGCACAGACAAAACGGCAACTACTTAAAACAGACGCCACGGGCAGACTGAGTGCAGGAGGCAGATGAAACTCGAGCAGTAGGCGGAGCGAGAGTCACGTGACAGGCCACGCGACTTCCAGCCTTATTGCATTCGTTTTATTGTTTCACCAGTACTAGTCCGGTTTTTTTCTAGCCACACCTCGTAGATACGGGTTCACAGGTAGATGCCGTGTTTCTTGACTTCCGCAAGGCGTTCGATACAGTTCCCCACAGTCGTTTAATGAACAAAGTAAGAGCATATGGACTATCAGACCAATTGTGTGATTGGATTGAGGAGTTCCTAGATAACAGGACGCAGCATGTCATTCTCAATGGAGAGAAGTCTTCCGAAGTAAGAGTGATTTCAGGTGTGCCGCAGGGGAGTGTCATAGGACCGTTGCTATTCACAATATACATAAATGACCTTGTGGATGACATCAGAAGTTCTCTGAGGCTTTTTGCGGATGATGCTGTGGTGTATCGAGAGGTTGTAACAATGGAAAATTGTACTGAAATGCAGGAGGATCTGCAGCGAATTGACGCATGGTGCAGGGAATGGCAATTGAATCTCAATGTAGACAAGTGTAATGTGCTGCGAATACACAGAAAGATAGATCCTTTATCATTTAGCTACAAAATAGCAGGTCAGCAACTGGAAGCAGTTAATACCATAAATTATCTGGGAGTACGCATTAGGAGTGATTTAAAATGGAATGATCATATAATGTTGATCGTCGGTAAAGCAGATGCCAGACTGAGATTCATTGGAAGAATCCTAAGGAAATGCAATCCTAAAACAAAGGAAGTAGGTTACAGTACGCTTGTTCGCCCACTGCTTGAATACTGCTCAGCAGTGTGGGATCCGTACCAGGTAGGGTTGATAGAAGATATAGAGAAGATCCAACGGAGAGCAGCACGCTTCGTTACAGGATCATTTAGTAATCGCGAAAGCGTTACGGAGATGATAGATAAACTCCAGTGGAAGACTCTGCAGGAGAGACGCTCAGTAGCTCGGTACGGGCTTTTGTCAAAGTTTCGAGAACATACCTTCACCGAAGAGTCAAGCAGTATATTGCTCCCTCCTACGTATATCTCGCGAAGAGACCATGAGGATAAAATCAGAGAGATTAGAGCCCACACAGAGGCATACCGACAATCCTTCTTTCCACGAACAATACGAGAATGGAATAGATGGGAGAACCGATAGAGGTACTCAAGGTACCCTCCGCCACACACCGTCAGGTGGCTTGCGGAGTATGGATGTAGATGTAGATGTAGATGTAGAGACCAAGGCTTTACATCAGTAAGCAGGTTCATAAATGAAGGAGCTTGCTTGGGACAGACTAATGTGAAAAGCTGCATCAAACCAGTTTTCGGAAGGAAAACCACAATTAGAATAGCAACAATAACAAAAAAAATCGCATAACGTACACAGCCACCTGACAAGTACATAAACATTTGATGAAGTCTTGGACTCTTGTACAATTTTCTCTCTGTTATTAGTTATTGATCTGCATCTACATCCACACTATGCAGCAAATCACTGTGTAGTGAACAGCATTGTACCAGTTATTAGTGCAACATCCCGTTCTATTCACATTCGGAGCGCAGGAAGAATGATCGTTTAACCGTCTCCGTGGGTACTGGAATTAGTCTAATCTTGTCCTCGCGATCACAAAGGGAGCTATACGTTGCGAGTTGTAATATATTCCTAGATCCCTCATTTGAAGCTGGTTCTTGAAACCTTACACGTAGGCTTCCTCGGAGCATTGCATCTTTTTTCAAGCATCTGCTAGGTCAGTTTCTTCTGCACATCCGTTATACTCTGCCATGCGTCAACAAACCTGTGACCATTCCAGGTGACGTTTCCTGTATACGTTCAGTATACCTTGGTTGTCATGTTTGATATGGGTCCTACACACTTGGGCAATATTCTAGAATTAGTAGCACGAATGTTTTCAAGCAAGTTTGTAATCCGATAGCGTTTCCCTAGTATTCTACCAATGAATCGAAGTTAGCCGCTTGCGTCACCTACAACAGCCTATGTGATCGTTCCGTTTCATATCCCTAACTCGAGGTACTGTATAAATTACTCGATTCCACATGTGAGTCGATAATACTGTAGGCATAGGATACTACGGTTTTAGTTTCCTGAAGCGCACGATTTTACATTTATGAATTTTTAAAGTAAGTTAGTGGATGGCGGTCGTGGAGTTTACATGATCCAACATGGATAACATAACATGTAAAGTATGTTTCCCGTCTTCCTCCACCTTGAAATCGTATCAACATCCAACTGAAATTTTTTGCACCTTTTTTCAGAGAGAACTTTGTTATAGTTAAGTGCATCAACCGCTAAAAGTCTGAGATTATTATTAATATTGTTTGTAAGCTCATTAACGTGCAAAATGAACAACAAGTTTCTCAAAACACTTCGCTGGTGCACTCTCGAAGTTACTTCTACATCTGTCGATGACCATCAGTTCAAGGTGACATGTTGCGTCCTCCCTACCAGGAGATTCTCATTCCAGTTACAAATTTCGCTTCATACTCCATACGATCGTGCTTTCGCAAATAAGCTTATGAACGGTACTGAGTCAAATGATTTTCGGAAATCAAAAAGTACAGCATCTACATGAATGTCTCGACACATGGCTTTCAGGATCCCGTATGGGAAAAGTGCGAGCTAGGTTTTACATGATCAATCTTTTCGGAATCCATGCTCTTTGGTGCGGAGGTCATCCTGTTCAAGATATCTCATTACATATGAACTAAGAATATGTTATACTATCGCACAACAAATAAATGACTATGATATTGGACGGTAAGTTTGTGGATCACTTCTCTTACCGTTATTGTAGACGAGTGTGATTTGTGTTCTCTGCCAACTGCTGGGCACGATTTTTTATTCGGAGGATCTACAGTAGATTACGGTTCAAAAAGGGGCTAACTTAGCCGCAAATTCGGTATGTAATCTGACAGAGCTTTCATCGAGTCCTGGAGCATTGTTCAGTTTTACCGAGTTCAGTTATTTCTCAATAATACCGACACTAGTATCTATTTCACACAGATTTGCAGTTGTGCTAGAATTAAGTTGGGGCAATACTGCTCTATTTTCCTTCGTAAAATGACATTTGAAAACGTACACCGATATGGAAAAATTAACGACGAAATTAATTTTTGATATCTCACCGCTAAGTAACATAACTCGACGACACTTGGATCATACGTGGAAAGAACTGCTACAGTATAGTACAGAAGGTAACTGAAAGAAATATGCAGTAAGAAGAACAAAACTGATACTTTCATTCAAAAGTAATAAATGCACCGAAATCACTGCGTTTCATGATGGTCTCCTGGACATTACAAACGGTGGGATGTGGTCTTAGTAAGCAGTGTCATCACCACGGGCAGCAATGCATGCTCTGTAATGCCGGCCTGTGTGGCCGAGCGGTTCTAGGCGCTTCAGTTTGGAACTGCGCGACCGCTACGGTCGCAGATTCGAATCCTGCTTTGGGCATGGATGTGTGTGATGTCCTTAGGTTAGTTAGGTTTAAGTAGTTCTAAGTTCTAGGGGACTGATGACCTCAGATGTTAAGTCCCATAGTGCTCAGAGCCATTTCTTTGCTCTGTAATGTTCTCTCATGCTGGCCGCAGGGTTGGTAAGAAAACCTTGTGCCAGAGCGTTCTATTCCTCCGTCAGAGCGGTTGACAGCTGCTGCGTGGTCACTGGTGCATGTGGAAGTTCTGCAATACGTGTTCTCAAAGCATCCCACACGTGCTCAATGGCACTTGAGTCGAGGGAACAGGCAGCCAGTCCATTTACCGAAAACTTCCGCGTGCCAGAGCTCCTTAACCTGCGCTTTCCGATGCGGTCGCGCATTGTTATCGACAAAAATGAAGTCAGAGCCGAATGCACGTCTGTAAAGAGCCACAGTGGGAAGGAGCACAGTGCCACAATAACGTTGACCGGTGAGTAGTACAGTGTTCAACTGTTTGCAGGTCAGTGCCCCAATGCAACATTATTCCTCTACACATTATAACATCTGGACCACCAAAACGATCTTAGACAATGTTCTCGGGTGCATTACATTTTCTCACCTTACACCATATGAGGGTACGTCCAGTATTATCTAACATAATATTTTTGGTGGTCCAGGTGTTGTAGTGTGGAGAGGCACAATGTTACATGGACGTACTGACCTCCAAATATCTGAACACGGTACAGTCAAAGTTACTATGACGCTGTACTCCTTCCCCAAGTGCGCCTTCTCACAGGGGCATTCGGCCCTGATCCTTTTTGTAGATGGCAATGCGCGACCGTATCGAACAGCCCCGGTGGAAGAGCTCTTGGAACGAGAGGATATTCGGCGAATGAAATGGTCCATCCGTTCCCCTACTTAAATTCCATCGTGCTAGTGTGGGATGCGTCGAGCAGACGAATTGCAGCACGTCCACATACACTGACGACCACCCAGCAGTTATCAACCGCGCTGATGGAGTAATGTATCGCCCTATCACAAGAACGTCTTACCAACATTGTGGCCAGAATGGGAGCACGTTGCAGAGCATGCATTGTCGTCCGTGTCCATCACACATCCTATTAAGAATCGTGTCCCATTGCCCTGCCATTTGTAATGTGTAGGGGACCACCATAAAACGCGGTGACTTCAGTGCAATTATTGTCTTCGAATAAAAGTGTCATTTATGTTCGCCTTCTTGCCCTCTCTTTCAGTTACTTTCTGTACTACGCTACAGCAGTTCTTTCTACGTACGAGGGTGAGTCAAATGAAAACCTTAAATTTGTAATAACAAATCGAAATTTCGCGCCGTTATCCTGTAAGTTGGTAAGCGTGCTACAGACAGTGTGCAGAATGGCCTGTAGGTGGCAGCTTAGTGCAGATGCACAGATACCGTCACAGTATCAGTGTAAAGATGGCTGCCCCACTTGCGACTTGCACCAGGGAAGAACAGCGTTCTGTTATTCGTTTTTTTGCGTAGTGAAGGTGTGAGACCTATTGAAATTCATCGACGAATGAAGGTTCAGTACGGTGATGCATGTTTGTCACAGCAGCAAGTCTAGGAAATTCGCAAATGGTGTAACTTCAGTGGAAGATGCTCCTCGCGACACCCCCGGGATAACAAGGCCGTCCAGCAGTGTTAGTGACGTCACACTAAGCGGCCCATAGCCGACGCAGCAGTCTATGGACACCTCCGTACAGACGCGCCTGATGCTAACGATCTTCTGTCCGTCATACAGAAAGGAGCGAACTATAATTCGAACCAAAGACCAAATTATATATATATTCTTGTAAACAGCATAAAGGTTCATAACGAAATACCGATTACATATACGGGCAGGAATAGGTTCTAGAACTCCTCTGAAAAGTGTTTATCTTCAGTACCAGAATGAACATCAAATTGTCAGGTTTTCTAAATAGAAAAGCACTTTGTTAGTAACAGACAGCAATAATGAGACTTGCAGTTGGTGATTTCTACGTGGAAAAGCTGTAGAGAGATTGAAAATGGTAAGTAAAGAGAGCCTCAGCCTTTTGCTCACATTCTTACATGTAATTCACTTGGTTGTTTTTCATTTCCTTACCTTTCATAACATTTTTAATATTGTTTCAAGAAGTGTATCTTCAATAGCAGAGTGAACTTCAAATTGTCAGGCTTTTCTTAAAGGAAAGAGCAGTCCCTTAGTATCACAGTGCAAGACAGAATCTTGTGTTCAGTGATGTCTATGTTAAAAGGAGAATATTTGATATCTATCTTTTGTTTCCATTCTTTATTACTGGGGATACACTTGTAAAAATTCTTGAAAAGAGCTGTCACCATGAACATATGAGTAAATTCACAATAGTCATGTGTTTTATGAGATAAAGCGAACTCCTGTTACCTTATTGTAAACGAAAGATGGGAGGGTTTTGCTATGTATGACAGTGTTTAAGATAATTTACTTTCAGTGTAATAGCTTGAAAATGTTAAGTCCTGCTGTCAGTTGGCATTTGTCACCACCTGTATGTGAGTTTTAAAGCTAAATAGTGTTCTGACAATTATAAAATAGTGGCAAAGTTCCTCAATCGATTAAACTTATTCCTGCCCGTATATGTAATCGGTATTTCGTTATGAACCTTTATGCTGTTTACAAGAATATATATAATTTGGTCTTTGGTTTGAATTATAGTTCGCTCCTTTCTGTATGACGGACAGAAGATCGTTAGCATCAGGCGCGTCTGTACGGAGGTGTCCGTGGACTGCTGCGTCGGCTATGGGCCGCTTAGTGTGACGTCGCTAACACTGCTGGACGGCCTTGTTATCCCGGGGGTGTCGCTCCTCGTCCAGGTCAGGCACAACAAGTTGTGACTCCACAGAACATTGCAGCAGTTTAAGCCATAGTGAAGGGAAACCGCCGAGTGACGCTGAATGACATTGCACCATCTTTACAGAATAGTCATGGGTCAGCACACCACATTGTGCATGATGTGTTCCAGTTTCACAAAGTGTCTGCAAGTTGGGTGCCACGGCAGCTGACTTCTGAAATGAAAGAACGACGTGTTGATGCTTGTGCAGAATTTCTTCGGCGCTTTGAACGAGAAGGTGATGGCTTCCTTGCAAGAATCTTTACTGGGGGACGAAACCTGAGTTCACTTCCACCAACCGGAAACGAAGAGAGCGAGCAAGGAATGGCGTCATTCCTCATCACCAAAACCAAGTAAGTTTCGAACAGAACCATCAGCAGGGAAGGTTATGCTGACTCTCTTTTGGGACGAAAAAGGCGTCATTTTGGAGCATTACATGCCTAGAAGGACCACTGTCACCAGTGCATCATACAACGATCTCCTAAAAAATCATCTACGGCCTGCAATCAAATCAAAGCGACATGAATTGCTGTCAGCAGGCGTCATTTTGCAACATGACAATACAAGGCCCCACACTGCCCGTACAACAGTTGCAACAATCACAGACCTGCATTTTGAGTGTCTTCCTCATCCAGAATAGTCACCAGACCTTCCCCCAAGTGATTTCCATATGTTTGGACCACTCAAAGAAACAATGGGTGGAAAGAAGTTCCGTCCTGATGTAAGAGATACGCCACGCGGTGCATGAGTGGTTGCGCGGACTACCAAAATAATTTTTGCCAAAGGAATTTATGTACTTCTTAAGCGCTCGAGGAAGTGCATTGAGCGTGGGTGAGATTATGTTGAAAAGTGATACAGCTTTCTACCACTTCTGCACAATAAATAATATTTAAAAAAATATTTTAAGTTTTTCATTTGACTCACCCTCGTATGTATGGTCCAAGTTTCATGGAGCTCTGTTTCTTGCTAGTGACATATAGTGAAAAAGTTACTTTCGTCCTTACGTTTTATACACCAGTATAATTAGCCATTTCTGCTTTGCACTGCTATCCTCAGTTTCAGTTCCTGTCTAGTCCATAGACATCCGGACACTGACATTGGAACCACTAACAGCCTTTACATATGACCAGCATACCTTTGGGCTTTGTGAGAGATCGTTTGATTAGATTGTGGTGGAACAGATAATAATGGCTGCATGCATTGCTCTCTTGACACCCAAACGCATTTCATGCAGCGTGTCTCTATCTATAGTCCTATGCTTTGTTTTGCACCTGCTATGCAGGAAAGCTTTTCTGAAGAAGAGAAATTTGTTAACATCGAGTATAGATTTAAGTGTCAGTAAGTCATTTCTGAAAGTATTTGTATGGAGTGTAGCCAGGTATGGAAGTGAAACATGGATGATAAATAGTTTGGACAAGAAGAGAATAGAAGCATTCGAAATGTGGTGCTACAGAAGAATGCTGAAGATTAGATGGGTAGATCACATAACTAATAAGGAAGTATTGAACAGGATTGGGGAGAAGTTTGTGGCACAACTTGACCAGAAGACGGGATCGGTTGATAGGACATGTTCTGAGGCATCAAGGGATCACCAATTTAGTATTGGAGGGCAGCGTGGAGGGTAAAAATCGTAGAGGGAGACCAAGAGATGAATACACTAAGCAGATTCAGAAGGATGTAGATTGCAGTAGGTACTGGGAGATGAAGAAGCTTGCACAGGATAGAGTAGCATGGAGAGCTGCATCAAACCAGTCTCAGGACTGAAGACCACAACAACAACAACAACATGCAGTAGTCTCTGTTTCTTTAGAAGAATCTTTACAGGGACTGTATACCATGTAACATCCTTCCCATTATGAACTTCTCTATTGTTAGTCAAATGGAGGATCAACTATTTTTTTTTAAATCTGAGCCACAGTTCTTTCTACATGCTCCTCTCCAGAGCTAAATGTTTCAAGTTTGTTACTGAGATGCGACACTACTGTCTTTTCACGTTGTTTGCTGAACTTATAATTTTTTCTACTTTTTTAGTTGCCCCTGGTGTCTTAACTTACGAAATATGATATCTATGTAATATAAGTGTTTGTTTTGACTTAATCTTTCTCTTATTGTCCTCCATCAGCTATGGTGCCGTAGCTTTGCACACCCTCTCGAAAACATTTCCGAATAATATTATTTAATTCAACATATTCTGTCAACTGTCTTTTTTTGACGGGATTGAAACTTCCGTCTTCTCTCAAACTGCTGGATTTGAGATCTTTCCCTTCGCTCACTTCTTACCTTCTTTATTTTTTACAGTCTGCATAAATACCGAAAAGTCTGTACAATCTTTATTTTTCAAAATGTTCAGATGATTGGTTATTTTAGTCTCCTATACCTCAGTATTCATAAATACTTTATCTTAATCTACATTTCTGATTCCTAGCCTAATGATTTTTTCCTTCCAGCTCTGTATGTATTTTTACTCTACATCTTATTTTCATAAGTACTTTCTCATAATCTACATTTCTGATTCCTAGCCTAATGATTTTTTCCTTCTAGCTTTGTGTGTATTTTTAGTCTGCATCTTATATGTCAGTGGTCATTAGAATCTCTAAAGTTCTTAAGGATCTCCACATATCGGAAAGACAGATGAGATGCCACAGGAGGGGGACTGTTCATTCCACTTGACAAAAATATTGTCTCTATTGACTGTGACAGGGAACAGGTTACACAGTCACGTATAACAGGTCTAGGTGAAACCAAGTTAACTGTTGGATGTTTTTGCCAGCCACCCGATTCTGCTGTGACAGTTCTAGAGTCATTCAAAGAATGTCTATGGTCAGTAGCGCACAAATACTCAGATCATGCGTTACTAGTTGAAGGCGACTTTAGCCTACCGAATATAGATTGGGACGTCTATGGATTCATTGTAGGGAATACAGGCAGACAGTCTTGCAAACTACTTTTGAACACATTTTCCAAAAACTGTCGTGAGCCGTTAGTTCGACAGCCCACACGCAATGGAAATATTTTACACCTTCTATCTACAAACAGGCTTGACCTTACCGATGGCATTAGTATAGAGACGTGGATCAGGGATCGTGACATCGCAGCAGCTATGGTTACTAAAGTTAATAAATCAGTCAATAACGTTAGGTGAGTGTTTCTGCTAGAAAAAGCAGATAAGCAGTTGGTAGCATCTCACTTGAAGTGAACTGACATCACTTAGTTCCAGTAGGATGGACGTGGAGGGATTACGGTTTAAACATTGTAAATCGTAGTCTGCAAAAACTGTATGTCAAGTAAGTTGATTACGGACGTAAGAGACCCACCATGGTTTGACTGCGAATTTCGGAAAATACTGAGGAAGCAAAGGCTGCTGCAGTCACGGTTCAAAAGAGAAAGCACAAGTGGCGACAGGCAAAGATTAATAGAGATAAACGTGTCTGTGAAAAAATTAACGCGAGAAGAACAGCAACTATCACTGTCATACCTTGGCAAAAGATCTGGCAGAGAACCCGAGAATATTCCGTTCCCATGTAAAATCGCTAAGTGGGTCTAAGGCTTCCATCTAGTCACTTGTTGACAAGTCTGGTGGGGCAGTTGAACCTAGCAAAACGAAAGCTGAAGTTTCAGATTTTAGGTATAAGAAATCGTTCACGCAAGAGAATCGTACAAAGATACCATAGTTTGACCATGGAAAATACTGCCGTATAGACGATATAGTAAAAAGCATCCTTGGTGTAGGAAAAAACTGAAGGTGTCGAAAATAAATAAGTCACATGGTACGGATGGAATCCCAATTCGGTTTTTCGAAGAGTACTCTACGGGATTATTCCAATACTTTGCTTGCATTCATCGCGAATCTCTTGGCCAGCGCAAAGTCTCAAGCGACTAGGAAAAAGCATGTGTGATTCCTGTATATAAGAAGGACAAAAGAACGGACCCGCAAAATTACAGACCAACATCCCTAATATCGGTTTGCTGTAGGACGAACATATGCTCAGTTCGCATATAAAAAATTTTCTTGAGACCGAGAAGCTTACGTCCACGAATCAGTATTGTTTTAGAAAGCGTCGCCAGTGCGAAACGCAGCTTGCACTTTTCTCACAATATACAGGGTGTTACAAAAAGTTACGGCCAAACTTTCAGGAAACATTCCTCACACACAAATAAAGAAAAGATGTTATGTGGACATGTGTCCGGAAACGCTTAATTTCCATGTTAGAGCTCATTTTAATTTCGTCAGTATGTACTGTACTTCTTCGATTCACCGCCAGTTGGCCCAATTGAAGGAAGGTATTGTTGACTTCGGTGCTTGTGTTTAAATGCGACTCATTGCTCAACAGTACTAGCATCAAGCACATCAGTACGTAGCATCAACAGGTTAGTGTTCATCACGAACGTGGTTTTGCAGTCTGTGGAATGTTTACAAATGCGGAGTTGGCAGATGCCCATTTGATGTATGGATTAGCACGGGACAATAGCCGTGGCGTGGTACGTTTGTATCGAGACAGATTTCCAGAACAAAGGTGTCCCGACAGGAAGACGTTCGAAACAATTGATCGGCGTCTTACGGAGCACGGAACATTCCAGCCCATGACTCGCGACTGGGGAAGACCTAGAACGACGAGGACACCCGCAATGGACGAGACAATTCTTCGTGCAGTTGACGATAACCCTAATGTCAGCGTCAGAGAAGTTGCTGCTGTACAAGGTAACGTTGACCACGTCACCGTATGGAGAGTGCTACGGGAGAACCAGTTGTTTCCGTACCATGTACAGCGTGAGCAGACACTATCAGCAGCTGATTGGCCATCACGGATACATTTCTGCGAATGGTTCGTCCAACAATGTGTCAATCCTCATTTCAGTGCAAATGTTCTCTTTACGGACGAGGCTTCATTCCAACGTGGTCAAATTGTAAATTTTCACAATCAACATGTGTGGGCTGACGAGAATCCGCACACAATTGTGCAACCACGTCATCCACACAGATTTTCTGCGAACGTTTGGGCAGGCATTGTTGGTGATGTCTTGATTGGGCCCCATGTTCTTCCACCTACGCTCAATGGAGCACGTTATCATGATTTCATACGGGATACTCTACCTGTGCTGCTAGAATATGTGCCTTTGTAAGTACGACACAACATGTGGTTCATGCACGATGGAGCTCCTGCACATTTCAGCCGAAGTGTTCGTACGCTTCTCAACAACAGATTCGGTGACCGATTGATTGGTAGAGGTGGACCAATTCCATGGCCTCCACGCTCTCCTGACCTCAACCCTCTTGACTTTCATTTATGGGGGCGTTTGAAAGCTTTTGTCTACGCAACCCCGGTACCAAATGCAGAGACTCTTCGTGCTCGTATTGTGGACGGCTGTGATACAATACGCCATTCTCCAGGGCTGCATCAGGGATTCTATGTGACGGAGGGTGGATGCATGTATCCTCGCTAACGGTGGACATTTTGAACATTTCCTGTAACAAAGTGTTTGAAGCCACGCTGGTACGTTCTGTTGCTATGTGTTTCCATTCCATGATTAATGTGATTTGAAGAGAAGTAATAAAATGAGCTCCAACATGGAAAGTAAGCGTTTCCGGACATATGTCCACATAACATATTTTCTTTCTTTGTGTGTGACGAATGTATCCTGAAAGTTTGGCCGTACCTTTTTGTAACACCCTGTATACTACGAACTATGGATGAAGCGCAACAGGAACGTTCCATATTCCTACATTTCCGGAAAGCGTTTGATACTGTGCGCCGTTGCAGGCTATTAAAGAAGGTAATAGTATATGGAATAAGTTCACAAATATGTGAATGGCTCCAAGACTTCTTAAGTTATAGAATCCAGTATTTTGTCCTCGACGGCGAGTGTTCATCAGAGACAAGGTTATTGTCAGAGGTGCCGCAGGGATGTGTGACAGAACTGCTGTTTTTATATACGGTATATACATAAATGATTTGGCGGACAGGGTGGGCAGAAATCTGCGGTTATTTTCTGATGATGCTGTGCGTTTGTGTGATGAGTGGCAGCTAGTTCTAAATGTGGAAAAATGTAGGTTAATGCGGATACAGAACTAGCAGTGTCCTGTTTGACACAATCACGTCGTTTAAATATCTCAGCGTAACGTTGCAAAAGCGATATGAAATGATACTAGCATGTGAGGATTGTGGTAGGAAAGGCGAACAGTCGATTTCACTTACTGCGAAAATTCTAGGAAAGCGTGGTTCATCTCTAAAGGAGACCGCTTATAGGACAGTAGTGAGAACTATTATTGAGTACTGCTCGAGTATTTGGGATCCGTTCTAAGTCGGATTAAAGCAAGACACCGATACAATTCAGGGGCAGGCTGCTAGATGTATTACTCCTAGGTTCGAACAACATGCAGGCGTTTCGTCGCGAACTCAAATGGGAATCCCTGGAGCGAAGGCGACGTTCTTTCCAGGAACACTATTGAGAAAATCTAGAGAACTGGTATTTGAAGGTGACTGCAGAACGATTCTGTTGCCACCAACATACATTGCGCATACGACCACAAAGATAAGATACAATAAATTAAGGCTCATACGGAGGCATATAGACAGTCGTTTTTTCCTTGTTCTAATTGCGAGTGGAACACGAAAGGAATTGACTAGTAGTGGTATGGGCTACCCTCTGCCACGCACCGTAAGGTGGATTGCGGGGTATCGACGTAGATGTACATGTCGATGCAGAACTTCCACAATTCCTTTATTGACTGACTAGCTGAAAATTTGGGAATTTGTGGTAAGGTCTTATGGGATCAAACTGCTGAGTTCATCGGTCCCTAAGCTTACACACTATTTAAGCTAACGTTAACAAACTTACGCTAAGGACGACACACACACCTATACCCTAGGGAGGATTCGAACCTCCGACGGGTGGGAGGCATAGAGAGTGGGCAGCGGAATTGCAAGGTTTGGGGCGACGATGTCACTTTGTTACCTTTAAAAATAAGGACTCCTACGCCGAAGAAATGATCCGGGACATGATAATCAGGGGTACGCCAGACAGGGAGTTCCAACATGAGGCCCTTCAGCTCGTCGACCACTCATTGTATAAAATCTTGGACTTGGCACAAAGCTTGGAGGTGACCCGTGCAGCAGGCAAGAAACTAGAATCATGGGTCGACATTGCAGCAGTCAATGTCAACACATCAGAGCCGGCGGCTAAGGCCCACCCGAGTGATGATTCCGAAATAGCGATAGTGCGGGCAGGCCGCCGGCCCACTCAGGAGAACCGTCCGCCACCTCCCTCCAACCGCTCAAACCGGTCGTGGGTGCCAAAACGTTTGCCATCGTGTCCTGATTGTTTTAAAAAACATCAACGAGATGACTGTCCTGATCGATGGGCCTTTTGCTACAAATGTTCTTCCGAGGGCCATTTAGCTTCTGTGTGTCGAAAGTCCCGCCGGCCGCAGCAACCTTCGGATCTTCCGATGGATGTTAATCTGATCGCCGCTATCGATCATCAGGAGACCACCAATAGGCTTTTTATTGAAGTCCTGAATGCGGAAAAACCGATTCAACTACAGGTAGACACTGGCGCAGCCGTGAGCATTCTAAATTACGCCACTCGTTCGACCTATACTTGAGTATTGCTCATCAGTGTGGGATCCGTACCAGATCGGTGTGACGGAGGAGATAGAGAAGATCCAAAGAAGAGCGACGCGTTTCGTCACAGGGTTATTTGGTAACCGTGATAGCGTTACGGAGATGTTTAACAAACTCAAGTGGCAGACTCTGCAAGAGAGGAGCTCTGCATCGCGGTGTAGATTGCTCGCCAGGTTTCGAGAGGGTGCGTTTCTGGATTAGGTATCGAATATATTGCTTCCCCCTACTTATACCTCCCGAGGAGATCACGAATGTTAAATTAGAGAGATTAGAGCGCGCACGGAGGCTTTCAGACAGTCGTTCTTCCCGCGAACCATACGCGACTGGAACAGGAAAGGGAGGTAATGACAGTGGCACGTAAAGTGCCCTCCGCCACACACCGTTGGGTGGCTTGCGGAGTATAAATGTAGATGTAGATGTAGACACATATTGGAGACTTGGCGCTCCTCACTTGCACGACACGCAGCGACGCCTCATGGCGTATGGTAAACATTCCATTCCAGTCCGCGGTCAAGTCGACTTGCCGACGACATACCGGAATGTCACCCGTCAGGTCACCTTCGTAGTCGTTAACAGGGATTCCTCTGAGAATTTGTTTGGGCTGGACGCATTTCGGAAATTTGGTTTTTCAATCGACGATTCTGTGAATTTGGTGTCGGACGAGGTTCCGTACTCGGATCTGGACAGGCTTTGCCAGGATTATGCAGACCTGTTCACCCCCGGCCTCTGATCCGCAAAGAATTTTGAGGCACACATCACACTGAAACGGAATGCGCGGTCTCGGTATTTTCGTGCCCGTGCCGTTCCTTTAGCTCTCAGAGATCAAGTGAAGAAGGAGTTGGACCGCCTCACGGCAAGTGGCGTTCTTGAGCCTATTCCTTCTAGTCAGTGGGCTACTCCCCTCGTCGTTGTTCGGAAGCCGTCAGGGCAGCTCCGTCTCTGCGGCGACTTTAAAGTAACAGTCAACGCCCAATCAGAGATCGAGACACATCCTATTCCAAAGCCGGAGGAGTTGCTGTCGAAATTGAAGGGTGGAAAATTCTTCTCGAAAATAGACCTCGCTGAAGCATACCTACAGCTCCCACTTGATGCCGCGTCTCAGCATTTCCTGACCCTCAACACACCGCACGGGTTATATCGTCTGAAACGCCTTATGTTTGGGATAGCCAGTGCCCCTGCTATTTTCCAGCAGTTTTTGGAACAATTAGTCCTTAAAGTGGATGGATGCATTAACTATTTGGACGATATCGTGGTGACGGGTCGTACGACGGAGGAACTCCTTCACAACCTGCAATCTTTATTCCATGTCTTACGGGAGGCTGGCCTAAAATGTAGGAAAGAAAAATGTTGTTTTTTCCAACCTGAAATTGAGTACCTGGGCGACGTCATTTCCTGTTCGGGTGTTCGTCCGTTAGAGAAACATATACACGCCATCATCAAGCTGCCACGACCTACAAGGCTGACACAAGTTCGTTCCTTTCTGGGGAAGATTTCATATTACCGAAAATTATTACCCGCGGCTGCGACGGCAACTGCCCCCTTGTCTCAGTTATGCAAAAAAGGGGTTCCTTTCGAGTGGACGGGCATGCGACCGCGCCTTCCACAGGTTGAAATCCCAATTACTGCAGGCCCCGTGCCTCGCACGTTTTGACCCTACTAAGCAAATCGTCATTGCAACGGATGCCTCGGATACAGGCATCGGGGCGGTCCTGGCTCACAGGGAGGCCGATGGGTCGGAGCACCCTGTGGCCTACGCATCGAAAACATTAACCGATACGCAACGCCGGTATTCCCAAATTGAAAAAGAGGCACTGTCCATCATCTTCGCCTAAAAGAAGTTCCATGTTTTTGTGTATGGTACAAAGTTTCACCTCATTACGGATCATAAACCCCTCATATCATTATTCAATCCTGCAGCAAAGATCCCTGACCGGACTGCTCACCGTCTTCAGCGCTGGGCTTTGTTTTTGGCACGATACCAGTATGAAATCCACTTTCGCAACACAACCGAGCATGCCAACGCTGATGCCCTCTCCCACCTTCCATGGGGACCGGATTTGGATTTCGACAAAGAGGAAATTCTGTGTTTTTACGTAGACGAAGAAGCACAAGCCGCAGTAGAGGCGTTTCCCATTACAAGCTCTGGGGTAGCGGACGCAACCAGTAACGACGAGGTGCTCCGACAAGTCTGTCGTCACGTGCGTAATGGATGGTCCGAACGACCGCCTCCCACGGCTTCTGCGGCGTTTAGTCAGTTCTTTACTGTCCGCCATCAGCTTCAGTTGGTTGAATGGGTCCTTCTATTTCTTTCGGACGACGGACATCCACGGGTCGTCATTCCGCAGTCTTTACGTCAGCACGTTCTGCACCTGTTACACCAAGGTCATTGGGGAATATCCCGGACGAAGCTTTTGGCTCGCCGGTTCACATACTGGCCCGCTATGACTCAGGAGATTGAACGCCTCACGCAGGCGTGTCCCTCCTGCCAACGCCAGCAGGCAGCTCCACGACATTCCTTTGCCTCATGGCCACCATGTGCTCGCCCTTGGGAACGGGTGCACGTTGATTTTGCTGGGCCGGTGTTTAATGCCACGTTTTTTATTGTCGTCGACGCATATTCCAGGTTTCCATATATTGTCCGCTGCAACTCCGTTTCCACCTACACCATTATTGCAGCCTTAGAAAAAATATTTGCCATTGAAGGTCTGCCGGAGGTTCTCGTCTCGGATAACGGTCCGCAGTTCCGCAGTGAGGATTATCCGGTTTTCTGTGCCCGGCATGGCATTCGCCACATCCCGACGCCCCCCTTCCATCCTCAATCTAATGGCGAGGCAGAGAGGATGGTCCGCACCTTCAAAACACAGATGAAGAAATACCTCCAGAATCACTCCCCCGACGCATCTCTTACTTTTTTCTTGAGCAGTGACAGGTCCACGCCCATAGAAGATAAAAGCCCGGCGGAATTTCTTCACGGACGGCAGCCCCGGACCCTCTTGAACCTGCTTCTGCCGACACCTCGGTTGGCTCCGTCGCTGTCTGCTTCTCGTTTCCGCCCAGGTACTCTGGTGTGGGCGAAGGGTTTCGGCCGACAACCAGCCTGGATTCCGGCCACCATCATCCAGGGCAGGGACAGGAAAGTCTTCCGGGTTCAACTTCCCGACCGGGAGGATCTTCGACATGCCAATCAGCTTCGCCCTCGCCTGCCTTCCCCATCGTTTTTCTCTTCCCCACGGCATATTCTCCTCCCGTCCCCTGATTCCCCTGATTCCCCACGCCAACCACAGGAGGACACGCCAGGGTGGTCCTCGCAGTTGGCCCCCGGTCGGCTCACGAACGACGCCTCCCAGCCAGAACTTCTTTCCCTGGACGTGGACCAGGCCCAGCCACAGCCAGCCGGGGACTCCGAGGTCTCCCCCGATCGCCACCCCTAGGTCACTCCGGATGCCGATGAAGACATGGCACTGCCTCCTCTGCGGCCGCGGTCCGCACGCTACAACCTTCGCCCCCGGCCGGGGCGTTTTCGCCCGTATGCTCCTGTGCCCAGTCTCACCGCCGACGCCGAGGTTTCGGAGGAGGAGGACGCCATGGACGTGGCGTTCATTCGCAGCCAATGTTTCCACGCTTCCCCACGGGGGAAGGGGTGTGGTATACACCACTTCTAACAAATACCGAACAACGCGCTCCAGTACGCGGCCGCCAAATACATCGCTGGCCGCACTTCTCTGGGCGGCCCGCTGCTTCCATCGCTGGCCGTCTTCACACGCACGCTCCCTTACGTGGCCGAGAAATACACCGCTGGCCGCACTTCTCCGGGCGGCTCGCGGCTACCATCGCTGGCCGCCTTCGCGCGCGCGCGTTTCTCAGCACACAGCAATTGGCTACGCCAGGAAACATTGCGATTGGTTTTCCCTGGAAAACAGCGACCCCAGCCGACGGCTCCATTAACTAGCAAGCCTTATATAAACTCGGCCGCCGCCGCAAACGACAGTTCTCATCGGGAAGTGCAGTACGCCGTGTTCCAGCTGCTTGTGGATGACTCGCCGCACCCCTCGAGGTTACCTGGCTATCACAACCACAGGTGGAAACACAAGCGGCCAAAGACACTGCTAGCTAGGGCATAACCACCTATGGTAAACTAACATACGCAAACAGCGACAAACGCCGGTAAGCCCCTGCATATCAGCAACACTGACTGGCAACTACCAGCTGCTATTAGAGCCAACCAACAGGCCACAGCAGGGACACCGACGAGCTCGCCCACAGACGCACGAACAATCTGCCAACACTCCCTCACACTGTGCCTCCGGTATATGACCTATCGGACACAAGACCGATAACAAACCTAACTGTTGCAGGTTGCAGGACGCTGAACGAGGACACTGTACCAGCACCCAGCGCCAGCCGCCGAGCAGCACAAACGCACAACGTCAAGGTATCGACATGCATGATACCCACTACTAACAAAGCCTATCCTTACACAACCTATCGCAGGCAGCAAGACAACCGCTACTGCTCTTGCCGCCCGACCTAACTTTCGCAGAGGTTTTTTTCCCTTGGCTCTTGCTTTGGCACTTTTTTTCCTCTGCCCTTCAAACCGCTACCCTTCGTCAGATTTCGACCAATCTATCTCCAGATGAGCGCGTATTAATGGTTAATCCTAACCAGACGTACGCAGACATCGCAGTACCCACTTTAGTGAATACTAACCCTTATGCAGAGATGGCAGTAGACCTTTTGTGTTGGCCATCATGCCGGTGTGGGCGTGGAGGGGCTCCACCCCTTTTTTTTTTTTAAAAAAAAAAAGGTTACCTGGCTCCTCGGCGGAAATCTAGCGACTTCACTTGGAGAGACTGAACTTCACTGGACTTGGGAATAATAACGGGACGTGCACCCTACTATGCACATTTAGACATTGGTATAACCAAACTTTAATTATGCATTACTTCTGAGTGTGAGCCTGGGTAGACACTTGGCTAACATAATTGTTAAAAAGTGATTTGTGATTTAATAAACCAGACTGACGAGGTTATTGTGTTATTCCTGATTATAACAGTGACAGATAATGGAATCCACTTTATGTCAGATTTGTTCAAAGAAATGTGCCGGCTGTTGTGTGTGGAAGAAATTGAGAACTATTCTTCTGTATCCTCAAGCAAATGGAAAAACGGCAAGAGTTCATAGAACTATAGGGAAGGTATTAATATGCTATGTGGATGCACGCCATACAAATTGCGATGTCCGTTTAAGATATGTAGTCTCAGCGTACAACTCGAAGCAGCACGTGAAAACAGGATTGTCAGCATATGAGATTGTATAAAGTCAAAAGGTGCTGTCATCGTTCGAGATGTTAAAAGCCAAGAAGGGTAAAACAGTAAAATCTGTTAAAGAGTGTGTGAGTGTGATAAGGGAAATATGGTACAAGGTGTGCAGAACTAATATCAGTAAAATCTGTTAAAGAGTGTGTGAGTGTGATAAGGGAAATATGGTACAAGGTGTGCAGAACTAATATCAAGGCACTAGAAAGCAAGGAGCATTGAGCCGTACAGCAGGAATGCTGCAGTACAAGGGAGGCCAGTTGGTAATATTATCGATTTCCTACACTGCGAAAGGAGAAGACGAAGAATTGTTTTGCAAAATGTCAGGGGCCATATCCAGTTGTGGAAACTGCGTCATTGGTGAACGTCAAGATCCAGTTGGCGACAAGGACAATAACCGTGCATGTGGGACGTCTGAAACCGTTCCGGAGAAGTTTGCAGTTTATTCCCAGAGGTGTGGGGCTGGGAAAAAAAAGGCGTTAAAGAATGTGCAGGGGAGCGAGCTGGAGGTTATAGACGAACCAATCAGAAGAAGTCCATATGCCATAAGACGTTGAATATAAAAGAATATTTATGATTCTTTGTTTTCTATGTACAAATGTAGCTAAATGTGTAGTGTAGGCGAGGTAAACTGCTGCTGGGCAGCAGGCGACTTTTGCGGGAAGGAAATGGTAACAGGAATCTCTATGCTGTTCATTTTTGGAATACAAACTACGACCAGCTTAGAGACAGAAGTGATGACACTTTCTGCAGGAATCTCTATGCTGTTCATTTTTGGAATACAAATTACGACCAGCTTAGAGACAGAAGTGATGATACTTTCTGCAGGACCTGGCCATCATTTTGCAGAACAATGCTCAAGCACGTACCTGTTACTGATTTGTTTGACTGATGGGGCTGCTAAGTGCTACACCACGTACTGCACTCCCCTGACTTAAGCCCTCGTGAGTCCAACTCGATTTCTAAACTGAAGGAAACACTTCACGGCATTCGCTTCAGAACTGTTACAAATACGTCGGGCAATAGACCGCGCCGCTAGAACAGTCAACACAACTGGCACTGCTAAGATTATCCTACGACTTCCACATCGCTGGCAACTGGTTATACACAATGCTGGTGACTACTTTGAAGGTCAGTACCTATTTTGTACGAGCTGTAAATAAATAGTTGCCACTATTAAACATCCAACCCTCGTATGTTCACGCGTCTGACAGTTAACTTTCTTTAGCGTTTCTGTGACACTCTCCCATGAAACAAACAAATCTATGACCATTCATGCTGCCCTTTTTCTATATGTTCAGCATCCCCTGTAGCCGGTGTTAGTCCCAGGCACTTGACCAGTATTCTAAGATGGGTTGTATAAGTGATGTATAAGCAATATCCTTTGTAGACTGACTGCATTTTCCCACTATCGTACCAATGAACCAAAGTCTATCACCTGCATTCTTTCTGTCACCTGCCTTCCCTACGAGTGAGCCTGTATGACCATTCTGTTTCATATCCCAACAAGTTGTTACATTAAGCTGTTTATATGAGCCGGCTGATTCATATTGCGACTGATTGATGTTGTGGTCCTAGGATGTTACATTTCAGCGTTTTTTGAAGTGCAGTGGCACTAAGTGTTGTTGTTGTTGACGATCATACTAACCAATCTGCCGGTGAAGCTATTCTTCTGCTTACAATTCCTGGCAGCACAGCCCACAAATGGTACATGCACTTTTTCGTCATGTTATTAAAGAAGAAATTTATTGCGAAATCTGTTCAGTTTAGGGCTAACATTAGGTGCACTTAAACTTCGCCCCCCCCCCCCCCCCAGTTAAATTTTTTACGTTTATTGTAAAATCAGCAATGTTTTGTCAATAAGTACCATCATTGTAATCACCACTAATTTTTATTTAGGGATAAAATACATTACAGAACTATATTATCCGAAGATATATTAGGTGACCTAAGAGATAGATAAGATCAATAGAGCTGTAAGAAAAGGGTAAAAAATTAATACCAAAGATACTTAAAGTCTGGACTTCTGTGTTCTTACAGAGGAACAAAACAGGGAGGAAATTCAGGTGTTTCATTTACCGTAAACAGGAATATTAAAAATACAGTTAAATGCAGTTACAGATTTTAAAAGTAAACAATCGTTCTTCAGTAGAAATCATTCATGACTATGCACCAACGTCGTCACTTTCCGACGAGAAGACAGATGTTCTGCACGAAGACCAGCAGAGACTGAGAAATAGAATGCTGATAGAAAAGTAAGAGAAAATCCGAAGAACGACTTTTGAAAGGAAAACTTCCGGTATGGTACCAGAAATGACAGATACGATATTGCAGTGCCCGTGATGTTAACAAGAACTATGCGATGTCCCTTCGGACACGCATTTATGTTTGAAGGAACGTTGTATCGTTCTTCTTAACATCAGAGGCACTGCATTATCGTATTTATCCACTTGTAACAAGCAGCGACTTTCGATTAAAAAGTCCACCTCTGTACGGGAAATACGTAATGTCTATACGAGCACAGGCTGTGTCGCAGAAACGACGAATATGGAAGTTTGGGTCTGGCCGTGAGTCGTGTACGGATAGCTAAAGTGATTCAGGCGGTTTGCGTAAAGCGGGAAATCCTGGCAGAGTTCTGGTCCGGCGCAAATTTTCTCTGTCGTCATTCCAATATACATGAAATCCACAAGAAAGACAGGCCCTGGCACGTATGTCATGAGGATAGGCCTGACCTTGCTCGCTCATTCGCTTAGCTCAGCAGGCGAACTGTGTTTCTAAATCTGACTCGTAACTGTGTACATACGCACAAACGACGATTGCATCTTATACTGGAATCCACTATTCTAGAGTCTTACTGATTACTGGTACTACAACGAAATACACACCTTTGCAGTATGATGTAATTTAAGATCTATGCTCTACGTAAATGGTGTAACGGCTTGCTTATAGTATTTAGTCTCTTCCACTCAATCGTCCTCATTTCATTCAAGATGTAGTGCCTCAGGCAACCGATAGTCGTCTTGGCATTATTATAGTTTTATTGTACTTAGTACAGCTGCAACAAATTAATAGTACGCCTATGGACTTCTGGTCGTTGTAGTGGTACTAGAAATCAGTAAGGCTCTATAACAGCGGATTGCAGTAGAAGATGCAACTCTCGTTTGTTCGTAAATATTCAATTACCAGTTAACAGGTTTAGAAACGCAGTTCGTCTGCCGAGCCGAGGAAGCGAGTGAGCGGTCTCAGACCAACCCTTGTGATGCACGTGCTGCGGCCTTTCCTTCGCTTATGCAGCTAATGATTGTTTGTATTCGCAACTGCGAATATATTTCATGACGTAAGAAATTTTGCAGAGAAGAAAACGTGTTTGTCTTTAACACGTTCTTCCTGAAGAAAACATGTAGAAAATAAAATTCTTAGCAAGAGTCAAACAGAGCTAGGAGTGATGTTGCCTATACTATATCCACACATCTTATAAAAATGTAATGTGTGTATGTATGTTCAACACCTTCTCCTAAACCACTGGACCGATTTCAACCAAACTTGGTACATATATCACGTACTGTCTGGAGATAATCACTCTAATGGTAAGAACCAACAACCTGTTAAAGAGGTTGTGGAGGGGGTGAAACAGCAGTATAGCCCACGACGCGCGAATATCCATAATTTATTCATCTGGTATTTGAAAATGAGAGCACTTAGTGACTGTAACAAATTTTACACATTATTTCAAAGCTTTATGAAACGTTTTCTCGTTGACACCCCCACAAAATGATGAAAGGAAAAACTGATATCGCTTATTACATGTTCGCTGTTCACCAAGTAAAACTTCCACATGGAGTATGACGTTTTAATTTGTTACTTCTTTACTACTAACGGTATTCGTGATACAGATTGCACACAGTATTCACATATGCCATTGAATATACCAGCAAAATTATATCTATGTACGACACATAATTTACGGTATATGACGTCACAAATATTGAGATACGTGAAAAACTGCCACATCATGCAAGACGCTTAAATTTATTACTTTTTTGCTTCTAACTCTATTCGCAACACATTTCGTAGATAATATCCACATATTCCGCAGAATCAATCTATCTGCAAAAATATATATTATACCACAAATATTTCAGAAAAGATGACGTCTAATACTGAGATGCATCAAAAACTGCCACATCATGCATGAAGTTTTAATTTACTAATTCTATAGTACTAATTCTATTCGCAACATATTTCGCAGACAGGATCCGCGTATGTCGCTGAATGTATCTACAAAAATATAACATTGTACGACACATTGTTCGGGAAATATGATGTCATAAACATTGAGCTGCGTGAAAATGAAATTTCACGGTGAAATTCACTAGGGATACAGATGAAATATGTGTACAAATAAATGTGAAATATATTTTTCATGTGTGTACGTGAGCAAAGTCACAGATTGAATGCTCATACTAAACTCCTGGACAATTTCTACCAAATTTGATACACATATTAGTTACGATCTTGAAAGAAATACTGTAGCAGTGAGAACCACTAGCCTCCTGTTGGGGTGGGGGTGATAACGTGGAGAAAGAGGGGGGGAACAGGAGATACACAGAGAGAGGTAAGCAGGAAATAGACAGAGAGTAGGGAGAGGAGGAAACAGAGAAAGAAAGGAAAGAGGGGGAGATGTACAAACAGAAGGAGGAAGAAATGGGCACTGAGAAGGAGGAGGAGGTGGACAGTGGGAGAGGTAGGAGGAAATGGACAGTGAAAAGGAACTGGAGGAGATGCTCAGAAATAGGAGAAGGAGAAGGAGGAGGAGATGGACAGGGAAAGGAAAGAGGGGGACATGAAGAGAGGGTGAGAGGAGGGAGGATGTGATGAACGGCGAGAGGGGTTGAAGGAGGAGATGGAGAGAGAGAGTGGGAGGGGCAGATGGACTGAGAGATGGGGAAAGCAGGAGATGGACAATGAAAGGAGGAAGGGGAGATGGAATTAGATGGTTGAGGAGGAGGTGGACAGAAGGGGAAGGAGTAAATGGACGGAGGAGGAATGTGAAGGTGGACACAGAGAGGGGCATGAGCTGATAGACAGAGAAAGGGTTAGGAGGAGATGGACAGGTGGATGGCATTAGGAGAGGGGCAGAGAGTGGGGGCTGGAGGAGGTGGACAGAGAGAAGGAGTGAAAGAGATGGCCAGAGAGAGCAGGAAGGAAGAGACTGACTAATACAACAATGGAATAAATACATGCCTGGGAAATGCCAGATATTCAGCTAGTCAATTGCCGCAGGGTAGCCTGAGGTCTGAGGCGTCATGTCACGGTCCTCGCGGCTCCACAGAGATAATACTTAAAGTAGGGATTCTATAGATAAGACTCAACATTTCCATTTCCGTCGTGGAGTATTTCTGCTCTGCTGAGTTCATTTACCTTGATGCAAAGTATTGGACCCTCCACACCCTGACTGACCACACAACTGAGAGCATGGTTGGATGCATCGCATAAGAGAATGAATTCCTTATTGAAATTTGGAAACACCAAGACTGGACTTGCTATCAAATCCCCTTTCAGTGTCCGGCCATCATGATTTAGGTTTTCCGTGATTTTCCTAAATCGCTCCAGGCAAATGCTGGGATGGTTCCTTTGAAAGGGCATGGCCGACTTCCTTTCCCATCCTTCCCTAATCCGATGAGACCGATGACCTTGCTGTTTGGTCTCTTCCCACAAACAAAACAAACAACCCCTTTCAGTGTCTCAAAATCACGCTGTCAATCCTCAAAGCATAAAAACTTTGAACGTTTCTTCAACAGTTGCGTCTGGCAATATCCACAAATTCTATTTCATAAAATATGCAACGCCCTGGAACGATTGCAGTTCCTTTACCGATTCAGGTACAGGATGTTCACTTATGGCTTTAACTAACTTCAGGTTTGTCTTAACTCCAATCTTTTTAATTGTGTGACCAAGGCATGCCACCTCTTCTAAATTAAAATTACACTTCTCTGTATTCAACGTTAAACCTGCGGCCTTCAAACTCAGGAAAACCTGCCTCAGGCGTTCTGTGTGCTGGCCCATGTCAGTCGCTAAGACGACTACAAGATCAGGCTATACTGCACATTGACACGGTTTTAAACCTCTGATAGATCAGTCCATCGATCTTCGAAAGTTGCAGATTCGTTTTTCAATTCAAAAGGCACCCTCCTGAATTGATAATGCGCCCACAGTGAAGAAAGTGCTGTCAGTCCTCCGGGGCCACTTCTAAATGACAGCAGCAACTGTTCCTGTCCTTCATCAAAAATACTTGCGCTGGCCTAAATAGCTTGCTGTTTCTGTGATGTTCGGCAAAGGGTACCAATCCATTACAGTTTTGGCATTCGGGTGTCAAAAATTGCAAAAAAAAGCTGTTTTTCGTGACCCATCCGCTGATTTTGTTGACATGACAGTCCCTGCTTCCTACGGGACACTGCTTGCTGAATAGCCCCATCCTTTACCCATTGATCGACGAATTCCTCCAAAATCGTCTGCACGTACCTCAGTATCCTATATGGTTGGCGGTAAACTGGTGGTTTGGAAAAAAAAATCCTTGAATTCCAACAATAATTATTTCACCTATTCCTCATCTCTCGCCTTTATGTGCTTCACTTTCCCTTGTAATGCAGTTTCAATGGCGTTTGGCGATTGTTCATGACCGACACCCCTCATGTCCAACTCTTCCTCCTCCAGGTTACCAACGCTAGAGATTAACAACCCCTTTGTTAACCTTAAATCGTCGGTGCTGAAATTATCCACAAACAGAACTACCATTTTTCCCAAGTTACCTCCTGTATGTGTGCAACACCATTTACTTCTGCTGTTCCCACCACACACAACATCCCTGCCAGTAAGTTAGACTGTACATTAACCGAAAGGAATTTTCCGGCACCCTTAGGTACACATTTTAAGCCGTTTCTGATTCCACACAGTCTATATCATGACGGATTCCACTGCTTATGTTCCACCAGAACCCTCATGGCAACCGACACTTGCGCCCCTGTGTCCAACAACATCCTGCAATTCTTCTTCCCACTATTCGATCCACCGCACAATCCGTCTCTGCATACGACTTTGTTGAATCTAATTTTACTGGGAATCCCCTTAGGTAGACCGCGGATTCGCTTCAGCGATTAGCACCTGCTTCTTCCCTGGTCTCCTACCTCTGATACTACCGTTACCACCATGCTGACCTCCGACACTATTCCCACTGTTCCATAGCTGGCGACATTGGTTCCGCACCTGCCTCGTCTGTCCACACACGTAACTCCTTATACTGGAGAAAACACTACCCGTCTGACTTGCAACCCATTTCCTCCTCGTCGTCTGCCTGTTCATCTACATCTCCCTCATCTCTCTGTCTGTCTCTTCCTCTCCTTGCCTCTTCCCGTGTCTTCCCTTTCTCTGTCCATTTCCTACTCTTCCCTCTCTCTGTCCATTTCCTCCTCCTCCTCCTCCTCCACCTACCTGTGCCTATCTCCTCCTTCCCTTACCTGTCTATCGATCTCCTCGTCTCCGTTCTCTCTCATCTTTATCACACTCACCCCAATAAGACGCAGGTGGTTCTTAACACCTGCAGTATTTATTTCCAGACTGTAACTAATATGTGTACCAAATTTGATTGGGGTTGAGGATGTAACAGTTTACCTGTGGCTTTGCTTGCATAAGCACATGTCAAATATTTCTCACACACGTTTAACATATTTCACGCGTATTTGTACACATATTTCACCCGTATGTGTAGTGAATTTCGTCCTCCAGTTTCATTCTCTCGCAGCATAATGTTTATGACATCGTATCTCTTGAAATATGTGCTGTCAAATGATATAATTTTGCATGTTAACCTGTGGTACATGCGGCTACTGTCTGCGAAATAAGTTTTGAATAGAGTTAGTAGTAAAGAATATAAACGTCATGCATGGTATGCAGTTTTTCACGCAACTCAATAATTATGACGTCATATCTCCTGAACTATGTGTCGTGGAATAATATATTTTTTCTAGATTCATTCAGCGACATACGTGAATGCTGTCTGCGAAATGTGTTGCGAATAGAATAAATAGCAAAGAAGTAATAAATTAAAACGTGATGCACAATGTGGCAGTTTTTCACGGATCTCAGTATTTGACATCATATCTCCTGAACTAAGTGTCGTACAATGATATAGTTTTGTAAGTACGTTCAACGGAAAATGCAGATACTATCTGCGAAAAGTGTAGCGGATAGAGTTAGTAGCAACGAAGTAATAAATTTAAAAATCTTGCATCGTGAGGTAGCTTTATCTAACTATTTATGGCGTCATGTCTCCTAAACTAAGAGTCGTACACTGATGTAATTTTTCTAGAACATTCAGTGGTATATGTGAATACTGATTGGAAAGCCTGGCGCGAATGCAGATAGTAGTAAAGAAGTGGTAAATTAAAACGCCATGCTACATGTGGCAGTTTTACTGCATGAACAACGAAGCGATAAACTTTTTTCCTTTCATCATTTTGTGCGTACTGTCAACCAGAAAAAGTTCGTAAGGGTTTGAAATTATCTGTAGTATTTTTGCAAGTTCTAAGTGCTCTCATTCTAAAATACTGAATGACTACAGTATGGGTATTCTCGCGTAGTGGGCTACACTACATTTTCACTCCCTACCCCGCCCCTTTGATAGATGGGTGGTTCTTATTCCACAGTGATCTTTCCCAAACAGTACGTGATATGTGTACCAAGTTCGGATGAAATCGGTCCAGTGGTTTACGAGGAGATGTGGAACATACATACATACATCCATACATACACACATACATACATATGTAACTCCACTTTTTTAATTTTTGTGGACGACGAAAGATAAAAAATATTTCGTTTCTGTGGGTGTTTTGTTGGACAATAATGAGTGAATGGTACTGCTTATTTCTAACACCCTCTTTTTATGGAATGATTAAACCATTCTCAGTGCCTCACAAGTGCTATCTACAACTTCTTCTCAGAACAGAAAGCTAGCTATCCACATTGAGCGTAGAAACTTGTTACAAAACATGCTTCCTCTGCATCACTCCTCTCCCCGGTGACACGTGCTTCACCCTCGATCTGCACCTCCAATTTAAAATCAACCAAGACAAGACGTTTGTATTGTACATACAACTCGTGACAGTAACGACGCGTACGTACTCGCAAATAAACACTGTCAGAGCTCCAACCTGACTGAACTCAGAATGCTAGTTTTTTTTCCTTTATTGTAATTTCATACCTCTGCCCCATGCGCGCAGGGGAGGCAACGGCACAATTCACCGCTCTTCCACCAAAACACTGTACAGATAACACAGTAGAATGTTAAAAAGAGATCAGAAGGGGATAAAAGATAGATTTAACACATGATAAGGGGAAACAATTGGGGTTAAAAACAATAAAAGAAAGGAGGAGTTTAATGAGGGACATTTGCATAAAGTCCAGAGGTAAATAAAATTAGAAACACTAGCAGATGACACTTCTGTAGTGTGGTGCCATGGTGAAGAAGAACTGTCACGCTTCTTGTAACATCTGAATTCAATCCACAAGAACATCCTGTTTACGATGGAAACAGAGAAAGGTGATTGCTTACCGTTTTTGAACGTCTTGGTTAGCAGGAAAGTACATGGGTTATTAGTGCATTTGTCTACCATAAGCCCACACGTACAGGCCTCTATCTGCAAGCGTCCAGCTGCCATCACCCTTCACAAACTACCGGCGTCCTTAGAACGTTGATGCACCAAGGCACCAACATCCTCAAGAAGATAAGGAGCTGCTCAAGTCCAGGGCGTTCCTTCCATTGTCGGTAACCTTTCGTCTAAAGCAGGCAGGATCCTAAGGAAACATAAAGTTAAAGTAATCTACTGGCCACTTGCGAAGATTAGTGTCTCTCTCGGTTCGGTAAAGGACGATCTGAAACTGCGGAAGCCCGGCATTTACAAAATTCCTTCCCAGTATGGCAAAGCTTACATATATCCAATGATAAGCACAATATATGAAAGGTACGTTGAACATGAGTGCCACACTGGCCTTTCGCCGCCCACTAAGTCGGCCGTAGCTGAGCATTGTATTTTTTTTCTTTATTATTATTTCATTCCCCCACGCACCATATGGGTGGCGGGAGGGGGGGGGGGGGAGGCTGTCAGCGGTACGGTACTCGTACTCCGCTCTTCACTCAAGAGTGCTCATAAAAGATAACAAATGTGATAGAAAGCCCGCATCTCGTGGTCGTGCGGTAGCGTTCTCGCTTCCCACGCCCGGGTTCCCGGGTTCGATTCCCGGCGGGGTCAGGGATTTTCTCAGCCTCGTGATGGCTGGGTGTTGTGTGCTGTCCTTAGGTTAGTTAGGTTTAAGTAGTTCTAAGTTCTAGGGGACTGATGACCATAGATATTAAGTCCCATAGTGCTCAGAGCCATTTTGTGATAGAAAAATAAAAATGTGAGTACTGTTTATATTTTAAAAGGTTAATGACAGACAGCTAAGGGATGAAGAATATATACAATTTAAAAATACATTTCGAAGAAGTGAAATTCTTCAATAAAAAACACTGGAGCACTACTGCACTTTCACTCAACATCTACATCTACATCTACATGACTACTCTGCAATTCACATTTAAGGGCTTGGCAGAGGGTTCGTCGAACCACAATCATACTATCTCTCTACCATTCCACTCCCGAACAGCGCGCGGGAAAAACGAACACCTAAGCCTTTCTGTTCGAGCTCTGATTTCTCTTATTTTATTTTGATGATCATTCCTACCTATGTAGGTTGGGCTCAACAAAATATTTTCGCATTCGGAAGAGAAAGTTGGTGACTGAAATTTCGTAAATAGATATCGCCGCGACGAAAAACGTCTTTGCTGTAATGACTTCCATCCCAATTCGCGTATCACATCTGCCACACTCTCTCCCCTACTACGTGATAATACAAAACGAGCTGCCCTTTTTTGCACCCTTTCGATGTCCTCCGTCAATCCCACCTGGTAAGGATCCCACACCGCGCAGCAATATTCTAACAGAGGACGAACGAGTGTAGTGTAAGCTGTCTCTTTAGTAGACTTGTTGCATCTTCTAAGTGTCCTGCCAATGAAACGCAACCTTTGGCTCACCTTCCCCACAATATTATCTATGTGGTCTTTCCAACTGAAGTTGTTCGTAATTTTAACACCCAGGTACTTAGTTGAATTGACAGCCTTGAGAATTGTACTATTTATCGAGTAATCGAATTCCAACGGATTTCTTTTGGAACTCATGTGGATCACCTCACACTTTTCATTATTTAGCGTCAACTGCCACCTGCCACACCATACAGCAATCTTTTCTAAATCGCTTTGCAACTGATACTGATCTTCGGATGACCTTACTAGACGGTAAATTACAGCAACATCTGCGAACAACCTAAGAGAACTGCTCAGATTGTCACCCAGGTCATTTATATAGATCAGGAACAGCAGAGCTCCCAGGACGCTTCCCTGGGGAACACCTGATATCACTTCAGTTTTACTCGATGATTTGCCGTCTATTACTACGAACTGCGACCTTCCTGACAGGAAATCACGAATCCAGTCGCACAACTGAGACGATACCCCATAGGCCCGCAGCTTGATTAGAAGTCGCTTGTGAGGAACGGTGTCAAAAGCTTTCCGGAAATCTAGAAATACGAAATCAACTTGAGAACCCCTGTCGATAACGGCCATTACTTCGTGCGAATAAAGAGCTAGCTGCGTTGCACAAGAACGATGTTTTCTGAAACCATGCTGATTACGTATCAATATATCGTTCCCTTCGAGGTGATTCATAATGTTTGAATACAGTATATGCCCCAAAACCATACTGCAGACCGACGTCAATGATATAGGTCTGTAGTTAAATGGATTACTCCTACTACCCTTCTTAAACACTGGTGCGACCTGCGCAATTTTCCAATCTGTAGGTACAGATCTATCGGTGAGCGAGCAGTTGTATATGAGTGCTAAGTAGGGAGCGATTGTATCAGCGTAATCTGAAAGGAACCTAATCGGTATACAATCTGGACCTGAAGACTTGCCCGTGTCAAGCGATTTGAGTTGCTTCGCAACCTCTAAGGTATCTACTTCTAAGAAACTCATGCTAGCATCTGTTCGTGTTTCAAATTCTGGAATATTCCATTCATATTCCCTGGTGAAGGAATTTCGGAAAACTGCGTTCAATAACTCCACTTTAGCGGCACAGTCGTCGGTAACAGTACCATCGGCACTGCGCAGCGAAGGTATTGACTGCGTCTTGCCGCTTGTGTACTTTACATCTGAAGGACCTGCACAGGGTGAAAAAATATTCTGGGAGAAGAGAATATGTCCCATAGAGTTTTTTCCTTTCTTTTTTTCCAGGAGGGATAAGGGTCTCTTAGATGGGGAAACTATGGAGGTAATAGATAGAAGGCAAAGCAGATAGTAGAAATACAGACATTGAGAAGGACATAGGGTTAGGGTGGTGTGCGGAGAGGATAGTGGTGCCTTAAGAAAGGAATATTGGTGAGTATAGAGGGAAAAGGGAGGGGACCCATGATGTGAAGTGGGATAGGTGGGGAAGGGTTAAAGTTGGTAGGAGGGATAAATATCAGGACAGATCTCATTGTCTGGGCGAGGGAGTTGGTTGAAGTTGCTTGGGATAGGATATCGAGTGTACGGAGTTGTAGGAATGGAGGGAAGTGTTGGTGAAGACATGGCAGCATACCTGGGTCGGTGATCAGAGAGGAGACAATGGTGTTATGGGAAACTAGTTTGCAAACAGTATAGGAGAGGCGTAGGAGTTCAATGTGGGTGAAGAGGGGTGGGAATTTGATGAGATGGTAGACGATCCATGTGGGGGAAGATAAACAAACGCAGAAAGCGAGATAGAGTGCATTACGTTCGAGGATTTGGAGGGATTTATGGAACTTTAGTGGGGGGGGGGGGGGAGATCTATGCAACATTTGCCTGATAAAGGATAGGTCGGATCAGGGTTTTGTAGGTGTAGAGAATAGTGGCAGCGTGTAATCGCCAAGTTTGGCATGTTACTAGATTTGATAGTTTCAATCTATTGTGGGCTTTCTGCTGGATGGTTAGTGGGTAGGGTTTCCACGTTAGTTGCTGGTAGTGGGTTAGTACAAGCTATTTTAGTGTGTTAGTTACCTGGATAGGACAGCTGTAAGTGATAAGGTAGAAGTCATGGACGTTGAAGGTGTGGGTGGTTTGTCCTGTAATTATTGCCTGGGTTTTGGAGGGGTTGATCTTGGGGAGCCATTGGTTACACCAGGAGGTAAACTGATCGAGGTGAATTTTGAGGGACCGTTGGTATTTCTGGAGTGTAGAGTAGAGGTTGAGGAAAGTGGTGTCATCAGCATAATGCAGGCAGTGGACTGGTGGGGCTGGTTTGGGCGTATGCATAATGTAGGCAGTGGACTGGTGGGGCTGGTTTGGGCGTATCAGCAGTGTAGAGGAGGGAAGGGAGAGGAAAGAAGACAGAACCTCGAGCACTCCCGTAGTTGGATGGAAGGTACGAGAAATGGTATTGTTAATAGAGGCAAAGGCTGGCCGATTAGACAGGAAGGATGCAATAAGGGGGACATAGTTAACTGGAAGTGCGTATGTCTAGAGTCTGAAAAGGAGACCAGAATGCCATACATGGTCACAGGCTTTCTCTAGGTCGAGGGAGACAAAAATAGCGGATTTGTGGAGTTGAGTTGGTAGAATAGAAAACGGGTGAGGTGCAAGACCTGGTCAGCAGAGGCGAAATAGGGACGGAAGCCACACTGGTTAATGAGAAGAAGGTGGTGTTGGTTCAAGTGTTGATGGATCCGCTGGGAGAGGAGGGATTGGAAGACATTGCTAAAAACTGTGGAGAGGCACATGGGGTGGTAGGAGGATGTATCACTGAGAGGTTTTTGGGGTTTGAGGAAAAGTTTGATTTTGGATGTTTCCCTGATCATTGTATTACCACAGAACAATTCATATATTATTTTGTCACAAAAATCTTGGCCCTGGCGAAATCCTTTTGGATTCAGTAATTGAAGAATCTGTGGAAATACGTCTAGCACAAAATCTTATAAATCGTGACGCCGGCTTGCAACTGGACAAGGCTTAGTATCCGACGATCTCTTTAATTTCTTCTCAGGAAAAACTTTTTATTCATAATGACAAGTTTGGCGACATCTGACGTTCGTTTTTAGCGCCTCGTTCCGACAGTGGGGAGACATGTAGTTTCACCTTTACGCATGCGCCTGTGCGCCACAGATGAAACAGTACTTGCAGAGGGCGCAGATTTCGATAGAAGACGCTCCTGTGACAGCCACGAGTGCGTATGCGTCACCGCACCAATTTTTGCTATAAAGCCGACATCGTGAACTGGCATTCTCTTCACTGCTTTTAAACTATTCGTTCAGCCAGTCTTAGTACATTAGTCTTTTCTAATCTTCATTTGACCACCGTTTTAAAATCATTGTCATTATGTCTCCACGTTTATATGTTAGGGCGTTAGTGTGTATAGTCCCCTGGCTGCAGAGCCGGTTGAGTGTACCGCTGCCAGCCCCTCCCCCCCCCCCCCCCCCCCCCCACACGCACGCCGCACTCATGGGGGCAAGGGAGAATGAAATCACAATTTAAATAAAAGAAACCTAGCATTCTCCGGTGGCGGATATTCACTTGAAGATAGCTGAACGGTTGCCAGTCGAAATATTGTGGCAAGTCAACATGGTCCGGCTGCAATTCCGAAACCTCACAGAATAAGTTTTGCCCTTATTTGTGTCTTATTTTCATCTAATTTAGTATTTATACCCTTAAATTACAATTTTTAGTTTTATTTTTATATCTTTTTATTCTGATCATTGCAGACAGTAGAATCTTCCATCACCCTACTTGCCATATCTTTGGAAAAATTTAAAATGACATAAAATGTCGTTACACCACTATATATACTTGGGGGCAATCATAATGTTGTCCCATTATTATCTTTTCCAACATCAAGTGTGTCATATAAACCCCTCTATTGAGTAATTCTTTTTTAGCGTACAATCTATAAATCTTCCTCTCCTTCTTATTTTAGAAGAGGTGGATGTAAGAAGATGGCTTACATCTATTCCTGAGTTTAGCCTTAATAGGCAGGTAGAATTACACTGATTGACGGTTTCGTCGATTCTTGCTGGAATATTTTATACATTGTGAATGAAACACACTCAATGCCGATATAATATCGTGCAATACTTATCATTTGTTACACGAACCTGTTTTCGGCTGTTATGCCATCACCAGGTTCAAAGACAAGTGTACCTGATGATAGCACAACAACCGAAAACCACTGCGTGTAACAAATAATAAATATTGTAGAATATTACATCAGTGTTGTATGTGTTTCATTCATAAGGAAGTATTACGACACTATTCCCTTTTGGCAAAATTTCACTGGCTACAAAAAACAACACGAGTGACTGGGAGGGAAGTTGTTCGTTGTCACACATGATAAGTAAGTTACCGTCTTCCTATGCCTTCCGTGGTGCCACTGGACTCGCATTCGGGAGGACGACGGTTCAATCCCGTCTCCGGCCATCCTGATTTAGGTTTTCCGTGATTTCCCTAAATCGCTTCAGGCAAATGCCGGGATGGTTCCTTTGAAAGGGCACGGCCGATTTCCTTCCTCATCCTTCCCTCACCCGAGCTTGCGCTCCGTCTCTAATGACCTCGTTGTCGATGGGACGTTAAACACTAATCTCCTCCTCCTCCTCCTCCTCCTCCTCCTCCTCCTCCTTCCGTGGTGCAGTTTCCATCTTCCTTCTGTGGGTTAACATTTTACATGTTATTGTGATATTGTGTTATGTTACAGAAATATCTTCTTATTAAGACCTACTATCCCGGTTTTTTTATGTGTACACAGGATTCCCCATCATCCAACGCTTATCGCTATTCATACATCTGTTTAGTTTGCCACTATTGTTTTTCACATTTATTTGTGGCATCTGGCCTGCTACGTTGGTTCTCTGGTTCTCCTATGAGTCCTTGCTATGACAGGGCATGCGTACGCAGTCTATGTTGTACTAGTGGTGCTGGCCGCTGTACTTGAGCAGACGTATCGCACACGTACAGAAACCTCATTTAGTTTGGAGGTTCTGTTCGATGGTTTATGATGACAGTTCTTATTCAACAATTTCTGTTTCTAGGGTTACTTCTTTCTCTAATTACACTGCCTACGTTGTTTATAACGATTGCGTACTTTGTGACGTCAGTTTTGTGCAGGGAGATAGGAAACCTATTATTAAACATTACAGAGATTGCAAGTACACTACGTATCGAAAGGTCCCTTTTCTCATTTTCTAATCAACATTATATCAGTCCGGTAGTACCTGTTTTAAGGTAGTTATAATTACGAATTTTTTATCTTCTTTAGGTCAACATTTGTTACCAGAACGTGCGACTATAATGTCATGAAACTAGTCGTGATTAATAAATCATTTTGACTCAGCTGTTGCGGTTCTCATCATTTGAAATACGTTACTTTACTTCACATGCGGCAAGCGCCCTTATGGAACATACGACTGCTCTACGAGCCTCTTCCATTTCTTTCTGCCCAGTGTATTTTTTGTCCACTTGGTGTTCATGTTTATCCCAACCATGTCCTCCTGGATGTTGTCTCGCCATCTAATTTTGGGTCTTCCTCTTCCTTTCATTCTCTCTATTGTCCCGCCGAATGCTCTTTTAGGTAGTCTATTTTCAGTCGTTCTTGCTATATGGCCTGCCCAGGCCGGTCTTCTATTTTTTTGCACTTTGATTATGTTACAGTGTTTGTACAGCCCTCTTAATTCTTCATTGTTTTCCTTATCCTCCATTTCATGTTATTTTCGTCATATATTGGTCCAAAAAATTTTCTTACAATCTTTCTTTTTAATATTAACAGTTTTTCTTCATATTTCTTTCTCAGTATTAACGTTTCATACCCGTATAATGTTACCGGTATAATATAAAGCTGATTTTGAAGTTGTTAGTAAGTGATCATTTCTTTAAAATTTTGATAGAACTAAAAAGTGTTCTGTTTGCTGTTGCTTGATGGCCATCTACACTACGCTACACACTGAAATGATCACTTTTACGATAGCTCGTTACTGTCTCGTATTGCGACGGGGAAGTTTGAAACTGGTCTCTAAGATGCCTACATCCTTCCTCTATGATGGTGCAAAATCGTGGCGGACTGTGACGTCACCCTCTGGCTCGGCAACGCGTCGAATAGCAGGGTATCGGCACAAGTGAAAAAATGAGGACAGCTCAGAAGTTGATGTGAGAAGCAAGGTGGATTAATGATGTCACGTTGGCACTAAATTTGACCAGAATTCAGCCCAGCACCACCGTTCACGTGTCACACCCTCTCTTACTCACATTTTGACTCTTCTTTTACCGCCTCTGAACTGTAGGTGTCAGTGTCAGTGACAACATCCTCCTACGTAGCCCCTGCCCAGATAATCGAATGAGGAATTATTTTAACACCAGAATATTTGACCGAATATGATGCCATTATCATTAAACCATGCAGTAGAGCTATATGTTTTTGGGAAATATAACAGCGGTAGTTCTCCCTTACTTTCAGCTATTCGTGGTAACAACATAGAAAGGCAAACAGTCCTGTAAGTGGGGTATCCACAGCTGAAATAACTATAGATACTGAAAGGGACACTAAGAAATATATTCAGATGTTTAAATGATGGCAAAATTGATGAGAATTTAATTTTTTGTCATCGGCGCCCCATGCCGGTTCCCGATGTTTAGTGTTCCGCTGTTACTTGGTCTCCGCATGTTCGCCATGGAGGATAAGTCGTCCTTTAATCCAGAAAGCCAATTCTGATAGCCTTACTGCTATTCGGAATGAATTTTCATTCCTCACACATATGTATAGCATCACTTTCTGAAATACACCTACCATTTCTGAGGACACATCTGTGTTCTCTGAGTGGGAGCGGAAGACACAGGCGTATTCACCGCTGTCATCTCAAAATTCTGATGTTCAACAGTCTAGACGGTTTCACGATACCACGTGGACGTCTGGCGCTCTCTGAACGCAAATTATCAGTGACAACTGACATTATTAAGCTTGACTGCCGTTTGTCGTGCGTCAGTTAGTGCTCGTCATTGCACCTCGGAACACACATTAAGCCATTTATGTAACATGGAGCATTAGACCTTAAATACATCTGAGGATGTACCTGCATGGTACGAAAACGGTTGTATAGAGTGAGCCAAATGAAACTGGTCCAAAGAACAGAGTTCCAGAGTACAAAGAAACACAGAAGAGGAAAGGAAATACAGTACTAACCTGAATATAGTAGATGTAAAAAGCGACTATCACTCATCTCTTGGTACTTTCTGGTTCCTAGTCAGCAAGTTGCTGAAGGCAGATCGAAGCCGGAGTGCTGGAATTGCTGTAGTCTCTTCCGAAATGTTCTGCTGCAGTTGCTGAAGACTATGAGGGTTGTTGCGATACACCTTAGGCTTGAGGGTTCCCCACGCAAAGGAATCGCACGCTGACTGACCAGGTGACATGGGTGACCAGCTAGGGCCGCGACCAGACTGACCTCTGCTAACAACTGTCAGGCGTGAATATTGTGTAAATGTGCTCCAAGGTTCAGCCGGCTGTATAGGCAGTTGCTCCATCCAGTAGGAAGTAACAGTAGGTCTTTCCCTCCTTTGTTAATGCTGCCACAAATGGTTTCCAAGTATCGGCAATGTAAAGCGCCGAAGTCACCGTCTGATTAGTGAAGATAGGACCAATGGACCAACGATACGGCGTGAGGACTATACACCAAACCCCAACCTTCTGATCATGCAATGGTGTTTCGTGGAAGTTACGCGGATTCTCCGCTGCCCAGAATCCGTGATTCTGTAAGCTAAAATAACCACTCAACTGAAACCAGACTGCATCACACATAAAGAACAGATCCATGTCCAAGCCATTCTTTGTTATCTTAGAGAACAGCCACTCACACAACTGGAGGTGCTGAGGAGCATTTGCTGGTTTTAATGCATGAACAACAGACACTCGGTAGGGATGCAAGTGCAGTTCCAGGTGGCGTTCTTAATGACTACAATAAAACAGCTAATGCGCCAAATTGGACTCTCAATCTGTTTTACCAGCATTCATCAAACTAATATATTTTAATTTATCTGACAAGGGGAGGCCGCCAATTGTGAAATTCAGATTCGATTCATACTGCGCATAATAAAAGCTCATGGCCAGAGGTGTAATGTGACAAAGCACCAAGATGCACTTCTCAGCCGTTGTCGAGAAAATCGACAGTTAAAAGAAACCGTTGCGGTGAAATACTCTCTACGATTAATAATTTTCTACAGCGTTGTCGTGCAGCGGTAAGCGCTCGGGTTCGTAATCCAAAGGTCGCCGGATCGAATCTCGCGCCATGCAATTTTTTTTATTGTTAGTTTTTCGTAATTCAAATTATATATATATATATATATATATATATATATATATATATATATATATATATATATATATTAATGAATTGCTTATGCATGTTGGTGAAGGCGGATCGCTCTCCAATTGTACCGCCTCCATTTTTCCCTTTTTTTTAACAGGTTGTACCACAGCTCTCCCGTCCGCACTGATTTTCGACGATGTTATAAGTTGCGCTAGGGACCGCATCCACCTTCTTTCGAAGTTAGCAGGCAACTACGCTGTTATGCGGCGGCTCGTTCCGGCCCATTCAACATCTGTCCTCCAAGTGTAACGAGTGAGTAACGGAGTTTATATTTCATACCTGCCACAGCAAATTTGTGTTCGTGGGGTCTCTATTCTAATTCGAACGTTTGACTTATGCTATACGTATTCGTTTCGGAATATCGTTTCTACGTCTTCCGTTAACTATACGTGGCTAACATTATGAAGACAATTAATAACATTTGTGATTATATATATATTTGAATTACAAAAAGCAGATACTAGGGGAAAAAAAGGTTGTATGGCGCAAGATTCGATCCGGCGACCTTCGGATTACGAACCCGAGCGCTTACCGCTGCGCCACGACGCTATAAAAAATTGTTAATCGTAGAGAGTATTTCACCGCAACGGTTTCTTTTAACTCGATTTTCTCGACAACGGCTGAGAAGTGCATCTTGGTGCTTTGCCACATTACACCTCTGGCCATGGACTTTTGTTATGCGCGGTATGAATCGAATCTGAATTTCACAATTGGCGGCCTCCCCTTGTGAGTGTTCCTTTCAGTATGTATAACATAGCTAGGGTATGTTGGCTAGTGTTGCGAGGCCAGATGAGTCAAACATAATGACTGTTGTCCAACGACTGCTGAAATGGCTGCTGCCCTTCTTCAAGAACCAGATGTTAATCTGGTGTCTCCTCAGGCACAGTTGCGATGCGGTTGACCTACCGCACAGCTATCTTTATTGTCAAAGCCCACAAGCCTCCCGACTGCGTCTAGATCCAGGGATCGTGGGAGGAAGAATTGATAATATACCTGTTGTGAGGTGTCAGGCAGCGGGTTTAGTTTTGTACCATGGATTAAATTCCAGGTAAGTCCCTCAGTAGCTTGATCATCAGCAACCAAGGTAAAGCTTTGTTATATTTTGGTTAAGTACAAGCAGAGCCTTGGTCTCAACTGGCAAAAGTACGTCTACTGACACAAGTCGATCACTCATTCCGTTTTTACCAAATTTGTGGCTGGAGTTACTACATTGGTTCAAGGCATGAGAATACCCAGTCGCTGTGACTCTAACATACTGAATCCCTCCGCGTGTTCCATGCTTGGGAGAAGTGACAGTTTCGCTGAGTTATTAAGAAAGTAGAAAACTTAAGGGTGCATTCTGCCTGACGTGGCTATATTACTGCAAGAAAACACCGAAAGGCATATGTTTTTTCATTATTACCCTCTCAGTTCCATGTTTGCTAGGTGTCTCACCAACAGCAGTAAACTATTGAGAAGACCAGTCTTCCTTAGGCGAACAGACTTCACAAAAGTGTAAGTTAGTAGCCGCCAAGTAGGCTCCATATCTGAGTCATTGCCAATGGCGACGATTTCATTAGTAATATGGTCTCTGTAGTGGCATGCTCTGAACTGCTAAGTACTGTTCGTCTCAGAGAACCAGCCTGCATGCTGTTGAACCTCGGCTGCTGTTTCGCATAAATGACTCGCTTCGTGGACACGATGCAGGCCTATTAACATTAAAGTGCCTATGTGGCAAACACGTGTTGGTGCAGAGTCAAAGGGCACACATGGTGGATTAGTTGCACCAGCGAAGCGGAAATCGGCTCATTTGCTCACTCAGTACTAGCTTTGCAGGGATGTAAACGTATAGAACATATTAAAAGGATAGAGGATATCAAATAAAATACCTTTCAGCCGTCATTTTCAACCTTATTTTATCTGACAACCAGTTTCAGCGTTTTACTACGCCAACATGAACAGTGGGCAGGTGAAGGTTGAAGTGATCACTGTAGCAAATATCTACTAATACCAGTACTGCTGGCCCCTGTTTTCATCACAACCGTGGTAGATTCTTCCTACACGTTGGTCAGGGGCCTGAAGATGGCGTAGTAGAACGCTGAAACTGGTTGCCAAATAAAATAAGGTTGAAAACTGACGGCTGAAAGGTATTTAATTTGACATCCTCTATCGAACACTACAGCCGAGTCCCGCACCTTCTCGAAAAAGATGGACATACAGAGCTATTAAAAAGGAGTCGACTTCAACCTTCAACTGTCGCGCTTTTGTTTATTGCCACATAAGAATAGTGCGTTTCCACCCAGTTGCTCAAACAGACGTTTTCCTCAAAAGCCTTCACAGGCAGCTGTTATTCATAACTATCAGGAAAAAATCAACATTCTGAGCCCTAATAACATTATACAACTTTATTTTCCTTTTATAACTTTTCTGTTAGCAGACTCCTGAATTCTAGCGATGACGTTTCACGTTAGTAACATACAATTGTTTCCTTCCACTCTATGGTGTGTTATTTTTGACCACTTTTAATCTGCTCTTATAACGAAAGGCTTAGTACGCTATTATGTCAAGCCAGATGTCAGCCACTTCCAGATCGAATCATTATTCCCGATTAGTGGCCTCTCATATGCTACACCGGCCAGTGTGGAGAGGATTAAGTGTTATTCAGCTTCTACACCTACCTAGTCAAACAGGGAGCTACTTCTCCATCTCCGCCCCTTGAAAAGCAACAAACAAACGATTTTAACGAAAACGTACAGATAAAATCTATACTGTTCGCAGACAGTTGGCGTACACGATATGGAAAAACCGACTAAAGTATCATTTCTTTATCTCACATTAATCCTTAATACCTTGGCGGAAGAATGTTCAGCATTTTGTAGCACCAGCATCATTGCTGCTGCCGGCACGAGCAGGCTAGTTCACGTGCTGGACTATACGGCTAAGATTCCCAGAAAGTCAGTAAGGCGTTGTAGCCATGTATCAGAGCTAAATTTGGCTGGATAAAATTTCCTAGTATCGTATATGATTTCCGGGACATGAAGGCAATTTGTTAGGTTCGAAACCGGAGATCGTGACACCAACAGGTGCTGCACAAGAACAAAACGTGTAACGAGACACGAATTCGCGTGGGTATATCACACGAAATGCTCTGGTCTACTATAGAAACGCAAATCGGAATGTAAGCCGTCGGTTGTCTTTCGACGGATCCCTTCCGTTTGGTGGCGATGCCGTAGAGTGGCACTTGACCTTCCCAGAGCAGTGCTGTTTATTTTTGCGACCAGCGAAGCGTAGGAGGACATTATCGTTAGTGGAGGCGGTGGGGATTCCGTGTCCGGGAACAGCATTGTCACCGCGAGAGCTCCAGTTCTCCACTCCGTCTAGTCCACTTTTTCTCCTTCGCTGTGGTTTTTATATAAACTGGGATTCCTCAAACTCTTATGCAACTCTTAACCTATTGACACAGTTCGGTTTATATCAACACCTAAAGAGAAGTTAATTCATTTGCCAATAGCGTTGGAGCGGAAGAAGAATGAATATGGTCCAATCATTAAGCAGTAATGGAAAGAAGAACTATTATAATCGTTTTTACATTCTGTCCGAATAACAGCAATGCACATTTTTCACTGAAAACAGCTATTGCTTTTGAGGAACAAAAAATATTATTTGTATGTAAATGGAGAGAGAACTTATTAATATTTTCATTGACGAACGTGCTAAACGAAATCAGATGCCGCCAGTAGATGTTGATGTTAACTGAGGAATCAATAAATAGTTCTCCTTGTCTGTAAACTCGCCTGTGGTACAATTCCTATCTTTTGTTATTACGCAACTAACGAGTATCAACGATGGCTGTTGACAAAGAGCTTATAAACCATTCAGATGTCAGTAACAAGTATAACGGCTGATAGTCGCATCCAAAACATGTGTTGCAATTAAACATCCCTGAAAAACAGCCGAAATGGTCCGGCATGCATCATACCCAAAAAAAATGTGTTATAACACCACTTTGGTACTTGACTTACCCCGGATTTTTCGTCGATTTAGCTTCTGGAGTAAACAGTGTCAATAATATTTCGTCCGGATATAGGAGCTCATCGTGATTTCGGCAAATATTCTTCAGAGAAAGGTGCCAGAAGCCCGGAAACATTTCCTTCAGAAATCTTCTTGGTGAAAGAAAATAAAGATATTTCTCAGTATCTGCTACATCGAACTTACCCTTATTGTTGTTTACAATAAGTATCAAGACATCTCAAAATGTAGAAAGGATGATTATTTTTCTTTTAGATCGTGATGATTAGTTTGTTTGTTTCCCTCAATAGGAAATTGGGAGGATTTCACCTGAGCAGACAGCTTCGTAATTTTTCGTCTGATTGAACAATCAACACCTTTTATACTACGAATACGAAGATGCTTGCCGCATGAGCTTCTAGTATGCCAAACGTTTTACGTAACTGTTCTGAAGGAGTGTATTCTCACTACCAACCATACAGAATGTCACACACCGACTTGTCGGACTGTACGTAGGGTGAATCAGGAGGAAAGATATATGCTTTGAGGGTCTATAGTATGAGTGATTCTGAACAAAAAATTCATATGGACATATGCCCTATCCCGATTGGTTTCCGGGACAGGATACGTTTCATATACATTGATATTTAGTTTTTGTATTATCCAGTACATTGACGTTGGTCCCAACGTACCACAGTAGTGTATAGGAATTCGAGATCAACAGTTTGATACAGAATACTGTGGTCTATCAAGTCGTGAGACTACCTTAAATTGGCCTACAAAACTAGCTAAGCTACAGTGCATGCAGGTAGTGCGAGATTTTCAATATTCTCTCGCTCTCTTCCCTCAAACCCTTAGTCCCAGCCAAAAAAATAAACAGACCGTTTTGTAATAAATTGAATGTAGTTTAGTTTTGTACTGCGGCACTTTCTTGCTAGAGGCCGCGGTTTTCGAGTTAATCAAGAAAAACATACGAAACTGTCATTGAGGGTGTTCTACTCTGAAGCACCAAAGAAACTGGTATAGGCATGTGTATTGAAAAACAAAGATATGTAAAAAGGGAGAATACGGCGCTGCAGTCGGCAACACCTATATAAGACTACAAGTGTCTGGCGCAGTTTTTAGATCGGTTACTGCTGCTACAATAGCAGATTATCTACATGTAAGTGAGTTTGAACGTGTTGTTATAGTCGGCGACGAGAGATGGGACACTGCATCTCCGAGGTAGCGATGAAGTAGGGATTGCCGGCCGTTGTGACCGAGCGGTTCTAGGCGCTTCAGTCCGGAACCGCGCTGCTGCTACGGTCGCAGGTTCGAATTCTGCCTTGGGCATGGATGTGTGTGATGTCCTTAGGTTAGTTAGGTTGAAGTAGTTCTAAGTGTAGGGAATGATGACCTCAGATGTTAAGTCCCATAGTGCTTAGAGCCATTTGAACCATTTGAAGTAGGGATTTCCCGTACGACCATTTCACGAGTGTACCGTTTATATCAGGAATCCGGTAAAACACCAAAACTCCGACATCCCTGATGTCCTGGAAGACTCCGCAAGAACGGGACCAACGACGACTGATGAGAATCGTTCAACGTGACAGAAGTGCAACCCTTCCACAAACTGCTGCAGATTTCAATGCTGGCCATTCAACAAGTGTCAGCGTGCGAACCATTCAACGAAACATCATCGATATGGGCTTTCGGAGACAAAGGCGCATTCGTGTACCCTTGATGACAGCACGACACAAAGCTTTAGGCTTCACCTGGGCCTGTTAACACCGATCATTGGACTGTTGATAACTGGAGACATATTGCCTGGTCGGACGAGTCTCATTTCAAATTGTATCGAGCGGATGGACGTGTATCAGTTGGAGACAACCTCATGAATCCATGGACCTTCACGTCAGTAGGGGAGTGTTCAAGCTGGTGGAGGCCCTGTAATGGTGAGGGGCGTGTGCAGGTGGAGTGATATGGAACCCATGATACGTCTTGATACGACTCTGACAGGTGATAAGTATGTAATCATCCTGTCTGATCACCTGCATCCATTCATGTCCAATGTGCATTCCGACGAACTTGGGCAATTCCAGCAGGAAAATCCGACACTCCACATGTCCAGAATCGCTACAGAGTGGCTCCAGAAACACTCTTCTGAATTTAAACACTTCCGCTGGTCACCAAACTCCCCAGACATGAACATTATTGAGCATACCTGGGACGCCTTGCAACGTGGTCTTCAGAAGGGATATCCACCCCCTCGTACTCTTACGGATATATGGACAGCCCTGCAGGATTCATGGTGTCAATTCTCTCCAGCACTACTTCAGACATTAGTTGAGTCCATGCCATGTCGGTTTGCGGCACGTCTGGTGCTCACGGAGTACCTACACTATGTTAGGCAGGTGTACCAGTTTCTTTGGCTCTTCAGTGTATACCAGAAACCATTCGTAACAGGGCATATGTCCATATGAAGAATCACCAACACTACTACCCCTCAAAGCATATATCTTTCCTCCTGACGCAGCCTGTATAGCTTTGTTAAATTAGAAAAAAAAAGTTCATGAATTATCTGTTTCTGCGAGATGTTGGGTTTCTTCTGACTTCCGTAACCGTTATTCACTTTGTAGCAGAGAAGAATGGAGTTTTCCTTTGTATGTCAACCTTGGCTTCTCTATCATGTTTCTTAAACGCAAATTCTGGATCGTTCAGCACAGTCCCCAGAACCCTTTGTGTTTTGTCGATAAAGTTCTTGGTTTCTACCTCGTCTTTGTCTAACCAGTTTTAGTACTTCCTCTCGCCATAATCAATTGATCGTTCACCAGCTGAGAATACTTCATTATTTATTGTGTTATTTACCAAATTCACTTACCACTGGTGAAAGCCATTTTTTTTGTGCTTCCCAACACAATGTTACAGTTGGTAATATTTTTTAAACTGTTGTAGTTTTCAGAAGTTTCCAAATTATACGTGCTTATAAGTGTCTTCTTTATCACAAGTTATGCAATTGGACGATGAATAAATATCAGTTCTATGCAATTTCTCAGCAAAACTATCATTACTTATAATTAGTCGTAGCGTTGCCATTGTTTCATTGCGTGGATAGCCCGGGAAAAACTTTTTGTCATGTAACATATTCTTTGTGCAGTGTAGGATATTCTACACGATAGCATGAAAGTCTTGGAAATTTTGTTTGTTGAACTGAAGTACCTATCGTGTCAAGCTCGTCTGCCACCTCACTGCCATGAATTCCAAGATGGGATCTCATCCACTGAAAAATTGGGTATTTTCCTTTCTTTAACACTCTAATTCGTACCACCTAGACGTGTGCGGCGTGTTTTAAACTGTGCAGCCTTCAGTCCCTCCCCATTAATCCTTCGACAAGGCAGCCATAAAATCATTATTCCTTCCTGGATACCAACCGAATGCTACATTCCTAATCCTCTTACAACTGGTTTTAGTGTGAGGGTACCAGATGCTTTGGGGTGAAATCAAAGACCAGCCCACTGCATAGAATGTTCTCAGTACGAGCAGGCATAAAACGCCTGCTCAAAGGTGTTGGATTAAAATAAATACAAAAAATTCAAGTCCAATGATCACATGACGGAATGATTCTAATTGTCCATCGGTGCTGAAATAAAAATAATCCACATGAACAGACTGATTTAGAATTCAACTCGGTATAAGATCACTCTGAGCCCAACCTGGCTTAGTTCCACGAAACTACTGGCAGAATAAATCACATTGCTAGTCCCTGTGGATTCTTCTAAGGCGCCGCTGAGCTAACGTGCAGAATATTTCTAAGTATCGCGACCGTTGTCATGATAAATCTTCTTAGTCCTACAGGCACGTAGCTCGGCCATTGCCCACACCAACATAGGTCCTACCTCTTCAACTCCACCTAAGAAAGTGCGAATGGGCAAGATGGCAGCCATCTCGTATAAGTTCATTCGCCCTACCGCAGAAGTCTCAGGCATCAAGTCATTTAATGAGCCTGGGCAATCACCGGGCTTATTTATAAATTTTTATACATTAATTTAGTCTTAACACTAGGTGTGTGATCAGAAGCGCGCAAAGAATTTAATAAAATGACATATTACACTTGAGTTTACGTTAAACGGTTTGCCCACAAATCGGTGCTACACACATGGATGGCAGCTCTTTCTCACAGGAAATGACCTGCTCTTCTCTCGGTTGCAATTAGAATCCTGTAACCATATTTAAATTACGAGCAAGACTACGGAAAACAATGAATAATCAATTAAAATTGGCTACTAAATGTACAATTCTTATAATTAATTAAAATTTGAAATTAAATATACAATTCTTATATAAATATACAATTCTTAAGCTCTATATGTTGTAGCTGAAGTGTATGTATGTTCGCCAAAAACAAACTGCAATGCTGATCGTGTGAGTGTTTTCATTTATTGATTAAACTAATTTCAATTAAATGTACAGTTAAGTTTCCTCTCGCTGGTTAAGTATGTATGCTACCAAACATGTGTATAACTCAGTCGATGCATATCGATGTGCGCTGTAAAGCCAGGGGTCGAGCCTTTTCTGAATATAAAATTACAGTTGCTATTAATTATTTACTAAAAATTAGTACAGAAACCGACCTGGATCTGTTTCTAATCAAACACGTCACTTTCATATCCATATATCCGCTGAAACATCTCTTTCTCCTCTTTAAGGTGGTGCATCGTGCTATGCTGTAAGTATTATGACTTGCTCTTCATGAGCACAAATGCAGTATCGACAATGTCATTGTCGACCGCACTCGGTGCGTGTCCTCCACAGAAGAAAAATTTTAACTGAGCGTCACAAGCCGCTACCAAAGAGCGTTTGCCAGACGCCGCCAGGTGGCGCTTACTCGCACCACCAGGGAACGCCGAATTCACACCATCTCACTGCCTGATTGGTCGGCGCTACGCTCAGAGATGCGCCTCAGCTTCCCTCAGATTATCTTCAGATTATTATCAGACTAATGCCCTATCACACCGAACGTACGGACGACAGTGTAGTGAGAAATGTCCAACTTAGAACGGCAACAGTGAGAACGTTACGAACCTAGCCCGACGCCAGTGCTACTACGACTGCTAGTGAATACTTATAACCAAGACCAGTGGAACAGAGAGAGCAACTGCTCCAAGTCGTGAAATGTTGATGAGAGAGTGCAGGATACATCTGACTACTAACAATTGCGTAGTGAGACAAGGCTTCCATAGGGTTCAAAATAAACCTGGCCAGAAAATGTTTGTAAATCTTACACGAAATAAGCTCCCCCAGCGTACGAAGGGGAAAATTGGTTTCTACAGAAGATACTTGAACTGGTCCCAAATGATGCTGATACATGTTCTATTTTCAGTATAGATTACGTTGTCATGAAATTCCGAAAACACTTTCCAAATGACTTAGTTTTCTCACCCTGTAGTTTCCTGAACGCAACAGCTACATTTTTTGAGAGTCAAACAGACATGGCTATCGAGTTAATAAGTACAGCACGAAGAGCGAGGCGATACGACCTATCGTGGAAGGAGGAACGGCTCAATATATGGATACTGTGAGCTTACAAAGTTACTGACAGCGGTGAAAGTCGCGTAGTGGTTGAATGATGTTAGTTTTTATTAGTTGTATCATCAACTACATGATCAAAAGACGTATTCGTAAGTTTAACTCCAGGATCTCTGTTGCTTCTCACTATCATAAATTTTAACATTACGCAAATCATGTGCCTTACCTAATTTTAAGAAGTTATTAAAATGATAAAATGGGCATCAGCAGAAAATAAACAATTTCATGACAACGAAATATGCGACGCAGATCTTCCATACCTAGAAGCCAAGTGCGAAGTACTTGTTACACCTGCGGACAATTCTCAGCTGATAGCTGTTAATATTCTTTGACACAGGCACATTATGTTTCCTGATAGTCTTAACAATATGAAATTCATTTTATAGCTGCCACTGTTTTATTTTATGCGAGGAGATTGCTCCGTTATCCTCACATCTCACCACAGGTGGAAAATGATTTTGATGTTTAGCTTTATGACATCAAGATTAAATGTAAAAATACAGAAAGGTGAAGGGATGAAAAGGAAAGAAACACCTAATGTCCTTCAAAAGTATATACGAAGTATTTGACATTGCCTGAAAACTGTATTTTTAATCTTGTTTTCCCTAGCATGTATGCCGTCTAGTATCGGGTCAACATTTTCAGGATTTGACAAATTGTATTTTTTATTATGTAACTTAGTGGCCGCATAATCCTTCTGACATCACACTCTTCAAGGGGAAGACGTGCGTGCGGTCTATACGTGAACAGCGTAAACCTTGCTCTGTGTGTTATCTTTTTTAACTGTTTGTGTACCGTATTATCTGACCCTGACTTTCGGGACCAGCTCAGTATTTTGTCTAAACGAGCGTGGGAAACTACTCTCAGGCTGGAATGTGTTCCAACCCACAGTGGTTAATCTGTCGCGCATATTCGATCCGGGTCTGGCTCCCCGCCTTCGCTCGCAACCTAGTGACCTGTGCCTTTCCCTATACGAGCAGGTAATTAATATGTATTTTCAATGAAATAAGGAAATTATTACTTCTCAGTACCTCAGAGAATCGATTGGCATGCGTGGGATATTTATTGTATGTTAATTATTCTGTGTGGGCACCTGATTGCATTTGCGTGATGCATTACGAATGTTAGATGAGAAGCTGAGTGAATAGTTGTTCGTGGCGAACAGCCATACACTACTGGCCATTAAAATTGCTACACCACGAAGATGACGTGCTACAGGCGCGAAATTTAACCGACAGGAAGAAGCTGCTGTGATATGCAAATGACGTTCTTAGATAATACAAATCTCCTTCATCATAACCAACATGGATTCCGCAAACAGAGATCATGTGAAACTCAGCTCGCCCTATTTGCCCAAGAAATTCACAGTGCCGTAGACACTGGCGAGCAGATTGATGCCGTATTCCTGGACTTCAGGAAGGCATTTGATACGGTTCCGCACTTACGTTTAGTGAAAAAAATACGAGCTTACGGAATATCGGACCAGGTTTGTGATTGGATTCAGGATTTCCTAGAAGAAAGAACACAACATGTCATTCTTAACGGTTCAAAATCTGCAGATGTAGAGGTAATTTCGGGAGTACCGCAGGGAAGCGTGATAGGACCTTTATTGTTTACAATATACATAAATGACTTAGTTGACAACATCGGTAGCTCCGTGAGGCTATTTGCAGATGACACGGTTGTCTACAAGAAAGTAGCAACATCAGAAGACTCGTACGTACTCCAGGAGGACCTGCAGAGGATTAATGCATGGTGCGACAGCTGGCAGCTTTCCCTAAACGTAGATAAATGTAATATAATGCGCATACATAGGGGCAGAAATCCATTCCAGTACGATTATGCCATAGGTGGTAAATCATTGGAAGCGGTAACGACCGTAAAATACTTAGGAGTTACTATCCGGAGCGATCTGAAGTGGAATGATCACATAAAACAAATAGTGGGAAAAGCAGGCGCCAGGTTGAGATTCATAGGAAGAATTCTAAGAAAATGTGACTCATCGACGAAAGAAGTAGCTTACAAAACGCTTGTTCGTCCGATTCTTGAGTATTGCTCATCAGTATGGGACCCTTACCAGGTTGGATTAATAGAAGAGATAGACATGATCCAGCGAAAAGCAGCGCGATTCGTCATGGGGACATTTAGTCAGCGCGAGAGCGTTACGGAGATGCTGAACAAGCTCCAGTGGCGGACACTTCAAGAAAGGCGTTACGCAATACGGAGAGGTTTATTATCGAAATTACGAGAGAGCACATTCCGGGAAGAGATGGGCAACATATTACTACCGCCCACATATATCTCGCGTAATGATCACAACGAAAAGATCCGAGAAATTAGAGCAAATACGGAGACTTACAAGCAGTCGTTCTTCCCACGCACAATTCGTGAATGGAACAGGGAAGGGGGGGGATCAGATAGTGGTACAATAAGTACCCTCCGCCACACACCGTAAGGTGGCTCGCGGAGTATAGATGTAGATGTAGATGTAGATTAGAGTTTCAGAGCATTCACACAATGTTGGCGCCGGTGGCAACACCTACAACGTGCTGACATGAGGAAAGTTTCCAACCGATTTCTCAGACAACAACAGCAGTTGACCGGCGTTGCCTGGTGAAACGTTGTTGTGATGCCTCGTGTAAGGAGGAGAAATGCGTACCATCACGTTTCCGACTTTGATAAAGGTCGGATTGTAGCCTATCGCGATTGCGGTTTATCGTATCGCGACATTGCTGCTCGCGTTGGTCGAGATCCAGTGACTGTTAGCAGAATATGGAATAGGTGGGTTCAGGAGGGTAATACGAAACGCCATGCTGGATCCCCAGTCTGTGTCGCCTGGCCACCATGAGTTGTTGCAGGACGATTGATTCACGGATCCAGTTTTATGGCTCCTTCCGTGTATAGCGATTTTACGACTGTGACGAGTGGGGCCTGAAGATGGCATCAATGTAATGCCGAAACTGGTAGCACATAGAAGTTCATAAAATAAAATAAACTTCTACAAATCATACTGCTGTTGGTAAATTATTGCATCAAGAAGTTCATGCCAGCCGTCGTCCCTCGATCCATAATGGATCACCGAAGAGATTAGTGCTTATGTCTAACGTAGAGTGTAGATTTCTTGAAGAAGCATACTAAATGTGAAGAGATTGTTTCCACTTTTGTTCACGTGCTCTTTGTCTCTTGTAGTAAAATTCCGTCCTGTTTGTCAGATGTAGAAAGTATCATAGTCGCGGTATTTAATTTTATATATTCCTTATAGGTTCCATTTTTTTAGTTTTCTCTGTTCTGTGTATTACTAGTTCATTCTCTGTGCAAAAGCTTGACGTAAAAGTTAGTGTTACGAAATGTTTTCTTTTTTTTAATATTTCCCATATATGTAGTATAAAGAACTTTTCATTCTTCTTTCGCTCTGCTTTCACTAATATTATTTTGTCATTTCCGTATGAAAATTTGGTCCTAATTTTGTTTCTGTCTATTTTATCTATAAAATTATGATTGTACGCATTATTTACGGATACAGTCATAATTTCATCCAATTTTGCCTTTGTGTATTCTTTAGCGAGAGGCACTCGAATGATACAATCTGTCATGGCATTAATATACGCTCTTTTATTTGATAATGGAAGACGTAATGAATTATATGTTAAACAGTCACTTTTGGTTGGTTTATGGAATATGTCAAATTTATGCACACCATTGCCATTAGCTACTTTTATGACCAAGTAGTATACGCTAGTCTTCTAACCTGCAAGTCAAGAGACATGATTCCGAACAAAACCTTGCGTTTGTGTAACTCCTTGGCATTGTGTAAAATATATTGCCACACAGTAGACTTATGTAATATTCCTCACTTCGTTGAGTGAATAATTTGACCTACACATTTCTAACGGCACCATTGTTTCAAATATTTGACGGTGAACACTGTTTCATATATTTGACAGTGAACTGAAACTTAAGTCTTCGGATAAGCTATCGAGCTTCTTTTCAGCTAAAATCAAATAAGAGCAACATTTTCTCTTCACAATCTAGTGGAAAATTTATAGTGTAATATAGTCATTAATGAGATGAAATGCGATAATTGTATGGTTAAAACCTGCCAACACAAAACTGCTCATGTAAACTAATTAAATGAAATTAATAGTCAGCAATCCAGTATCGAACATTTCTAATGTTGTCCAGTTGGTTTCTAAGCATTACATAACCCATCTCTATTACCAGCGAACATGACTGGACAGCAAGACCAGTGTTGTACTTCCTGGAATACTTTTAATAGACAGTTCTAAATAGATATTGAAAACTTTAATTAAGCACATCGACATAATAATGTGCACTTCTTTAAAGTATTGATTCCTTATTAGTACAGTTCCCAACAGTCCTCTGAATGTATAACTACAACGTAACTACGATACCGATAACACAATGCAGGTAAATTCACACATGAGCAGTAATATTAATAAAAACCATATACACTATTCAAGATTAGTTTTAAATGTTATCTTTTCGAATTCGCTACCAATTAATTTGATAAGCAGAATTCTAAATAGTGTTTGTTATGCAGATTATTAAATCAATTATTAGTGAATAGATAATATATACATAGTTCACTCAAAACACAGCGAAATTTTGAAAATGTATATTAGAAATATTACACAAATCCTTCACTCATGAATATACACTCTCTAAGCTTTCACCAAATGATTTATTGATCAAATTTAAGACCATTTTCCTCAAATTAGAAACTTTTACATATGTTGCCTGAATTTTAAGCGAAATAGTTATTTTCAGTTACCTTAGAGCAACCAATAACTGACCACAACGTGGGGCTACAGCATGGAAGTTTTAAACGCGAGCTGACAATATGTTTTAAAAAATACGAAAACAGTAATGTTTAAATGTAAGTAAACTTTTTTATGCCATACGTGTAACTGGTTGCTGTATACCAGGAGTAATCCTCATATTTAAATTTTGATGTCACAAGCTTAATATGCTTAAAAAATTGAAGCTGCTGTAAATCCTTAGGTGATTAACTTAGAAAAATAGTTAGTCCTGTAGCTTACTAAGAGCTGGAATTGTATAATCTAGAGAATACTAAGACAAAATTAGTATTGACTATCTACTTCAATGCATTAGTTTTAAATCTTCATTAATTTAAGGTGTTATGGTACACTAAGGAAACTATCCAAATTAACTGAAATGACACTCATAAACTACACAAAATGATCAAACTTCATCATCTAATATTTTCAGTTCAGAAAATCATATACTGATCCGCTCTTTTACAATTCTAAAGAATACGGTTCTTGAAGGCGATGTGAAACTACGTCCAGATGGAGGTCTTTGTTCTTGTTGTGCATGTAGCCTCTTTATGCATACAGCTCACACCTTTACTGCTCATACATACTGCTCACACCCTGACGTGCTCACTTTCAACCTGCTTTAAGGCTACTCTTTCCAGTTCAGTATACGCTAACATGCTACAGAACCCTGTGCGAAACTTTTCTAGAGCACTGACACTCAAATAATGACCGTCCGACACTGTTGTAACTTCTTGCACCGGACTGACCGGGATTACCATCTGCAACACTGGCGGCTCTTCTTCGTTGGTGCGCAAACAACTAGCCACTTCCGCCTTTTCCTCTGGCAGTTCAGCGTTTTCTACTACAGAAAGACTTCCCTTGCATTTCCTACGTAATTCTAATTCAGGTTGTTATCGATTATCGAGATATATGGGCCAGTTAAACTATATCACAGAGTAAACCAAAATTTGATATAATACAGTACACCCGCAAGAAAATTTGAAATCATTACAGTAGGTAGTTGCAAAAGCAGTTAAAAAGGTACTTACAGAGACCGAAAAATATTAACCCGCGTATGTCATATATACGTGACAGTGAGTTGCAGTGCTACACTTTGGCTCATGATGCCGCAAGTGCACTTGTGCTATGGAATACAACTGCACACACCACAGACCTCCTCTCGCTCATCAGCCTTAATTGTATGCCCAAGTACTTGCTCCGTAACTCTCCATTTCCAGTAGTACCTCCACATGGATGAGTAGTACAATATTTAATGGTGGATCATACCTTCGTTGTGGGATACCAACAATTTTGTTCATAATAGCTAATACTCTCGTGCATATTATATTTATGTTGGTATTAAAATCTCGGTACCTTATCCACATACACTACTCTTTATTACCCGGCAAAGCAAACTGAAGATCTGCCAAGGTTGGCAGCACTGTTAGTTGTTTCCGCCAGTCTTCAATTCAGATTAGCACTTGCACCCTAAATGCCAATTATTTGCTGAATGTACTCCAATCTCTGTCTACCCCTATAGTTTACACCATCTACAGTACCCTCTACTACCAAGGAGGTAATTCTCTGATGCCTTAACACATATCCTTCAGCCTTCCTCGTCTTCTTATCAGTGTTTTTCTGTTTTCCATATATTCTTCGCCGATGCTACAGAGAACTCATCATTCCTTATCTTATCAGTGCACCTGATTTTCAACATTCTTCTGTAGCACCACACCTCATGCGCTTCGATCCCCTTCTGTTCCAGTTTTCCCATCTTCCATAATTCACCGTGCTGTGCTCCAGACGAACAGCCTCAGAAATTTCTTCCTCGAATTAAGGCATATATTTTATACCAGTAGACTTCCCTTGGCCAGGAATGCCCTCTTTGCCTCTGATAGACTACTCTTTATGTCCTCTTCACTTCATCCAACATGAATTATTTTGCTTGCAAGGTAGCAGAAATCCTTAAACTCGTCTTCTTCGTGACCACCACTTCTTTCTGACACATCTCAATACTTTTGTCTCTCTTCGGTTTAATCTCAGTCCATATTCTGTATTTGTAAGGCAGTTCATTCCATTCAGTTCTCTTCACATTCACCGAGGATAGCAATATCATCAGCGACTCTTATCATTGATATCCTTTCACCCTGAATTTTAAATCCCACTCTCGAATCGTTCGTTTATTTCTGTCATTATTCCTTCGATTTACAGATTGAACAGCAGGTGCGAAATACTGCATCCCCGTCTTGCACCCATTTGAATCCGAGCACTTTGTTCTTGGTCTTTCAGTCTTTTTGTTCCCTCTTGGTTCTTGTTCGACTACATACCACCTGTCTTTCCCTAAAGCTTACTGCTATTTTTCTCAAATTTCGAACACTCTCATGATTATGCCAGAGAAACAGGGAGGGCACCTAGTAATGGCTTACACTCCAGTATTCTTACAAGTGGAGCACTGCCACACGCTTGACAACTACACTAAAGTGCCGAGGAAACTGGTATAGGCATGCGTATTCAAATACTGAGATACGTAAACACGCACAATACAGCGCTGCGGTCGGCAGCACCTATACAGGGTGGTCCATTGGTCGTGACCGGGCCAAATGTCTCACGAAATAAGTGTCAAACGAAAAAACTACAAAGAACGAAACTTGTCTAGCTTGAAGGGGGAAACCAGATGGCGCTACGGTTGGCCCGCTAGATGGCGCTGCCATAGGTCAAACGGATATCAACTGCGTTTTTTTAAATAGGAACCCCCATTTTTTATTACATATTCGTGTAGTTCGTAAAGAAATATGAATGTTTTTGTTGGACTATTTTTTTCGATTTTTGATAGATGGCGCTGTAATAGTCCCAAGCATATAGCTCACAATTTTAGACGAACAGTTGGTAACAAGTAGGTTTTTTGAATTAAAATACAGAAAGTAGGTACGTTTGAACATTTTATTTCGGTTTTTCCAATGTGACACATGTACCTTTGTGAACGTATCATTTCTGAGAACGCATGCTGTTACAGCGTGATTACCTGTAAATACCAAATTAATGCAATAAATGCTCAAAATGATGTCCGTCAACCTCAATGAATTTGGCAATACGTGTAACGACATTCCTCTCAACAGCGAGCAGTTCGCCTTCCGTAATGTTCGCACATGTATTGACAATGCGCTGACGCATGTTGTCAGGCGTTGTCGGTGGGTCACAATAGCAAATATCCTTCAACTTTCCCCACAGAAAGAAATCCGCGGACGTCAGATCTGGTGAACGTGCGGGCCATGGTATGGTGCTTCGACGACCAATCCACCTGTCATGAAATATGCTATTCAGTACCGCATCAACCGCACACGAGCTATATGCCGGACATCCATCATGTTGGAGGTACATCGCCATTCTGTCATGCAGTGAAACATCTTGTAGTAACATCGTAGAATATTACGTAGGAAATCAGCATACATTGCAACATTTAGATTGCCATCGATAAAATGGGGGCCAATTATCTTTCCTCCCATAATGCCGCACCATACATTAACCCGCCAAGGTCGCTGATGTTCCACTTGTCGCAGCCATCGTGGATTTTCCGTTGCCCAATAGTGCATATTATGCCGGTTTACGTTACCGCTGTTGGTGAACGACGCTTCGTCGCTAAATAGAACGCGTGCAAAAAATCTGTCATCGTCCCGTAATTTCTCTTGTGCCCAGTGGCAGAACTGTTCACGACGTTCAAAGTCGTCGCCGTGCAATTCCTGCTGCATAGAAATATGGTACGGGTGCAATCAATGTTGATGTAGTATTCTCAACACCGAAGTTTTTGAGATTCCCGATTCTCGCGCAATTTGTCTGCTACTGATGTGCAGATTAGCCGCGACAGCAGCTAAAACACCTACTTGGGTATCATCAGTTGTTGCAGGTCGTGGTTCACGTTGCACATGTGGCTGAACACTTCCTGTTTCCTTAAAAACGTACCTATCCGGAAAACGGTCCGGACACTTGGATGATGTCATCCATATAGCACACGCCCGTTGGGCATTTTGATCACAATAGCCATAGATCAACACGACATCGACCTTTTCTGCAATTGGTAAACGGTCCATTTTAACACGGGTAACGTATCACGAAGCAAATACCGTCCGCACTGGCGGAATGTTACGTGATACCACGTATGGAAGCGCCATCTAGCGGGAGAACCATAGCGCCATCTGGTTTCCCCCTTCAAGCTAGACGAGTTTCGTTCTTTGTAATTTTTTCGTTTGATGCTTATTTCGTGAGATATTTGGCCGGGTCACTATCAATAGACTACCCTGTATATGACAACAAGTGTCTGACGCAGTTGTTAGGTCGGTTACTGCTGCTACAATGGCAGATTATCACGATTTAAGTGAGTATTAACGTGGTGTTACAGTCGGCGCAAGAGCAATGGGACACTCCATCTCCGAAGTAGGGATAAAGTGGAGATTTCCCGTATGACTACTTCACGTGTGTACTGTGAATGTCAGGAATCCGGTAAAACATCAAATCTCCGACATCGCTGAGGCTGGAAAAAGATCCTGCAAGGACGGGGCCAACGATGACTGATGAGAATCGTCCAACGTGACAGAAGTGCAACCCTTCCACAAATTGCTGCAAATTTCAGTACTGGGCCATCAACAAGTGTCTTCGTGCGAATCATTCGACGAAACATCACAGATATGGGCTTTCGGAGACAAAGGCCCACTCGTGTACCCTTGATGACTGCACGACACAAAGCTTTACGCGTCGCCTGGGCTTGTCAATACCGACTCTGGACGGTTGATGACTGGAAACATGTTGCCTGGTTGGACGAGTCTCGTTTCAGATTGTATCGGCCGGATGGACGTGTACGGGTATGGAGACAACCTCATGAATTCATGGACCCTGCATGTCAGCAGGGGACTGTTCAAGCTGGTGGATGCTTTGTAATGTTGTGGGGCGTGTGTAGTTGGAGTGACTTGGGACACCTGATACGTCTTGATACGACTCTGACAGGTGACAAGTATGTAATCATCCTGTCTGATCACCTGCATCCATTCATGTCCAATGTGCTTTCCGACGAATTTGGGCAATTCCAGCAGGAAAATGCGGCACCCCACACGTCCAGGATCGCTACAGAGTGGCTCTAGGAACACTCTTCTGAATTTAAACACTTCTGCTGGCCACCGAACTCCCCAGACATGAACATTATTATGCATATCTGGGACGCCTTGCAACGTGCTCTTCAGAAGGGATAACCACCCCCTCGTACTCTTACGGATTTATGGACAGCCCTGCAGGATTCATGGTGTCAATTCCCTCTAACACTACTTCAGACATTAGTTGAGTCCATGCCATGTCGTTTTGCGGCATTTCTGCGTGCTCGCGGTGGCCCTACACGATAGTAGGCAGGTATACCAATTTCTTTGGCACTTCAGTGTATAAGGGGCAGTCAAATGAAAATTAGACAGATGGACGGAAAAGTAAGTAAACTGTTTATTACTTCAAAAGTTAACGCTATAACTGTTAATACATTTGGCCCACTGTGAGAAAAGATGGTTAATGCCTTCATGAAAAAATGTTTACGCTGGCCTACGGGATCCTGATTGTTCCCAGGTGTGTACCTTTTTGTCCGAAGTAAATCGGTGGCCACGAATGCCTTTTTTCAGGACTCTAAAAATAACGAAACGCAGGAGATCGGGACTGTATGGACTATGTTTGAGGACTTTCTAGAGGAATTTCTGCAGCCTAGAAGCAACAGGCACATCATCTCCGGGAAAGTAAAGATGACCTTTTTCTTTGACTGCAAGGGTTCCCTAATTATCGAGTTTCTGGAACACGGCGCCAGAATTAACGCGCAGCAGGTCGTGGACCCTCTCAAAAACTGAAGCCCACCATCAAGTCCAAACTTCCAGGAATTATGACGGACGACATCATTCTGTTGCACGATAATGCCCGCCCGTGTACTGCCAAGGTTGTTCCGACCACATTGCAGAAATTGTGCTGAAAAGCCCTTACACATATCACATACAGTCTCGATCTCTCCAGTATGCGTTATTCTTATTTTTGGAGCCCAGAAAGAAAAACATTCATGACTGTCGATTTGCTCTGGACGAAGAGGTACAAACGTGGTTGCCTTGGCAACCGCAAACATCTTTCCATGAAGGTATTGACGGTCTTGTCTCTCAGTGGGATAAATGTATTAGCAGTTATGGCGATTACTTTTGACATAAAAAACAGTTTTTTTTCCCATCCGTCCCATTTTGATTCGGCTACCCCTTATGTATGCTAATGTCTTGTTTAGCACAACAGCTAAACCTTGATCAATACTTTTGTTGGACAACATTCTTTGTACACTACCACTGTGGCAACATGTACAGTGTAATGTGTACAAATCCATGTTTTGTCTGAATAAACTACCAGCCGCTTTAATTCTTATATTTTCGTAAAGATGGAATGTAGTCTACCTCTTTAGAAACTATGTCGTCTGAATCGTAAATGATGACACGTTTATTCTGGCACCTTTGAAAACCAAAATCCATACACAGTACAGTTTTTTCATAGTTTCGTTGCTAGCAATGAGGTCCAGTTCTGTACGATAAAGTTGTGATTTTTCGCAAATTCGGTACTCATTTATTATGGTCATAATATTGCAGAAAATGCAGCCTAACAACACATTTTTCCATGTCGTCAACGGGTTATTTATTGTGTGTACTTTGCTTCTTCTTACTGTGGATAAATCCTTGAAATCCAATTCCGTTCACCGTCGTGTCCTTTCTGCCGTAATCATCACACTATTGACTAATCCATCTTTAATATTTTGCGCGCACGTTCCGTCCTCTTTTGCATCAGGATTGTATGTCCTTTCTCCTTTTGATGGTCAATAATTTTATTGACATTAACAGCAAGTCGTCGCGGATTCCCGAGGACGCATTATCCGCGATTGCTTTTAGTACACAAAGCAAAAAAAATTTTCACCACCTCGGTTCCAAGAGTTCCGGAAACTGTACAGAAAATTGCAATAGAGATCAACATAAACATCATTTCCGCCCTATTTATTGCTAATGAAAACAACACATTGCATGTTGTACCACCATACAGCAAGGCCTTCAGAGGTGGTGATCCAGTTGGCTGTTCACACCGGTACCTCTAATACGCAGCAGCACGTCCTCTTGCATTTATGCATTCCTGTATTCGTTATTCCACAAGTTCATCAAGGCACTGTTGGTCCAGATTGTCTCACTCCTCAACGGCGGTTCGGTGTAGATCCCTCAGAGTGGTTGGTGGGTCACGTCGTCCATAAACATCCCTTTTCAATCTACCCAGGTATGTTCGATAGGGTTCATGTCTGGAGAACATGCTGCCCACTCTAGTCAAGCGATTTCGTTATCCTTAAGGAAGTCATTCACAAGATGTGCACGATGGGGGCGTGAACTGTCGTCCATGAAGACGAATGACCCGCCAATATGCTGCCGATATGGTTGCACTATCGGTCGGAGGATGGCATTCACGTATCGTACAGCCGTTAGGGCACCTTCCATGACCACCAGAAGGGTACGTCGGCCCCACATAATGCCACCCCAAAACAGCAGGGAATCTCCATCTTGCTGCTCTCGCTGGACAGTGTGTCTAAGGCGTTCAGCCTGACCGAATTGCCTGGAAACACATCTCCGACGATTGTCTGGTTGAAGCGATATGCGACACTCATCGGTGAAGAGAATTTGATGCCCATCCTGAGCGGTCCATTCGGCATGTTGTTGGGCCCATCTGTACCGCGCTGTATGGTGTCGTGGTTGCAAAGCTGGACCTCGCCATTGACGTCGGAAGTGAAGTTGCGCGTCATGCGGCCTATTGCGCTCAGTTTGAGTCGTAACACGGCGTCCTGTGGCAACACGAAAAGCATTATTCAATATAGTGGCGCCGGCCGCTGTGACCAAGCGGTTCTAGGCGATTCCATCGGGAACTTGTCTCGGGCATGGATGTGTGCGATGTTTTTAGGTTAGTTAGGTTTAAGTAGTTCTAACTTCTGAGGGACTGATGACCTCAGATGTTAAGTCGCATAGTGCTCAGAGCCATTTGAACCAACGTAGTGGCGTTTTTGCCAGGGTTCCTTCAAGCCATAATCCGTAGGTAGCGGTCATCCACTGCAGTAGTGGCCCTTGGGCGGCCTGAGCGAGGCATGTCATCGACAGTTCCTGCCTCTCTGTATTTCCTCCATCTCCAAACAACACCGATTTGGTTCACTCCGAGACGCCTGGACACTTCCCTTGTTGGGAGCGGCCGCGCGGGGTAGCCTTGCGGTCTGAGCGCCTTGCCACGGTTGGCGCGGTCTCCCCGTCGGAGGTTCGAGTCCTCCCTCGGGCATGGGTGTGTGTGTTGTCCTTAACGTAAGTTAGTTAAAGTAGTGTGTAAGCATAGGGACCGATGACCTCAGCAGTTTGGTCCCATAAGGACTCACCACAAATTTCCAAACTGTTGAGAGCCCTTCCTTGCACAAAGTAGCAATGCGGAAGCCATCGAACCGCGGGATTGACCGTCTAGGCATGGTTGAACCACAGACAATACGAGACGTGTACCTCCTTCCTGGTAGAATGACTGGAACTGATAGACTATCGGACCCCCTCCGCTTATAGGCGCTGCTCACGCGTGATTGTTTACATCTTTGGGTGGGTTTAGTGACATCTCTGAACAGTCAAAGGGACTGTGTTTGTGATACAATATCCACAGTCAACGCCTGGCTTCAGGAGCTCTGGGAACTCGGATGATACAAAACTTTTTTTGATGTATGTATTTGGACTGCGAGGTAACAACGTGCCCTAATGTGAATAGGAACGTGGCTGTCCCTAGTCACCTGAACAAGTTAATTCCCAATATGGTCGGATCTACAGTTTCTTCACCTGCAACACTCCTAAATCGTGTCCAGTAGAACTATTATGAACGTTTCTAGCTGTAGTCTGGTCTTACTAATGTAACGGTTATACTGTCAACAACATGGGCAGCACGTGATGCTACTACGTGTAATAGCGGTCTCTGGTAATACTGCAGCAGAAGCGGTCATCGGAGACATTTGATCCCACAGATGCTTACCCCAGCTACCATTCAACAGTCATGGAAGACGATAAACGCAACAGTTATCAGTTCCTGTAGGTTATGCACATAGCTTGCGGCTGCGGAATTACTGCGCCGCTTGGTCGTTAAGAAAGGCAAAGAGCTGTCAGTTTCAATCAAAAACTTAATATTTTAAGTTCTATCTGCATAGTTTTCCTTTCGAAGCACCTTATGTTATTGAAGCACGATTTTATTCCCCACTGGTCAGCTGCGCCTAAAATGTCTTCAAAGCAGTGCCCATTTATCCGTCACTTTTCGCGGTTCCTGTAAGGACTTCGTCCACAGCTCTTCGTCTAGTGGTTAGCATTGCTGCCTCTGAATCACGAGGTTTTGGGTTCGATTTCCGATCGAGTCGGGAATTTTCTCCGGCAGGGGACTGAGTGTTTGTGTTGTCCAGATCATTTCATCATCATTCGGGAAAATGGCGGGCCTGGACAGTGAATTTGTACGGTCGCTGATGCCCACATCATTGAGCGCCCCACTAATCAAAAATCATCAACATCATCTGTAGGAACTTCACAGTTACAGCAATAGTATCAGAGCACACGTGTCCCGCTATACTTCGCTCCTATGGGGAACGACCCACTTCAAAACTGTACCTGCCACCCACGACTTGGGTCAGAGCTTGTATGTCGATTTAATGAACCGATCTTAAAAGAAAACCATAGGAAAACTGTCCACGCGGTGTTGCCGACCGCGCGCTATAAGCCGATTTATACCTAATGCAGCTGATGTCAAGGAGTCCGCAGTTAGCGAATAAATTTCGAAGTATTTCGTATAATTGGGGCTCGTCAAAATGCCTGCTCTTTCAGACATGCACGTAAGTACACGGATGAGTGTTGTGCTAAATCCATTATTTGTTGTATGTAGACGACAGAGTCAAATACGAACGGACTTCAGAAAATAAGATGCTCATGTCCTCCATGCTAATACCACTGCGCAAAAACACCAGCGCATCGTCAGAAGAGAGTACATGTTCCGGGTTTCCTGCAGATGCGGTTCTGCTGCGGTAGGCATAACAGATGCATCACAAAGCGGGAGTTAAATGGCGCAATAGCTGGAAACGTATTCCAAAGCTGAAGTACGCGGAACAGTACGATTCTTATGGACAAAGCATCTAAATTGCACACGAATTCACCGTGAAACTCTGGCGGCATATGGACCACATGCAATGTCACGTCCAGGCGTAGTGAAATAGAACCAACAGTTTTGACCAAGACCGCATAGTCGTGGATGATGTTGCTCTGGAAGTCTAGATCTTGCACAACGCGATTTCCATTTTTTCGTTAAGCTGAAAGAACATCGGTGGGGTAAGAAATTTTCTAGCCCGAGTTCTCATACCATCTCCGATGTGTCTTGCACCGATTATCATCCCACGCTCAAAGTCGCTTAACTCACAACGTGCTGCCATGTTCACTACATAATAGGCCACTCGGATATCGTGTCTACACTAGCGGCATACGACGCATCTAGCCACAATATTCGGGCGTCTCACACTCCACACCTTCAAGTAGACGAACGCTTCCTGTGACTTTTGCCCCTTCATTTTAATTTGGTCTCGACAGTCACTTTACGCGCAGTAACTGCTGTTGTCACAAGACAGCGGCAGATATCAGTTAGTATGGACTATTCTGGAAAGCTTGAAAAACGAAAAACCGACTCGGTGCCATTACTGTATAATATTTCAGTATTCCTTAACAATCTAGGTTAAGTCATTATGATTTAAAACCTATGTGAAAGCGCAAAAGGGCTTCCTAACCCAAAATCTGATCACAGCAACCATATATTTTGACACTCGGAGTATTCCATCCTTGGATAAGCAGGTCGGACATAAAGTAGACCGCCAAAAGACATCACACTAATATCAACGAGGACGAGAGTCCACAAATTTCCTCATGTATTTCGTATTATTTCAAGCCACTCACTGATTATTAGATCCCGCAGAGCTAGCAGATTTCTGGGATACAAACTGCTACCTTTCACTGTGACTGCACATTTGTGGCGAACCCTAATTTGGGCGAAAATAAATTCGAAAATTGATTACATGTGATGTCAACAGCCCAAAAAAGTATTTCGGTTGATAGCAAATTAACTGATTCGTCAATTGAAAAAACAAAACTCTAATAAACATAAAGGCTTAAGATGATTTTGGCAATGTGTGCTGTTATGTCCAGAAATGTCAATCGCCGAGTAACATGATTATAGGAAGCGACCGCAGAAAACTTCCCTGAGATTGTCGGTGACTGGCTCCTGTATGTGCGGACGTCCTTATGATTGATAAAAAGTGGAACCCATTTAACAAAGAGGAAGCTGTACATCCTCAGTCATAACGTGCAAATCTACCACAAACTTACGTCTTTTGGCTGTTGCAATTTTCATCCACGCCGAAATTGTGTTGATTCTACCGGGCAGTGCCAGCCTATGCAGATGTCCAGATGTGATACTTTTGTCAGACGAAAAAGTGTTTTTTGATCTCCTCTAAAATCTCTAAAATTTGGTGTACGTAGTTTTTTACCCCTCATATACACTGAAGTGCATAATATGCTGTACAGCTGCCTAATGTCGTGTACGGACCCCGCGAGCACGCAGGAGTGGCGCAACATGACGTGGCATGGACTCGACTAATGTCTGAAGTAGTGCTGGAGGGAATTGACACCATCAATCCTGCAGGGCTGTCTATAAATCCGTAAGAGTACGAGGGGGTGGAGATCTCTTCTGAACAGCGCGTTGCAAGGCGTCCAAGATATGCTCAATAATGTTTATGTCTGAGGAGTTTGATGACCAGCAGAACTCTTTAAACTCAGAAGAGTGTTCCTGGAGCCACTCTGTAGCAATTCTGGATGTGTGGAGTGTCGCATTGTCTTGCTGGAACTGCCCACGTACATCGGAAAGCACAATGGATATGAATGGATGCAGGTGATCAGACAGGATGCTTACGTACGTGTCACCTGTCAGAGTCATATCTAGAGGTATCAGGGATCCCATATCACTCCAACTGCACATTCGCACAACATTACAGAGTCTCCACCAGCTTGAATAGTCCCTGCTGACATGCAGGGTCCATGAATTCATTGTCGGTGTTGATGGGCCCAGGCGAGGCGTAAAGCTTTGTGTCGTGCATTCATCAAGGGTACACGAGTGGGCCTTCGGCTCCGAAATCCCATATCGATGATGTTTCGTTGAATGGTTCGCACGCTGACACTTGTTGATAGCAGCTGGGATTGAAATCTACAGCAATTTGTGGAAGGGTTGCACGTCTGTCACGTTGAACGAATTTCATCAGTCGTCGTTTGTCCCGTTCTTGCAGAGTCTTCCAGGACATCAGTGATGTCGGAGATTTGATGTTTCACCGGATTCCTGATATTCACGGTACACCCGTGAAATGGTCGTATGGAAAAATTCCCACTTCATCGCTACCTCGGAGATGCTGTATGCCATCGCTCGTGCGCCGACTATAACACCGTGTTAAAACTCACTTAAATCTTGCTAACCTGCCACAGTAACAGCAGTAACCGATCTAACAACTGCGCCAGATACTTGTGTTACGGCGTAGCCGACTGCAGCGCCGTATTCTGCCTGTTTACATATCTCTGTATTTGAATACCCACGCCTATACCAGTTTCTTTAGCGCTTCGGTGTATAATGTTTTTAGTACACTACACCCCAGTGAAAAAATTTCCCTACCAGAGTTCCTAGAGAGTTCAAAATTTAAAGAATCATCTAAATGCTGTAATTGTCTTCAGTCTATCATTATTACTAAAATATCTAACCACTTACAGCTTTACGAAAATGGACGAAGTCGTATAACATATAATGAAAGAAATTGTAGAACTATAAATTGCATTGTACGTACTCTTCTTGGGCTCCCAGTCACGTCAGGTAATTGCAAATAAACGAGCCGTTTTCAAAATTGTGACTCTTGATGTCGCTTAACGTATAATAGCATGAGTGTCAAAAGATGACATACGTTTTGAACTCGAGGATAAATTACCAATCGTTGAGAGAGGAAGCAAGGAGACATCACTTCTTTGTAATACATGTATCATGAGCATTGCACGCTAACAACTGAGACTTTAGCCGCGTGGGATTAGCCGAACGGGATTAGCCGAGCGGTCTCAGGCGCTGCAGTCATGGACTGTGCGGCTGATCCCGGCGGAGGTTCGAGTCCTCCCTCGGGCATGGGTGTGTGTGCTCGTCCTTAGAATAATTTAGGTTAAGTAGTGTGTAAGCTTAGGGACTGATGACCTTAACAGTGAAGTCGCATAAGATTTCACACACATTTAACATTTTTTAAACTGAGACTTTAGATGTGTTTATAAGAAAGTAGAAACACTCGTAAAACATTCTACATATTGCAAAAGATGATAAATAAAGATATCTGAAATATGAAAACGAAAGTTGTTCCTTTATTGCACCATATTTAATATGTACGATTTTTTAAATATAGATATAGGGTGTAACGGATATAAGTGCAGTTATTTTTATATGTGGCACCTTAATACGTACACACATAGTGTGTTGGTTGTCTTTTCTCTGCGTCGAACAGTCTTCCCACAAACACGTCACAAACTTTACGACCCACTTTACTCTTCGCTCTCAAACTTGTTTTCGGTACTAGTAGGTTCCACCTTGGGTTTGATTTTCCGGTATTGTTAACTGTACGTTGACAGTTACACACAGCAATATGGATAGGTTTACCGAGGAAGATTTGGCCAGTCTCCATCTCGTGCGTGAGTTCCCTGAATGCAGTTGAACAACGGCACATAGACTGCTGTTCCCGCCGTTCCCGCGCCGACAGCAACCACGTAATAGCATTTTGGCACCCGAAGATTGTTACAATTTTCTGGGTGTCGTGCTGTACGTTTTTGTGATTCTTTTGCAGATATTTTCACAAAAACAAAGGTAACTGGGATAACAAGCTAAATAAATCATTATTACATTATTACTCTGTGACGAACCACAAGAGGCCACGAGTTCCTTATACCAACATACTTAGCAAATATCCCTCAACACTCTTCGAAATTTTGTCAGTAGAATTCCGATTGATTCCTTACATTTGTTGAGATTATATAACGCAATATCATATTAGCAAAAGCACCGTTAAATCCCAAATCCGTAGTCACGTTAAAAGAAAATTCCCTCATATTAGTACGAATAGTTATTCTGTTGTCTAAACGAATCATTTCAATAACTGAATCACGAATAACCAAGCCATATGCCATCACATTTATTGGTAACGGTGTTTCTGTCCGAATTTCATTTCTTGTACCAACAATAGCCGATTTTGGTATTCCCTCATCTTGACGAGAGCAATTGGTGGAGTTTTTGGGGCACTTCAGGAATTCGGTACTACTCATGAGCGGATTTCTTTTTGTTCTATCATCACCATGTCTACTCTCTTCATAGTACAGTGACTGTAAATTACAATATACGAGGGTTGGAACTTTAATAGTCGTAACTATTTATTTACAGCTCGTAAAAAAACAGATACGTGTTTCAAAGTTTCACTGGCCTTCAAAGTAGTCACCAGCATTGTGTATAACCCGCTGCCAGCGACGTGAAGTCGTAAGATACTCTTAGCAGCGCCAGTTGTGTTGGCAGTTCGAGCGACGCGGTCTATTGCCCAACGAATTTGTAGCAGTTCTGAAGCGAGTGCCGTGAAGTGTTTCCTTCAGTTTAGAAATCGAGTTGAATTCACGAGTGCTTAAGTCAGGGGAGTGCAGTAGGTGGTACAGCACTTAGCAGTCCCATCAGTCAAACAAATCAGTAACAGCTTGCACTACACGTGCTTGAGCATTGTCCTGCAAAATGATGGTCAGGTCCTGCAGAAAGTGTCATCACTTCTGTCTCTATGCTGTTCATTTTTGGAACACAACCTACGACCAGCTTAGAGACAGAAGTGATGACACTTTCTGCAGGACCTGACCATCATTTTGCAGGACAATGCTTATGCACCTACAGTGCAAGCTTTTACTGATTTGTTTGACTGGTGGGACTGCTAAGTGCTATACCACCTACTGCACTCCCCTGACTTAAGCCCTCGTAAGTTCAACTCGATTTCTAAACTGATGGAAACACTTTACGGCATTCGCTTCAGAACTGCTACAAATTCGTCGGGCAATAGACCACGCCGCTCGAACTGTCAACACAACTGGCACCGCTAAGAGTATACAACGACTTCCACATCGCTGGCAATGGATCATACACGATGCTGGTGACTACTCTGAAGGTCAGTAAAACTTTGAAATACGTATCTATTTTGTACGAGCTGTAAATAAATAGTTGCCACTATTAAAGTTCCAACCCTAGTACGTAACACGTTTCAATATTATTTTCTGTGTTAAAATTGACTGTATATTTTTCTTTGTAATACTTAAACGTATTCAGATACACTTTCACGTTCATTGCATGGAATAGCGTACGGTCCAATCACTGGAAATCGAATTCCTATTGGACTGAAGAGCTACAACTGCATGTAAAGTTATCTAGAGAGAAGTACTGAATTTAATATGTTTCACAACGCTATTTACTGTTTATCAGACACTAGAATTACTGTAAATTACAACGTTTTCAGTAACACCGTTTGTGACACTGTCAGTATGTGCTAAAAGGCTTGCTCACGAAAGAAAAAAATAAAGTAGGAGCTACCTGTTAGAAGGAGTGATTTTCTTGGGCCAGCTGGATCGTTCCCAGGGCCAGCCGGACAATGGCTCGCATTAATTACACATAACGTCGGCAAAACAAGCCGGCCTGGACATTAAGATGTTATCGATCTATTTAGGACCCGTATGTTTAAGCGAGAATTCTCCTAATAGGACAATTCAATAAAGAGGATCACCCGCACCGCAGCTAACAGCAGAACAATCGTCAGGAGCGGAAAGCCAACGGCGTTTTTCTCTCTCTGCCCAGAGAGCGGCGCACAATGGGTGCACGAGAGGCAGTGAAAGGCATTGTTCCTTCGGGGAAATTATTCTCATAATGACTTCATTATCACCGATCTGATACTGCAGGCTAGTAACTAATGGGTAATAACCCCTTCTACCGACCTCTATCTGCTCAATAGACAACTGCCTACTGACATTGCTCAGCCCGATTGTTGCACGGCGGAAATTCTCGAAGTAACATCAGTTTCGTTATTAAGAAAACTTTTACACATCTAACACCTTTTTATTAGGTGCATATTATAGGTAAAATCTCAAGCCACTTCTCAATACATTGATAACAAGGCAATTATAGCAGCGGAGCACGAAATTCAGTTTCACCCATGGCCACATACTGTCTATACCACGCGGAATGCAATCATAAATTTGTGCCTTTTCAAAAAAAGAGCACTACTAATAGTTACTGGAGTATTCGTCTGTAGCTAGCCAAGGTAAATATTTCGCTATCACAGGAAATAATAATCACTGTTCTCGACGACTACGGTGTTCTTATCTTATCGTAGTTGTTTCTATAGTTTCTACACAAATTCGTTACAGTTCTCTATATTCCATCACGAGATAGCACTTTCTAGTGAATGCCGTGTTACAAACAATTAAATGAAGTTTTGAGATTTTAAAAGTATTATTTGTAGAAATGTAACACTAAATACATGTCGTAACTGAGCTATTCAGCTTCGGTCGTACCTGTAAAAACCACAAGTGTTCTGCTCAAGAACGTCTATTATCATTTTAAAGTTATGTTTAGCATCTCATTCAAATTTAATAGTTCGGTTTTAGCGACTGACATTTTGTTGTTATATGGTCTTCCATTTTTGTTTTTGTTATATTTCATACCCACCCATTACCACGAACTTGATGTGGATTGCTAACGATACGTGCTACAGTCGCTCTTCAGAACATTAATTTTTATAAGAATAAAAACTGTTGCTGCAAGACTAATAACGTTTGTTAACATATATTCGTTTAAAAATTATGACAGATATAACTATGAGTTTTTTGGTTTAAACGTGCATAAGGTGATTGTGTTAAAACTTTGCGTAAAAAGACAAAGACGTGAGTTACGTGTATTTTTTATCTTGAATTCGAAGACAGATTTGTATGTAGAACCTACAACCGTGCGGATTGAACGCCCTAACGCAAACCGTTCAGAAGTAATGACGATTTCATTTCATATAGTTCAGTTATTGTCACTCTGTACATGCCAAAAGGCATGGAAATGAAGTCCCATGCTTCTTGACAGAGTGTAGGGGAACGATGCGGGAGACCCGCACCGCCATACTAGCCAAGGTCTTAATGGAGGTGGTTATTCCAAAAGGCATAGCAGAGGCCAAACATGTGCAGCGCAGCAGGGTATATGTATGCAATCTATTTGTACTAAAATCACTTCTGGCAATACCACAGCTCTACCATAGAGGAGGCTGTGTCTCCTGGCCACTGTTTGGGATGCTGATTGAAGATCACACTTCGCATCTACACTGGAACAGCACGCCCTAAAGATGTTTGGTCCTGGAACCACAACCACAGAGGGTTAACATCAGCCCAGGGTAACAGCCTGGAAACAGTGTGTCACTGCTTGCTATATAACCAGTCAGCCGGATGGTGAGGGAGGGACTGCGCTGGGGGGGGGGGGGAGATTGCATCACGAAGTCCATGGATGGCCGATGCTGCACCCTGACAGCAATGCTGGGCGTCAACAAGACCTGTAGCAGCAAAATTCCTCAGCCAAATCGCTGGGCTGTAGCAAGATGCATTAATAAAGAGCATTAAGTATTTACACACTGTTTCATGGCGCTGCCTGGCGTCCCTCCAACATACCCAGCTACCGACTCTATTACACTTCATATTCATATACACCATCGGCAGGTATGAAAAGTTTAAAGTTGCAATTCTCAGTGACAGTTGGAACTGCCAAAAGAATGCATTAGTGCTGTTTGTGTTTACCTGTTAAGGTAGGTAAGGGCATTGCTCCAACTTCAGATGTTGAGGAGTAGTCAGTGTGAAGGACACAGAGATGCCCTATTCTCATGTGAGAGAGCTTTGTCAGCACCTGGCAGAGTTTGAAAGGGGCCACATTGTCAGTCTTCACTTGGTCGGTTGGTCGAATTGTGCAGTATACAAATTTTTGGGGCATTCAGATCAGACAGTGGCCCAGTGTTGAACTGCTTGGTGAATGGTGTCATGCAAGTGTGCGTGTGCGCGCGCGCGCGCGACTGCGCGCGTATGTATGTATGTGTGTGTGTGTGTGTGTGTTTCTTTATTTGAAACATTCAACACCGGCCGCTGTGGACGAGTGGTTGTAGGCGCTTCAGTCTGGAACCGTGCGACCGCTACGGCCGCAGGTTCGAATCCTGCCTGGGGCATGGATGTCTGTGATGTCCTTAGGTTAGTTAGGTTTAAGTAGTTCTAAGATCTAGGGGACTGATGACCTTAGATGATAAGTCCTATAGCGCTCAGAGCCATTTAAACCACTTGAACCAAACATTCTCCATTACACACTATTTGTAACACTTCATGTATCTATTCTGTGTGTGTGTGTGTGTGTGTGTGTGTGTGTGTGTGTGTGTGTGTGTGTGTGTGTGTGTGTGTGTGTGTATGTGCGTGTGTGTTAAAAAGTATAGACTACATATTTAGATAGTGATAACAAAACCATGGTACTTTCAAGATATAAAAAATATATAGTGCTAATACCACAGAGAAATAATTTTGAAACACCATCTAATTCGTAAATCTGGACAAATGCGGTCTCACACACACAAAAACACATTCCTAAGCTCACAGCAATGGGAGAAATGGGACTGCATATATAATACTTGTATATTACAGTGTGTACTGGTTCGTAAAGGCAATGGATTATGTTGAACATACCCTATGTCATCAAAAGTATCAGGTCACCGGTCTGAAAATGACTCACAAGTTCGTGGCGCCCTCCATCGATAATGCTGAAATTCAATCTGGTGTTGGCCCACCCTTAGCCTTGATGACAGCTTCCACTCTCGCAGGCATACGTAGCAGGGGAATGGTAGCCCATTCTACACGGAGTGCTGCACTGCGGAGAGATGCAATAGCCTGTGCTGTGATAGTGCCACGCAAAACAACAAGGGGTGCAAGCCCCCTCCATGAAAAACACGACTACACCGTAACACCACCACCTCCGAATTTTACTGTTGGTACTACACACACTAGCAGATGACGTTCACCAGGCATTCGCCATATCCACACCCTGCCATCGGATCGTCACATTGTGTACCGTGATTCGTCACTCCACGCAACCTTTTTCCACTGTTCAATCGTCCAATGTTTATGCTCCTTACATGCAGCGAAGCGTCGTTTGGCATTCACCGGCGTGATGTATGGCTTATGAGCAGTCGCGCGACCATGAAATCCAAGTTTTCTCACCTCCCGCTTAACTGTCATAGTACTTGCAGAAGATCCTGATGCAGTTTAGAATTCCTGTGTGATGGTCTGGATAGATGTCTGCCTATTACACATTACGACCCTCTTCAACTGTCGGCGGTCTCTGTCAGTCAACAGACGAAGTCGGACTATACACTTTTGTGCTGTACGTGTCCCTTCCCTAATCGTTCAATACTTCACTGTCACTGGCAAATCATGACTGAATTTAAAAAAAAATCCCTAATGGCACGTTGCTGCATCACAACTAACGAATCATGGCTCAGTTTATCTCGCTACTGGCTCCTAATAAAACTTCAATACGCAAACCTTCCTCACTGGGTAAATTCTCCTGACGGTTCTTTCGGTGCTACCTTCCTCGTCGTCTTCGATACGGTTACAATGACTCCAACTTCTGTAGTAAGTCATCTAGACATTTTTACTCACGATAAACTCAATTTCCATTTAATAATGGATGAATGTGGTTTCCCTTGCTCTTCTAAATGCATCTCCTTCCACGAGTTCAGAATCGCTTTATTCATTAAATCGTTTGAGTTGGTAAAGTGTTGCTGGTCCTTGAATTTACGGCTCCTCATGGGTTGTACCATGGTTTCTATCTGTACACCATTGTTGTGGATAATTCTCCTTGCCTGGCACAGTTCGCAGCATATGAAGAATGTTTTGCCTTATCGCTTTATGATGATGAATCGTAAGAGCAAACATATAATTCACAGGTAGAAACATGTGGATATTCACATCGCACTTATACCAACTAACTTATTAACTACTAACAAATACATTGTCAACCTTCCGGCATCTACTCTGTTTACTCATCTTCCACATTGAATAAATATCCCCACTTGTCGTCCTCGTCGTTACTGTTCAGTCCTTCCTCTTCTTTCCTTTCACATTTTACTATCAAAACAGCTGGACTTTCTGTGTTCGTGACACATTTGTCCTCCTGAGGTTTTACACCACATTCACCATTTACACACTCATATTGGGCACCACTCGAGTCGTCGTCCTCTTCAGGCATGATTAATACTGCATCTGTCCATTATCTTGGGAGGAGAAGAATGTCGAATATCCCATCAGCCTATTCCGCAATGTTAAACCTAAAGTAACTTGTCTCGTCATCTTAAGAGTCGCACGACTAAATATCTTCCCACTCATCATCATTTTCGTAGTCCTCTTCAGTGTCTGACACTTCTGCTCCTTTTCGTCACCGGAACATCAACGAATCAACTTATCTGCTCTCCTCGTCGTTTTGTTTTAAATCTCTCTCGGCATCAATAAACGATGCTTGCTAACCGTATTTCTCCTTCACCAGTGAACACAATCCCTAAAATATCAACGCTATTATCAGACAACCTGTCTAAATTATTTTATTTCAATTTCCATTCTATTCTGGCGCACCAATGCAAATTTTCTATCTCAGGTGCAATATGACTCGGTAGAACTTCAAGAAGCCAAATGTAGAATATCCTTTAGTGTAAGGTTCCGTATGATTAAGTCTGCACTGAATATGTGCGACTGCCATTCGAATTTCGCCCTGATTTGTCCTTTGACTTCAGCACTCTTTCTGTATTCGCACCGCATATTTTCGTCCCATGCCTTTTGAATATCGACCACTGCTTACTCTTGTCCCACATTTTGTAAACATCATTATCTAGGAACGAAACTTGACCCTTGAGTCTAGAATGTATGCCACTGTCACTTCACCCACTTTACATCTACATCTACATCCATACTCCGCATGCCACCTGACGGTGTGTGGCGGAGGGTACCTTGAGTACCTCTATCGGTTCTCCCTTCTATTCCAGTCTCGTATTGCTCGTGGAAAGAAGGATTGTCGGTATGTGTTGACTCTAATCTCTCTGATTTTATCCTCATGGTCTCTTCGCAAGATATACGTAGGAGGGAGCAATGTACTGCTTGACTCCTCGGTGAAGGTACGTTCTCGAAACTTCAACAAAAGGCCGTACCGAGGTACTGAGCTTCTCTCCTGCAGAGTCTTCCACTGGAGTTTATCTATCATCTCCGTTACGCTTTCGCGATTACTAAATGATCCTGTAACGAAGCGTGCTGCTCTCCGTTGGATCTTCTCTATCTCTTCTATCAACCCTACCTGGTACGGATCCCACACTGCTGAACAGTATTCATTCAATGGGCGAACAGGACTACGGTAACCTACTTCCTTTGTTTCCGGATTGCCTTTCCTTAGGATTCTTCCAATGAATCTCAGTCTGACATCTGCTTTACCGACGATCAACTTTATATGATCATTTCATTTTAAATCACTCCTAATGCGTACTCCCAGATAATTTATGGCATTAACTGCTTCCAGTTGCTGACCTGCTATTTTGTAGCTAAATGATATGGGATCTTTCTTTCTATGTATTCGCAGCACATTACAATTGTCTACATTGAGATTCAACTGCCATTCCCTGCACCATGCGTCATTCCCTGCACCATGCGTCAATTCGCTGCAGATCCTCCTGCATTTCAGTACAACTTTCCATTGTTACAACCTCTCGACATACTACAGCATCATACGCAAAAAGCCTCAGTGAACTTCCGATGTCATTCACAAGGTCATTTATGTATATTGTGAACAGCAACGGTCCTACGAGACTCCCCTGCGGCACACCTGAAATCACTCTTACTTCGGAAGACTCTCCATTGAGAATGACATGCTGCGTTCTGTTATCTAGGAACTCTTCAATCCAAATTTGTCTTATACTCCATATGCTCTTACTTTGTTCATTGAACGACTGTGGGGAACTGTATCGAACGCCTTGCGAAAGTCAAGAAACACGGCATCTACCTGGGACCCAGTGCCTATGGCCCTCTGAGTCTCGTGGACGAATAGCGCGAGCTGGATTTCACACGATCGTCTTTTTCGAAACCCATGCTGATTCCTACAGAGTAGATTTCTAGTTTCCAGAAAAGTCATTGTACTCGAACATAATACGTGTTCCAATATTCTACAACTGATCGACGTTAGAGATATAGGTCTATAGTTCTGCGCATCTGTTCGACGTCCCTTCTTGAAAACAGGGATGACCTGTGCCCTTTTCCAATCCTTTGGAAAGCTACGCTCTTCTCGAGACCTACGGTACACCGCTGCAAGAAGGGGGGCAAGTTCCTTCGCGTACTCTCTCTAAAATCGAACTGGTATCCATCCCATCAGGTCCAGCGGCCTTTCCTCTTTTGAGCGATTTTAATTGTTTCTCTATTCCTCTGTCGTCTATTTCGATATCTACCATTTTGTCATCTGTGCGACAATCTAGAGAAGGAACTACAGTGCAGTCTTCCTCTGTCGATAATGGGATAGGCAGTATCCTCTTTCTGGTTCTCGATCACTGCAATAGTTTCTGACAACTTCCTTTGTAACTCGCCACAGTCGATAAGTATGGCTCCAGGTAGTTGTGTACCACCCTGTGTAGAGGTCGGAACCAGGGCTATGGCGAGATAGGCCACCACGAAGGACGCTGTCAGAGAGGAAGCGGAAGAACACCGCCCCCTCCCTCCTCCCCTGCCTCCCCCAGCCCCCACACACACATAAAAAAAGAGAGAAAGATCGTTTAACAATTAACCGAGAGAGGTACATGGATTCGCCTCCACAACGTGTTCATATCTTCTGCCTGAGAGAGGAAACGTTTGCCTTGGCCACGGACTGTGATCGAAAGCTGTTGTCAGAGTGTCATTACGTCTGAGTGGCATCATAAAGAAATTACTACTACCGAACAGGCGTCGCATGGGTAAAGGGTCAACAGTGCGTTCGGTTCATACAGCTGCTGCCTACAGAGCTAGTTCATGTTCAACACTGAAATCCTTGTTAAAAACTTAACTACATTATTGTAAGAGCTCAGAGGTTGCCGAGTGGGTGCTGAATATGCTATTTGACTGAAGGCTTTCGATTTTTGCTAATATCTGCCAAGGACTGGTGTGAAACTGTTTAAGATAGATTACCACAAATCAAGTGATAGAAAAGTAGATGAAGTGAAAAACACATCTCACATCATATTAGTTCATCTCACTTCCAGTTTTCTGTCAGTAAGCCGGCCGCGGTGGTCTAGCGGTTCTGGCGCTGCAGTCCGGAACCGCGGGACTGCTACGGTCGCAGGTTCGAATCCTGCCTCGGGCATGGGTGTGTGTGATGTCCTTAGGTTCGTTAGGTTTAAGTAGTTCTAAGTTCTAGGGGACTTATGACCTAAGATGTTGAGTCCCATAGTGCTCAGAGCCATTTGAACCATTTTTCTGTCAGTAATGCCTAAAATGAGACATCTGTATATTATTTTGAAAATATGCACATACTTTGGTGTCAAATATAGCAGAAATATCAGTTGTAGTGTACTGGGCACGCTGGGGGATAAGTGAGTGGTGGTGAAAGTCTATGGGGCCCAGGGCCAACGCTTTTAACAACTACCAAGAACTTTATCAATCTTGGTACATGGTGTAGTGAGGTAGACACGGCACTCCTCACTGACCCTGGCTGGGGCCGATGGACGGGCAGTGGTTTTTATATGGTGCTGCCGGATGGCAACTCGGCCTGCTGAGGCCGGCATCCTAGTCGGCCATGGGCGTTGATGTTAGTGAGGTGTGGTGTTGTGCTGGAGTGGCGCCACACTCGGGAGATGGCCTCTTGGCTCCGCACATGGCCGCGGTGGTGACATGAGGAGACTGCTGTTATGTGCTGTTTCCAGTGGCGTCGTGGATGCTTGGAATCCCCTCGCCTCGCTCGCATAATTACGACGGAACGCGAAGACGGCTGTGTGAGACTCACTACCCTCAAACAGTAGTCGGCTGGTGGCTGGGTTGTGGCGCCGAGTCCCACTAGAAACTCGGTATTGGATCAGCAGCCACAACCACGTGATTGGCAGGGCTGAACACCAAGTCCCGTGAAGAAGTTAGTGAAGATGGCAGATATAGCCCAGTCTTGAACCCGTGGCCGCAGCTTGTAGAGCTCAGTCGTCTCGCTGTCTGGCGTTGCTCTGACGTTGTGGTGGTACTGTTGGGTTCCGGCGATGACAAGTGATTTCTGCCATAAAATGCAGACTTATTTATGCCTCCAGTGCCCATTTGTTTCCCTAATACCCGTCACCTAGTCACATAACCCAAACAAGAGACTTGACCTGGTGTGGTAACACTGTCCCACTTGCTACATAGTTATAGCTGTGCAACGTCTTTTACCAATGAGTACAGCTATCCTCACTGTGCAGTCCCATGGCGTGTCTATTACTGTAGCCTCCATATCACCATACTAGCGGCTACAGACCAGTGATTGTTAACGCAATACTCTATGACGCTTCCATGCTTCTTTTCCTTACCTTTGACAAAGAGTCATAAGTTTCCGACCAAAGACTGGGTCGCGAAGCTATACAGCCCTCCCCTTTTGAAAAGACCTAGTTCCAATGGTCTTAACCTGGCCCAGAACTCAATTACGACTACTTCTACCCTTAATCCATTAAACTAGTACCCAGCACTAGATTGGCTATTCCTAAGTACTAAGCAAACTACTGCATTCTTCCCTGACTCTGTAAATCTATCTTTCATTTCCTGTTCATAATATCCAGTCTATGGGAACTTCGATTGGTACTGTGTTGGCATTCCACGCAGTTCATCGCTCTAGGTATATGAGAACTAGGCAAAGCAAAATCAGACTCACCCCAGTGCTAGGAACTGTGACGTTCAAAGTCACAGTTACTTGAGGTCTACCATCCCAATACTATTCCACATGCTGCAACAACTGCTCTACAGTGATCTGCCCCTCCTCGGCTGCTATCATTCGGCTCAGTTAATGGTCAAGGCTAGTTTCCCAGGTTTTATTAAAAAAGTTAAGGTTTTGCTTGGACAACATCTCTAAGGGTTCATCTGGCCAGTACATTTTCACCTGTGTCAAATTTAGTAGAGTAACTCCCCTCATAGCAGCTGGCAAACGAAACGTGAGTACAGAAATCTCACACATAGTTCTGTCTACTGCCTTGTTATTCCAACTATCTCACCCTCATCAGTTTTCCCTGCTCGTAGCAACTAGCAACTGTTACTACGTTACTGTACACCGAGTATATCGAACGCAAACCTGCCTTCCGAAAACACGGTTCCAGTTTGATCACACCTTTTTGGAAAAGATGTAACTCTGTTTCTCCCCTGAAGGGTTACATGATACGTGCAGTCCTACTTGCCACATCTTCGCAAGTGGAGTGTATGGTGACTAGCCCACTCTGTCATTGCTGTAGTTCAACCTTGGTCATCACCACATGTTGATCCCCATCTTCCGCTAATAACTGATATCCTTCCTCTCTTACTTGCACAAATTTTCCAACTTCTGCTAACTTCACTGGATAAGTGTGTACTGTGTTAACATGACAACCCTGTAATAGTGAGCGCTCAGGAATTGTACATACTCACCGTGAAGGATAGATACATCTCCCAATACTAATGGTGTGAGTTCATGTAATAACTAAATGTCTTCCCAATTGTTTGATGAACTCGTCTGTCCTTCTGTTAGCTTGAGGGTGAAGGGACTTGTTCTCAGTTTCTTCGCCTTTAGTAACCGACACAACTATTTCGTCAGGTATGACATGACGTTTACTCCCTGGTTCGTAATTATCGTATCCGGCACCCCAAACTTCAATATCCCCATATTATCCAATTCTTGTGTGACTGTGACACCTGTTGGTCCTGCATCTGCACCATCTCGATGTATCAAGAAAAATGGCCTGTTATACTCAACACAAAACTATTACCTGCTGGTGTTCGGTTATATGGGCCTAACGTGTCCACCCCAATGAAACTGAACTTTTCCATTGCTTCTGACAGCTTCTGTAACAGTACCTGCTTCCGACTCAAATCACCTTGCTGTGCATAATCCATACAATTCCTGGCATATCGATCGACTTCATCTTTCCTTCCCCTCCACCAATACTTTTCCGCCAGTCTCCGATTCATTGCCTGGCATCCCCCATGAGCTGATAAAATGTGATCATGTATCTCAACAAAACACATCTATCTTCAGCTCAGCATGCACCATCACCCATGGTCCCAATTTCGTCTCCGTACATAATAATCCATCGTGCATGCCATTGTTGTTCGCCATACTGCTTATACTCTTCATCAGCGCTCTGCGCTGCATGCCATCCTCCAAGGTCGTCACCTACTGCTTGTATTACAGCGATTTTTCTACTTAAAATGTCTATATTTCTGTGTTTTTTTCTGATTTACTTCATACTCAAATTCACTGAGTTTCAATGGCCACCTCGTCAGTGTACTGGATGGGTCCTTCAAACTAAGTAACCACTGAAGAGCAGCATGGTCCGTCTCTATCATGAACTCCCTTCCATGGAAGTAACACCAGATGTACGTCACTCTGTACAGCAAGCTAATCATTTCCCTTTCTGTTGTAGAATGGAAATGAGCGTTTGGCGTCATTGGCCGGGAGGCCCCTTGCAGGGCAGGTACGGCCTCCTTGGTGCAGGTCTTATTACATTCGACGCCACATTGGGCGACCTGCGCGCCGGATGGGGATGAAATGATGATGAAGACAGCACAACGCCCAGTTCCTGAGTGGAGAAAATCCGCGACCCAGCCGGGAATCGAACCTGGGCCCTTAGGACGGCAATCCGCACGCTGACTACTCAGCTATCGAGGCGGTCTGTTGTAGAATAATTCTTCTCCACTGAGCTCAATTGTCTTGATGCGTAGGCAACAGAATGTTATTTCTCGTCGACCTGAATCAAAACACACTCGAAAGCATAATTTGACGCATCACATGATAATATGAATTCCTTCTAAAAGTCTGAAAACACCAACACTGGACTCGACATTGATACTCTCTTCAACTCGGCAAATACTTGCTGGAATTCTTTAGACCATGCAAACTTAATCTCCTTCTTTATCACCTGGGTAAGCGGCCTTGCTATATTCGCAAACCGTAGCACGAATTTTCTATAATAATTTGTTGTTTGTGGTACTAGTAAATCTTGCACTGCCTGTATTAACCTCAAATCAGCCCTTGCACCGTCCCCACTGGTGATGTGGCCCAGGTAGTTAATCTCTTCCAGTGCAAAGTGACATTTCTCTGTGCTGAGTGGTAAATGAGTATTCGTCATCTTTTGAATACTTCCCTCAGTCGCTTTCTATGCTATTGCGTATCCTCTGAAAAGACGACTCTATCATCAAGAGATGCAAAGCACTGACGCGGTTTCAACCCCTCCAGCACCCCATCCAGCAACTGTTAGAATGTTACCCGTGCATTCTTCAACCAAAAGTGCATCTTTATACATTGATAGTGTCACTAAAGTGCTGGAAACGCCGTTTTCGGTCTATCTTCGGGAGCAACTTCTAATTGATGGTATCCACTCCTCAAGTGTGTTGTCAGATAGTACTGACGTTGCTGTTGATAATCTGTCGACTCCGTGATGTTTGGAATTTGTTAGGCATTCGTCTTAGTCTTACTATTCAAATGGCGGTAATCGCAACAAAACCGATACTTCCTGGAGCTGTCCATCGACCGTTTCGGCATGGTCATAATTCCTGCAAGTCAGGGCTCTATAATCCCATCAGCCAACTGTTGGTTTATAAACTGCTCCAAAACTCGTGAAATGCAGTCCTAGGAGCATCCTGTGTCTCAACACAGCCAACACCCTCTATGTGGAAATCTTCCTCATCTAGAATCCCTAATGTAACCAGTAACATTCCGTTTAATAACTTCATTTCTTCAGCTCCAAAATTATCCACTTTGATGGATACTATTTGACCTCTGTCCCTCTCCTGTATACATACAATACTACGATTCATCAAACACCCTGCAACATCCTATATTTTGCTACCCTCTAGCGGTGTTGTCACACATAACATATCCACTGGTAACCCAAGTACCATATTCACCCATAGTGACTTCCCGTTGCCTTCTGACACACGATCATGTGAATCAAGACTTAATGTCATTTCTCGCAGTTTAACTGGATTGTTTTGTACGTTAGATATTCCTTGTGGTAGATCAACATTGACAACAATTTCACGTAGTTGGAATGTTGTCCCATTATGTTCTGCTACACGTCGTCGAAGGTTTACTATGGCATGGTGCTAATGCAGGAAGTCCAAACCTATGTTTATGCTGCAGAACTCACTCACATGAGACAGCACTTCTACACATTGATTAAACGTGGTTGTGTTGAACAAAAAACCCATCACTACTTACCCAAGTGGTCATATATCACTATCCCCTACCCCATGAAAATCATAACGTGGTGGGTTTCAATGCCTCCTTACCACTAGCTCTCCTGAGGCCACTGATACATGCACCCGTGTGTCCAACAAATCTTTATATTTCCTACTAAATGTCACATTCTGCCTCTGCATTCGTTCTCACTGCATTTACTTTTACTGGGGACTCCTGTCAGTGGCCCTGGGGTTCTCTCCTCAGTTTAACAGACCCCTCGTTCACCCTGCACCACCTCTATTACCATCCCTATATCCTTGTACGTGACCTAAGCCTCCCCTATTACCATTCGCGTTAAATTGCTGGCCACATCTATTAACTCCATCATTCCTTTATAGCTGGTAGCATTGTCTCTGCATATGACCTGTTCCTGCACAATTAGAACACTTGATATTCGATGCAAATACATCTCATCAGTCCCTCACCCCTGACAACCTATCAGCTTCCTGGTATTCCTGCACTAATCTAATCCCAGCATGGAGAACTTTAGATGCCCCCATACATACCCTCCTCGACCTGTCAAGTGACAAACCAATCAGAAAAGCATCGAGTACTCGCTGCTCAGCCTCCTGCAGCACCACTTTCTTCACATTGTCGTAACTCATATGTGTGATCATTCAGCTTCCTAATCCTATCTATGAAGACCTACAGTGCCCCATTATACCTTCTTGACGCATTACCCAGATGCTCCTGAAAAAACCGCTCACTACTCTGCTTCCTTCACGATTGTTCCTACTCCTCTCTTAGTTGGTCAATAGTTTCTACATTACATAACACTTCTGTCCACCTTACGAAGAGATCTCTCACCCAATACTACCACATCCTCAGATGCCCTTCAGAGAAGAGAGGAACAAGGTTATCAACAGCTGGATCTGGCTCTAGAACCTGAGACATGAACAATTCTGTTTCTTGATCCTTCTCTGCGAATACATTATTTAAAAACACATTATCAGATCTGATTTGAGCTACCTGATTCACTAATTATTGTAAAGCCTCCTCACTAGCGACACCTTGTGTCTGACATTGCCCCTGCTTCGACCTTATTCATTTCACCACTCAGACAAACACAGAGATATAACAAAACTCTAATATACACTCCTGGAAACTGAAATAAGAACACCGTGAATTCATTGTCCCAGGAAGGGGAAACTTTATTGACACATTCCTGGGGTCAGATACATCACATGATCACACTGACAGAACCACACGCACATAGACACAGGCAACAGAGCATGCACAATGTCGGCACTAGTACAGTGTATATCCACCTTTCGCAGCAATGCAGGCTGCTATTCTCCCATGGAGACGATCGTAGAGATGCTGGATGTAGTCCTGTGGAACGGCTTGCCATGCCATTTCAACCTGGCGCCTCAGTTGGACCAGCGTTCGTGCTGGACGTGCAGACCGCGTGAGACGACGCTTCATCCAGTCCCAAACATGCTCAATGGGGGACAGATCCGGAGATCTTGCTGGCCAGGGTAGTTGACTTACACCTTCTAGAGCACGTTGGGTGGCACGGGATACATGCGGACGTGCGTTGTCCTGTTGGAACAGCAAGTTCCCTTGCCGGTCTACGAATGGTAGAACGATTGTTCGATGACGGTTTGGATGTACCGTGCACTATTCAGTGTCCCCTCGACGATCACCAGTGGTGTACGGCCAGTGTAGGAGATCGCTCCCCACACCATGATGCCGGTTGTTGGCCCTGTGTGCCTCGGTCGTATGCAGTCCTGATTGTGGCGCTCACCTGCACGGCGCCAAACACGCATACGACCATCATTGGCACCAAGACAGAAGCGACTCTCATCGCTGAAGACGACACGTCTCCATTCGTCCCTCCATTCACACCTGTCGCGACACCACTGGAGGCGGGCTGCACGATGTTGGGGCGTGAGCGGAAGACGGCCTAACGGTGTGCGGGACCGTAGCCCAGCTTCATGGAGACGGTTGCGAATGGTCCTCGCCGATACCCCAGGAGCAACAGTGTCCCTAATTTGCTGGGAAGTGGCGGTGCGGTCCCCTACGGCACTGCGTAGGATCCTACGGTCTTGGCGTGCATCCGTGCGTCGCTGCGGTCCGGTCCCAGGTCGACGGGCACGTGCACCTTCCGCCGACCACTGGCGACAACATCGATGTACTGTGGAGACCTCACGCCCCACGTGTTGAGCAATTCGGCGGAACGTCCACCCGGCCTCCCGCATGCCCACTATACGCCCTCGCTCAAAGTCCGTCAACTGCACATACGGTTCACATCCACGCTGTCGCGGCATGCTACCAGTGTTAAAGACTGAGATGGAGCTCCGTATGCCACGGCAAACTGGCTGACACTGACGGCGGCGGTGCACAAATGCTGCGCAGCTAGCGCCATTCGACGGCCAACACCGCGGTTGCTGGTGTGTCCGCTGTGCCGTGCGTGTGATCATTGCTTGTACAGCCCTCTCGCAGTGTCCGGAGCAAGTATGGTGGGTCTGACACACCGGTGTCAATGTGTTCTTTTTTCCATTTCCAGGAGTGTAGATAGAACAGGTACTCGCAGAATGTTCTACGAACTTACTTTTTCTGTTTAATCATAAGCCACCTGGACTCCATACACCGTCTATCTGTGTGCCCAAAGCGATTACATATAAAGTAATTCACTGCTACCTATGGTTTCTTGGCTGGCACCTTGCATTACTGAGGTCGACTACCTCTGTAGGCCATGGGCGTTGACTTCAGTGGCGCGTCGTGATGTGCTGCAATGGCGTTCCACTAGGGACAGTCGCTCGGCTCCAGACGCTTCCATGGGGGCAGCATGGGGAGACTGTTACGCGCTCCTTCTCCCGGTGTCATGTAGGGCTGGTGGCTCCTCCACCCCTTGTGTCACTGTCACAAAAGACAGAGACGGCTGTGTATGGGGTGAGACTCATCGCCCTCAGACAGTAGTCGGCTGGTGGCTGATGTTGTAGCCCTGAGTTCCTCTAGGAACTCAGCGTCAAAGTCTGCAGGCACAGGGAACAGATGGGCAGAGCTGAGACACAAGTCCCATGAAGGACTTATTGCACGTGGCAGGTACAGGACTGTCTCAAACCTATCAGACTTATTTATACTGAAGAGCCAAAGAAACTGGTACACCAGCCTAATATCGTGTAGGTCCACCGCGAGCACGCAGAATTGCCGCCACACGACGTGGCATCGACTCGACTAACGACTGAAGTAGTGCTGGAGGGAACTGACACCACGAATCCTGCAGGGCTGTTCATAAATCCGAAAGAGTACGAGAGGGTGGAGATCTCTTCTGAACAGCACCTTGCAAGGCATCCCAGATATGCTCAATAGTGTTCATGTCTGGGGAGTTTGGTGGCCAGCAGAGGTGTTTAAACTCAGAAGAGTGTTCCTGGAGACACTCTGTAGCAATTCTGGACGTGTGGGGTGTCGAATTTTCCTGCTGGAATTGCTCGAGCCCATCGGAATGCACAATGACATGAATGGATGCAGGTGGTCAGACAGAATGCTTACGTGTGTATCACTTTACAGAGTCTTATCTAGACGTATCAGGGGTCCCATATCACTCCAACTGCAAAACGCCCCACACCATTATAAAGCATCCACCAGCTTGAACAGTCCACTGCTGACATGCAGGGTCCATATATTCATGAGGTTGTCTCCATACCTGTACACGTCCATCCGCTCGATACAATTTGTAACGAAACACATCCGTCCAGGCAACATGTTTGAAGACATCAACAGTCCAATGTCAGTGTTTACGGGCCCAGGTGAGGCGTAAAGCTTTGTGTCATGAAGTCATCAATGGTATACAAGTGGGCCTTCGGCACCGACAACCCATATCGATGAAGTTCGTTGAATGGCTCGCACACTGACACTTTTTGATGGCCCAGCATTGAAATTTTGCAGGAGTTTGCGGAAGGGTTGCACTTTTGTCACGTTGTACGATTCTCTTCAGTCGTTGTTAGTACCGTTCTTGCAGGATATTTTTCCGGTCGTAGTGATGTCGGAGATTTGATGTTTTACCGGTTTCTTGATATTCACAGTACACACGTGAAATGGTCGTACGGGATAATCCCCACTTCATCGCTACTTCGGAGATGCTGTGTCCCATCGCTCTTGCGCCGACTATAATACCACGTTCAAACTCACTTAAATCGTGATAACCTGCCATTATAACAGGAGTAACCGATCTAACAACTGTGCCAGACTCTTATTGTCTTATGTAGGCGTTGCTGACCGCAGCGCCGTCTTCTGCCTGTTTACATATCTGTGTATTTGAATACGTATGCCTACTCCAGTTTGTTTGGCGCTTTAGTGTACAAGCCTCCAGTGCCCATTTTTTCATTAAAACCCGTTGCCAAAACTAGAGGCATGCCCTGATGTGGTGATACCCTCCCACTTGGCACATGGTTACGGCTGTGCAGCGGCGTTTATCGCTGAGCTCGACTGTCCTTGCTGTGCAATCCCGTGGCATGTCTGTTATTGTAACCCACATGAGGCGCTATACAGTATAGCTGAGCTAGTTAAGAAAATAGTGACTTTGGAATTCCAGTAGAAATCACTGATGAAGGGCACTGCCACAGCTACTCATTTGGATATTTAGAAGTTTTTGGGCAAGTATGTGTCACAATATGCTTATCCAACCAATAAAATCGCTTTGTGTACATTTATGACAATTCAAGTGACTACAGAGTCTTGTCAACGCAGTTTCAGCAAATTAAAGATGATAAAAAAAAGCTACCCAAGGTCGAGTACAATTGAAGTAGAATATCAGTTTCAGCTATCTTGTCGGCAGAATATGACGAATATAACACAGCTGTTAAGTTTGACATTTATGACACAACTAATGTGTTTACGTCGCTCAAAGCAAGTCAGTTAGTTTGTCTCATGTTCCCTGGATCATTGTGCACGATAAATTGTAATGATTTGCAACGAGTCATTTTACATTAACGTCGCAAATTAATTTGTGAACTATTAGCAGGTACATCATGGAAACTAAAATTATAATAAAATATAGTTCTTGGAAAAGAATACGTTCTCAATACTTATTTATGGATCTTTTCATTAACTTTCCAATTAATAATTTATGCACTATTAATAATTCACGAGTAGCAAACAAAATCTGTTATTTTAATACATTATAGTAAAATCTTGGTGCAGTACCTGACGTAAAATATGAGACATAGATTTTGTTTTACTTTCAATTTTTTAGAAAGTTTATAAACTTATAATTTATTTGCAACAATGGTACATTTAATTAGTTGTGTGCAGTATTTCTCATCTGTGTTGTTGTGGCCTCTAATCCGAAGAGTAATTTGATGCAGCTCTCCTTGCTTATTCTGTGCAAGTCTCTTCATTTCTACGTAACTGCCGCAACCTACAATCATTTGACCCCACTTACTGTATACATCGTTTTGTCTTCCTCTAAAGTTTTAATCCCCTCTCTCCCCCTCCCTCCCCCCCCCCCCCCCCCCACACACACACTCGCTTACTTCCATTACCGTGCCATTTCCTTGATATCTCATAACGTGTCCTACGATTCGATTCCTTCTTTTGGTCAAGTTGTGCTTAAATTTCTTTTTGCGCAATTTCACAAAAGTTTCTATCTTTTTCTTGTATGAACTGCTGTTGTCCACGTTTCACTTCAGTAAAAGACCCTCCCCTCCAGGCAAATGCCTTCATAAAAGATTTCCTAACACCTAGGTTTACATTAGACATCAACAAATTCCTCTCTTTCAGAATTGCTTTTCTTACTATTGCCAGTCTGCATTTTATTCTTTTCGTTAATCAGGCATCATCAGTTACTCTGGTGCCCAAATAATAAAGCTCATATACTACTTTTAGTGTCTTACTTCCTAATCTGATTCCCTCACCATTGCTTGATTTACTTCGATTACATTCCATTACCTTGTTTTACTTATACTGATGTTCACTTTATAATGTCTTTATAAGACATTATTCAATCCATTCAAGTCCTCTTCCAAGTTCTAGCCGTCTCTGACAGAATCACAGTGCCATCAGTAAACTCCAAAGTTATTATTTCTTCTTATGAATTTTAATTCCCTTCCCAAATTACTCTTTGGTTAGCTTCATAGTTTGCTCAATATTTAGATTTAATAACGTCGAGGATATACTAACCCTGGCTCACTCCATTCACAACTACTGCTCCCCTTTCAATTCCTTAGGCTCTTATAATTGCAGTTTGATTTCAGTTAGCTTCATAACTTGCTGAGTGTACAAATTTAATAACGTCAAGGATATGCTAACCCTAGCTCATTCCATTATCAACTACTGCTCCCGTTTCATTTCCTTGGACTCTTATAAATGCATTTTGATTTCAGTGCACGATGCAAGTAACGTTCGGTCCCTGTATTTCATCCGTGCTACCTTCAAAATTTCAGTGAGTGTAGGCTAGTCAAAATCTTACAGAGTAAGGACACAAATATGGAAATCCGGCGAGAAATGCATGCATGAACATAAATATAGATGCTTGCCACGCTTTCATGTCGCGCTGTTGTACCTGATTGTTAATGCCACCTGCGCAGTGCCCTCAGCACGTTGCAAGCATCAGTCGTGGTCATAACGATGGTCTATTTAGTTGTGAGTGCATATGTCGGAGCTAAGTGAATTCTTTCGTGGGCAAATTGGTGGTGCTCGCATGGTGTGTGTTTCTGTAACCAGTGCAGCCGAAGTGTTTGGTATATCAATACGCACCGTATCGAAGAGTTATACCGCATACAGGGGAAGCGCAAAAACATCATCCACTAATGCACAACATGGGCGAAAATTTGCGTCGAATGATCGTGACTGACGGTCACTGAAGAAGATTGTGACGAAAAGTAAAAGGACGACAATTGCACAAGTCGCTACAGAACTGAATGTCGCAATCCCGAACACCGTCAGCACCAAAACAACACAACGGGAGGACCACAATCTGTCAATTGGTGGGCTAGCTGGGATTCCAAAACCACACATCAGTAATACAAATGCCCAAAACAGCAAAACGTGATGTCGAAGCCATAAAATCTGAGTTATAGAGTAATGGAAGGAAGTCGTTTGATCGGTTGAGCATTCTTTAACACCGTTTCCAATTTCTTGCCAAGTTTACATCTGGCGTACGCAAAACCAAGTCTAGGATGCAGACTCCTTGCTGTCAAGTGTGAACATGGGTTAAGTGATGATTTGGGCAGCAATATCGTGTTATTACATGGGCTCAATGGTTAATCTGAAAGGTCGAATTACTGTTAAAGTTTATGTAATCATTTTGGCTGATCTTGTCCATCCTGTGGTACAACATTTGTTCCCCGGTGGTGATGCTGTGTTTCAAGACGACAGGGCCTCTGTTCACACAACTGGTATCATCCAGAACTGGATTTGTGAGCACGAGGATGCATTGTCGCATCTCCACGACCACTACAATCGCCAGATGTCAACGTTACTGAACCTTTGTGTTCTGCTTTAGAATGGAGGGTACATGATCGCTATCCACCTCTAACAACTTGCCACAATTTTGCAGGAAGAATGGTATACGATTCCCTCGGAAACCATAAGGACCTGTATTTATCAATTTCGAGAAGATAGGGAGCTTTTTGCATAACAATGGTTTTCCTGCATTGTATTAGACCGGATAATGTGTTTTTGGTATTTTCATATTTTGTCCATCCCCTATTTCTTGCGCTCCAGGTAGAATAGTTTTGTCATGACTGTCTCTCCCAAGGATCTCAATAATTCTGAGAGAGTGTCATCTACTCTAGGGGCCTTATTTCCACTTAGGGCTTTCAGTGCTTTGTCAAATTCTTCTCGCGTTATCATATCTGCCATATATTCTTCATCTACTTCCTCTTCACTTTCTAAAATATTGTTGTCAAATTTATTTCCCCTGTAAAGAATCACAAGAGGAGGTGGTATACTTGGAAAAGACCGGGTGATACGGGAAGACTTCAGTTAGATTACATCACGGTCAGACAGAGATTCCGAAATCAGATACTGTATTGTAAGGTGTACCCAGGAGCAGATATAGATTCAGATCACAACGTATTAGTGGTGAAGAATAGGCTGAAATTTAAGAGATTAGTTAGAAAGAATCAATACGCTAAGAAGTGGGATACAGGAGTACTAAGGAGTGACGAGATGGACTTTAAGTTTTCTAAGGCTACAGATACAGCAATAATGAATAGCTCAGTAGGTAGTAGAGTTGAAGAGGAATGGACATCTCTAAATAGGGCTATCATAGAAGTTGAAAAGAAAAACATAGGCACAAAGAAGGTAACTGCGAAGAAACCATGGGTAACAGAAGAAATACTTCACCTAATCGATGAAAGAAGGAACTACAATGCTCACGGAAGTTCAGAAATACATAAATACAAGTCACTCAGGAATTAAATAAATAGGAGGTGCAGGGAAGCTAAGATGAAATGGCTGCATGAATAATATGAAGAAATCGAATGATTGTCGGAAGGACTGACTTAGCGTATAGAAAAGTCAAAACAACCTTCGGTGAAATTAAGAGTAAGGGTGATAACATTAAGAGTGCAACGGGAATTACACTGTTAAATGCAGAGGAGAGAGCGGACGAATGGAAAGAGTACACTGAAGGCCTATATGAGGGGAAGATTTGCCTGATGTGATAGGAGAAGAAACAGGAGTCGATTTAGATAAGATAGAGGATCCAGTATTACAATCAGAGTTTAAGAGAGCTTTGGAGGACTTAAGATCAAATAAGGCAGCAGGTATAGATAACATTCCATCAGAATCTTTAAAATCATTGCGCAAGTGGCAACAAAACAACTATTCATGTTGGTGTGTAGAATGTGTGAGTCTGGCGACATACCATCTGACTTTTGGAAAAATATCATCCACACAATTTCGTAGAATGCTAGAGCTGACAAGTGCGAGATTTATGGCACAATCAGGTTAACAGCTCGTGCATCCAAGTTGCAGACAAGAATAATATACACAAGAATGGAAAAGAAAATTGAGGATGCGTTAGATGACGACCAATTTGGCTTTAGGAAAGCAGAGAGCCAATTCTGACGTTGCGGTTGATAATGGAAGCAAGACGAAAGAAAAATCAAGACATGTTCATAGGGTTTGTCGACCAGGAAAAAGCATTCGACAATGTAAAATAGTGCAAGATGTTCGAAATTCTGAGAAAAATGGGCGTAAGCTATAGGGAGAGACGGGTGATATACAATATGTACAAGAGCCAAGAGGGAATAATAAGAGAGGATGACCAAATCCAAGGTGCTCGGGTTAAAAAGGGTGTAAGACAGGGACGTAGTCTTTTGCTCCTACTGTTCAATCTGTACATCGAAGAAGCAATAACAGAAAAAAAGAAAGGTTCAGCAGTGGGATTAAAATTCAAGGTGAAAGGATATCAGTGATACGATTCGCTGGTGACATTCTTATCCTGAGTGAAAGTGAAGAAGAATAACATGATCTGCTGAATGGAATGAACAGTCTAACAAGTAGAGTGTATCGACTGAGGAAAAATCGAAGAAAGACGAAAGTAATGAGAAGTAGCAGAAATGAGAACTGCGAGAAACTTAACATCAGGATTGATGGTCACGAAGTAGATGAAGTTAAGGAATTCTGCCACCTAGACAGCAAAATAACCAAGACGGACGGAGCAAATAGGACGTCAAAAGCAGACTAGCACTAGCTAAAAGGCCACTCCTGGTCAAAAGAAGTCTACTAGTGTCAACGATAGGCCTTAATTTGAGGAAGAAATTTCTGAGAATGAGCACAGCATTGTATGATAGTGAAACATGGAGTGTTGCAAAACCGAGACAGAAGAGAATCGAAGCATTTGAGATGTGGCGCTACAGACGAATGTTGAAAATTAGGTGGAGTGATAAGGTAAGAAATGAGGAGGTTTTGTGCAGAATCGGAGAGGAAAGGAATATCTGGGGAACGCTGACAAGGAGAAAGGACAGGATGATAGTACATCTCTTAAGACATCAGGGAATGACTTCCATGGTGCTAGAAGGAGCTGTAGAGGGCAAAACCTGTAGAGCAAGACAGAGACTGGGGTACATCCAGCAAATAACTAAGGACGTAGGTACATAGGTTGCCAAGTGCTACTTTGAGATGAAGAGGTTGGCACAGGAGAGGAATTCATGGCGGGCCGCATCAAACCAGTCAGAAATCTGATAACTCAATAAAAAGAAAAAGAGGCCCTTTACATAGTCCTCCCACCTTTCAGTTTTCCCTTCTTTGCAATAGCGCTAGCTTGCTATCTGAGCTCTTGATATTCCTACAGCTGCATTTCTTTTCTACAAAGATCTCTCTAATTTTTTATAGGCACCACCTATCTGTCTTTCGCCTGCTTCATTTGCTGCATTTCTGTACTTTCCCCTTCGGCTATAAAATTCAATATCTCCTGAGTTATCCAAGAATTTCTAGTAGGTCTTTTGTTTGTACCTGCGCGATTATCTGCTGCCTTTACTATTTCATGTCCCAAGCTACCCATTCGTCTTCTTCGGTATTCTTTTCCTCCGATTCAGTCGAACGTTGCCTAATGCTCAGTTTGAAACTCGTAACAACCTGGTGCTTTCAACTTATCCAGATCCCACCTACTTAGTTTCCTATCGTTTTGCAATTTCTTCAGTTTCACCCTGAAGTTCAGAACCAATAAATTATGGTCAGAGTCCAATCTGCCCCTAGAAACACCTTATAATTTGAAATCTGGTCTCTAAATTTCTGTCTTACCATCAAATAATCAGTTTTAAACCTTCCATTGTCGGCACATCGCTTTCACATAGAAACATTCTCACAAGATTCTTAAACCAAGTGTTGGCCATGATTAAATTATGCTCTGTGCAAAATTCTACCAGACGACTTCCTTTTTCTTTATTTCCTGACAGTCAGTATTCCATGACTATTTTTCCTAGTTTTTATTTTTGTACTATCAAATTTCAGTCACCCATCACACTTAAGTGTTCATCTCGTTTAACTCTGAGTTATTTCCTTTATCTCATCACATACTTAGTGAATCTCTTCTTCATCTGCAGCACTAATTGCCATTTAAACTTCTACTAAAGTTGTTGTGGGTATTGGCTTTGTGTCTATCTTGGCTACGGCAATGCACGCATTATGCTGTTCATAATAACTTACCTCATTCCTATTTTCATATTCATTATTAGATCTTGTCATGCATCACTCAGATCTGACTTTGTATTGCCAGGCTTGTACTGAAGAAACTAAAGAAATTAAATCTGGTGTGGCTAGGACCTCCCGTAAGGTAGACCGGTCGCCTGGTGCAAGTCTTTTTAGTTGACGCCACTTCGGCGACTTGCGTGTCGATGAGGATGATAGGATGATGAAGACAACACAACACCCAGCCCCTGACCGGAGAAAATCTCCCACCCAGCCGGGAATCGAACCCGAGCTCCTGGGGTTATTCGGGCAGTATTGTTCCGGCTCGAAGTGCGCTTGCCTTAGTTGGGCACTGTCTCGATATGATCAGTCATAAATCACTATATTTGTGAGCCCAAACAAAAGAGCCTACACATTACTAAGGTGTGAACTGGTCTCGCCATGTCAGTTGTAGAAGTTCGAAAAGCACACGGTACAAAGCCCAAGTAGCATCTAATTATGTTATCGTGGTTGGGTCGATACATAATGAGAAGACATATTAGGGAATCACCAAATGTCATCACTTTGTTCCCTTGGGGATTTAACATTCTGACCAAACCCTTAGATTTCGATTTTGACACAAAATGAAAATGACCGATCGTTCGAAGTTTTTCTGTTCCTTTGGCAAAAGAAAAGGAGCTCTCCTGTTGTGAACTTTGGGTCACAGCCGATCTGGAGTAGGCCACGGGGAGGAACGTGCAACATGACTTTGCATTTCTCTCGTTGTTAGAGATGAAATAGGCGATAAGTTACAAAAAAAAAGTTAGGAGGAAGGGGATATTCAACGCAAAACTTTTAGCTTTGTGGTCTGAAAATTAACCCACTTTGTTTTGTTTTTATTTTCGTTTTATCCTCTGCGCCACAGAGGCGCATTTTTGTAAAATCCGTTTATAAATTATTTACCAAATAAAAACTGCACTGAGTCAAGAGAACAAACACTAGCCGTAAATTTCGTACAACAAGTAAACAAAGAAAATACACTGACATTTTACGTTATTCGTTATTTAAGTTAGAAATAATTTATTCAGGAGTAAATTTTTTTGAATGATCTACTTATTCGAATAATTGTACAGACAGAAATTTATTCGAATAATGCCCATCTCTGCTTACCACTACCCCTTGCGCTTCCTTCAATTTCCCGTTATAGCAGTTAATATTATCAGCTGCAGCGAGCCCTGTTAGTTCATTTCCTCGATTTACTCACGAGAGTTTACACTGCAGCTGTATTGTGGTTTTTTTGTTAATTATAAACAAAGTTAGCAGTTATAAACAGTTGACACGCTCTATAACATACACCTTTTTCGTTTGGTCTGTCCAAAATATGTTTCAATGTCAGTGGGATTTTAGTAGCAGACAGAACGCGGGCTTTGTTTCATCAGCTATTCTTTCATACAAATTTACAATTCCATAACTAAATCAATGACCTTCAGTAATATTCATTATTCGATTATCACTTTAATTACCATTATACATGATCACACTCAGTTGCTGTGGTAGTTCTGGTGAATTTCGAATACACAACATACACTGTCTCCGTAGAAAACATGAAAAATCGGAAGCTAAAAAGAAATTCTAATTGAAAAATGCATTACAATGCTGGCCGGGCTCGTCGTTGGCGCTACGTTGTGACGAAGCTGTATCAGTGCGCATTTCCTTAGTCGCGTGACAGGACGACTCGCCTGTTGCCCGCCCACAGTTGAGTGTGCGCCCGCAGGGCACCGGGGGCCGTCATCCCACGGGACGAGGCAGCTAAAGTTGAGGGGGGCGCGGACGGGGCACAGCCGTCGGCATACTGGACGAGCTGGTTAACGCGATTTGCTCTCCAGCGGCCGTTGTGGGACTTATTTGGCTTGCAAACTACACAGTATCGATACAAAAATGGACACGTGTGAAATAGCTGCCTTAACTTTTTTAGCGATTGCCGAAGAAGAGCGGAGAAAATCGCGGTAAAGGTTCTGGACTCGGCGATGCAATGAACAGCGAATTGTTGAAGGAGGAACAATACATAATGTTGTACGACGAGCTGAGATACTTACTAATACAAGTTATTCGTTAACTCAATGCATTTTCATTCCCTGTTCGGTTTTAAATTGAATATAGTTACGGTATGGTGTCTAACGTCAGTTTGCGCAGGCGTAATATCCGTATTCTCGATGTTGCATTGACTACCAACTCTCTGAAATAACGTACTTCGTCACATTGGTATAAAGACCGAGATTCGTTTCCTAATTTTATTCGATTTTTTCGAAGCTGATCACCATTACTGAAAAAGATATTTACTGGCAGGCTAAAAGCATAAGCCATTTCAGAAACCCATATTTTACAGGAATTTTCGTAACAGTAAAAACTCCCATAGTGTAACTTGTCTTTAATTTCTGACATAGACTGGTAGTCACGTTAAGACTTACGACCACTGCAGAAATACCAGTCGTTGGCCTTTCAACAAGTAGTGCGGCAAATATATCATTTACAAATAATAACATCGACTTCTGAAATAGTACTTTTATTAAATGAATAAGAAAGGCCCATAAAAACGAGTGAAAAAAAAACGGAAAGCAAGTGGATGTGAACCTTTTACCTTTCTTTTCGTAGTTCACAGCGCTATCAGCTACGCAACAGTTTCGACAGAACTACTTGGCTGCCGTAAATAATTTACAGTGCTTAAAGACTGTATCTACAGACGTCATTATTTCATATTTAATATGAAAATTGGACCAAAAAGACGGTCTTTTTATAGATCTTCATTGTACTGTAGCATTAAAATGATATACTGTTGTAGCACCGAGTTACAACAGTAAAAACATCAACAACAGGCTGCCGTTACCTACCGACATGTAGTTTTCTGTCAGTTTACTATAACAAAACGAAGTCCGCCCCAATTCACAGTCGTGTTCAGGCACTCGGCCAATGCACATCGCGCTGTGACGGGCGGTAGCCCAGGCCAGTGTTTACGTCGCGAGCAGTGCTGAGGTGGAGAGCTGAGCAGCGTGTACGAGCGCTGTTAACGTTTGTTTCTGTATAACTGTTGTTAAGTCCGACGTCGACAGTTAACAGAGCGTACAGCGTTCAGTGTGTTTTCGATTGCGCTGCATTTCGACCGACGGCGTTTGAAATTCACGAGTGGATTTTTGAGGATTTGAAATTGCCTGAAGATATAGTCGACACGTTCCAGTTGGACTTTGTGCAGTACTCGTTATTTGTCAAGTTTATTTCGAGTGACACTTACGAGAAATTCGTTGAAGAGCATGCTGGCGTGAGACCATTTCGTCATAATGATGGCAGTATTAGTAATGTCCAAATCGTGCCTTCGGGATACGGAGTGAGAACCGTTAGGGTATTTAATGTGCCAACTGAGTGCCCTAATGATCTGATTGCACGTTCTGTGTCACTGTATGGCGCTGTTTTGTCAGTTACCAATGAAAAATGGTCGAGTGCATATCGCTACCAAGTTAACAGTGGCGTGCGAAGTGTACGTGTAGACTTAAAAAAGCATATACCTTCGTATGCTGTCGTTGGCGGCTGTCGCGCACAGGTAACTTACGTTGGACAACCCCCTACCTGTTCGATCTGCCATTCAACAGAACATCTGCGAATGAACTGCACACGTCGACGTCCATTTCAGCTTCCACGGGAACGTCCTGCAGACGGTAGTGAAAGGCTTGTTCCATTATTGAGTGAGGTAGTCGCGGGGACTGTACCACAACCTCGGCAGCCGGAACATCTTTACGAGGCGGATATGCCAGTTCAGGTGGAATGCAGTGCCAAAGACATTCACGGTAGGACGGACGTCGATTCGGCCCCGTCATCCTCGCCGAGACAGTTACCGCTGGATACCAATGATGCGCCAGCCACCTCTGAAATTAAGCCGTGTGAGACGCAGGAGCGGGTGCAGATCAGTTTGCCTGAAACACCCCTATCGGCAGAGACTGCAGCAAAAACGAAGAAAGTCCGCCGAAGGAGAAGCAAAGGGAATAGTAGCAAAGAGGAAAAGTCGGATGATTTGAGACCCGTACACATGTCAGAAAGTGGCAGCGAGACTGAACCTCAATCTTCTTGCTCAGTGCGCTGCGAGAACGCATTCGTGAACAAATCAAACACCTGAAGGCACTACTGAGCGCTGAGAGGGAACAGAACACCGTAACCGCTAAGAGGAAGAGCGAGCACAGCAGCGAGCAGCTGCAGCAGCGCTCCCGCAGGAACTCGCTGACGTCAGTCGCAGCCCCGCGTGGTGGCCAGGCGGATGCGACCACGCTGACAGACTCAGCCGGCGGTGGCGGGCAGGGCGGCGCGCGCACCGCGCAGCACCCCGACAGCAAAGAGCCGTGGTGGCAGCAGGACAAGGCGATGCAGCAGTAGCTGCTCTCGCGCGTGACCATCGCGTTGCGACCTTTTCCACTCCCTGACCCGTTATGGCTTTGACGTTTCGCCTCATACTCAGACGTTACCAACGAGCTGGGTTCGAAGCCGTCGAGAAGGACGATCCCAACACTCAGAGCTCATTGTCCTCTGAGCCATCATGTGCGACAGCCAAACCTACAATATTACCACACTTAACGTCAATAGGATTCAAAGTGCGGTGAAACTCCGTTCGCTAACTGATTTCTTGTATGGTACCAGCGTTGACATTGCCCTCCTACAGGAGGTAGTCACAGTCTTAGAAGTGCCCAGTTACGTTCTTATTGATAATATCAATATCCAGGATGCTGTTGGCACTGCCATACTTCTGCGCGACGGTATTCCCTTTACGGACGTGCAGCGGCTGCCTAGTGGTCGTGGCATTTCTCTTCGAGTGAATGGCGTGCAGATTGTTAACGTGTACGCCCCCTCAGGTAGCACTCATAAGAGAGATCTTTCACATTTTTATAAAAACGAGGTTTGCATCCTTCTTAGCGCTTATCGTGCACATCTCATCCTTGGTGGTGACTTCAATTGTGTGCTTAACGACAGAGCCCAAACTCCTAACACGAATAGATGTATCGAACTTGAACATTTAATTCATGGCATGCGTCTTCACGATACATGGAAACAACTGCACGGTGAACGGGTGGCGTACACCTTCGTAACCAGCCATTCTGCCAGTCGGCTGGATAGGAACTATGTGTCCGATGCCCACCAGCGGCACACTGTGGACTGTGACATAGCTCCTGTCAACATCTCCGACCATTGCGCATATCAGTGTTACCTTAACGTACAACGCCAGCAAATTTACAGTGGAAAGGCTACTGGAAATTGAATGTCAGCCTTCTGCACGATGCCCAACTTGAAGAGGAGGTGAACCATAACATGGCAACAGCTCCAGCGGCACCGACGTCGTTACGCTAGCGTTCTACAGTGGTGGATTCAGTGTGCCAAGCCTAAATTACGCCTCACCCTCATGAGCTACGCCCGACAAAAAAGCTTTTGGCAGAAAAAGACTATTGAATTTTATTATCGCTGTTTGAGAGAACTGTACAGTCGCACTACCAATCCTTCTCAGGATATCGATGTAAAGATCAAACGATATAAAGCGAAAATCACGGCGATACAACGCAAACGAAGGCAAGGCATCATCGTGCGAGCCCATCCCAAAGATGTCTCCGCCGAAGAACGGGCCTCTCTGCACCACATCCTGAGATCGACGAAACGGTGTAAAGCCATGTTGATTGAAGCCGTCGTTGATGACGCTGAGAATGCCATCACGAAGCAATGTGACATCATATCGCACGTTTACGACTACTATAGTCAACTTTACAAGAAGCAATCCGTTGATGAACACTCGTGTGACGATTTTCTTAGGACCTTGAGCTGCCGCTTGTCACAACAGGATAATGCAAATCTGGAATCTGTTTTCTCAGAGGACGAAATCCGACTGGCGGTCCACAGTGCAAAGAAAGGGAAATCACCAGGACCCGATGGTCTCAGCGCTGAGTTTTACCAGCGATACTGGAACCTCCTCGGTCCGACACTCCTCGAGATAGCGAATGAAATCTGGCACCTGGGCGTCATACCCAAGGCATTTACGGAAGTTATCATTTTGCCCTTACCGAAAAAAGGTAACAGCAGGAAGGTCGAAAACATGCGACCCATCACACTCCTGAATGCCGATTTTAAAATCATTACCAGATCGATTAAGCTACGGATGCAAACCATTATGTACGAGGTTTTAGGCAGTTACAAGTACAGTGCAGTGCAAAGCCGAAGTGCAATCTCAGCTGCCTACGATTTGAGGGACATCATCCGTTCATATGCTGAAACCAAAGGACAGGGCGCTCTGATCTTTCTAGATTTTGAGAAGGCTTATGACCGTGTACGTCATGACTTCCTCTTTAAAAGCATGAAGAAACTAGGATTTGGACCTCATCTCATAGAATTAATTCGCAAACTTACTACAAACGCCTCTTCACGGATTCTCATTAATGGCCATTTTACAAAAGAAGTTTCCATTGGGCTATCCATCCGCCAAGGATGTCCTCTGTCAATGACTTTGTACGCCATTGCAGTAGAGCCGCTACTGAACAACTTAGCCCATAGCGGGATCGGGCTTAGCGTCGAGTCTGTCACTATCCCATGCATTGCGTATGCAGACGATATATGCGTAACTGTGTCATCATCACAACAACTTCTGTCAGCAGAAACTCTTTTACAAACATTCACGTTTCTTTCAGAAGCAATACTAAATAGAACTAAAACCACAGCTCTGCAGATCGGAGGCGGTATCGGAGACATATACCGTGTTACCTGGTGCAAGGTCAAGGATTATCACACAACTCGGTGTTACCTTTGAGGCCAAACCAGACAAATTCCTGACGAAGAACTGGTCACACATGCTTCAAAAATTACGTGCTGCTTTGATACTTCACTCCGACCGTGACTTGAACATACTACAGAAAGTTAAGACCATTGAGATCGCCATTACAAGCAAGATGAATTATTTGGCGCAAATTCATCCAATCTCCGACCATCTAGCCAAGAGTATACAACAAGCGTTATGTTGGTTTCCTTTTAGAGGGCGCATTTTCAAAGTTCAATTCGATACCTTAACCTTACCTTCGTCCAAAGGTGGCCTTAACCTCATTAAGGTACGCAAAAAAGGTGTCACCCCGCTCCTAAATCGCATCAGGAAGGAGTTTCGTACCCGGAGGACCAGTATCATCACAAACCTCATTCATCGGTGGAAGCCTCATAGCCTTGACCCACCAGTTAATATCGCCGGCATTCCACTTTCTTACCGACATGTGCGACTGTACTACATGGAAACGAGCTACATTCGACACAACATCGTCGATAACGGAAGCCTGACGAACAGGAAACTTTATGACCTTCTCATGAAAACAAACTACAGAAATCGTCTCGAAGAAAAACATCCACATACACATTGGAGTACAGTATGGCGGAATGTGCACACCGACATCTTACCATCACGCGTCGTAGCCGACTGGTATCTAACAGTCAACGATAAAGTAGCAATGTATGAAAAGCTACATAAGGTAGGCCTCCATCCAACGCCCAGCTGTGACGCATGCAGAAGAGTCGATACGCTTATTCATAGGCTCACAGGAGGACATGCAGAAGAAATTACATTTCTTCTTCAACGATTGTCGGTGATAGACCGTACGACGCCCAGTGGTGTAGACCTTTTAGAGATCATTCAGCCACAAAAAAACGAGATATCCACGAGAAGAAAAAAAAAACGCTGCAACGTGGATCATGGGCCACACAGCATCGTTGAACACTTTAAAATGAGCCAACATTGTGACTACAGGAGGATATTTGGAAATATGCTGAAAATCATAATTAACGGTTGAATTCTTCAAATCCAATATTTCGGATAGCAGAGGTTGCCAGTGATCTGTATGTATGAATCCTAATTGCTTCCTGGGACTTTAGTTCTTGTCGGAATTTTAAGATAATATCCAGACCCTCAGCAATGCAGAAGGCATTTTTTCTTTCCCATTTTTGTTTTAACATTTTCCTTCTCACACAGAGCAGCGAAGCAACTTTCCTTCAACAATGAAGTGATTAGTCCTTTGTGCACCATAAAATTTTCTGTTTACTACTTGGCAAAAAAAAAAAAAAACCTCAAGACGACATTTCGTTTCTTATATTGCGCAACGGCAGCCTGGAAATGATAAATACTTTGTTCATTCTATTCTCATTACAAATTGAAGCAAATGTTTATTTTCCCTTCCTCATAAAAAAAAATTTAAAATTAAAAAAACTCAAGAAAACTTTTCATTTCTTATATTGCACAACGGCAGCCTGGAAAGGATGTATACTTTGTTCATTCTATTCTCATTACAAATTGGAGCAAATGTTTATTTACCCTTCCTAAAAAAAAATAGTCAGCGCATAAGAAAAAAAAAAGTTGGCAGAGCACTTGCCCGCGAAAGGCAAAGGTCCCGAGTTCGAGTCTCGGTGGGGCACACAGTTTTAACCTGCCAGGGTAAAAAAGATAGCTGAACTGTCAGAGCGTTGGAATGCCACGCACGAGTGCCCGGGTTAGATTCCTGGCTGGGGCGGGAGATTCCTCTCCCCTCAGGGACTGGGTGTTGTGCTGTCATCACCATTTCATCCCCATTGTCGACGCTCAAGTCATCCAATGTGACGTTGCACTCAATAAGACCTGCACTTGGCGGCCGAACTTCCCGCCTGGGAACTCCCGGCCACTGACGCCATACGATCATTTCCATTTTTCCAACAAAACGTATTAAATCAACGTATTTTCAGGAGGTCCTCAATTTGCTGATGATCTGAAACAGCTTATATTCATACCCTGTGCTCTATGAGTAAAAAACACACCAGATACGATGTTTAACACCATATAATATGGCGGCTGTTATGTTCTGCTTGAGAGGTACAACAACATCGCATCTCACTGGCCACGTTTCTCTCCACAAGGCAAATATCTAACATGCCAGATTCTGTATTTCACGCTCTGGGGTGTAGTGGAACGTGGAATTCCAAGCTCCAACATCACCAGCGCCTCTTCCACGTCCCGTCCCGTGAAAGGACGGCTTAGGGAAACTGCGGGACGCGTGCTTCCGCAATGCGTGCGAAGCAAATGATGGATAGCAAGCGGTGCTCACGCGATTTCGCCACTCAGAGCCAGTTCAAATCAAATGGCTCTGAGCACTATGGGACTTAACTTCTAAGGTCATCAGTCCCCTAGAACTTAGAACTACTTAAACTTAACTAACCTAAGGACATCACACACATCCATGCCCGAGGCAGGATTCAAACCTGCGACCGCAGCGGTCGTGCGGTTCCAGACTGTAGTGCCTAGAACCAGTCGGCCACCTAGGCCGGCCGCAGAGCCAGTATTCGATGCAGCAGGAACAACAACTGGCGTAACAGCTGCAGTAGCAACAGCAGCAGCAGCAGCAGCAATAACAAAAACACCAACAACAGTTACAACCGCTGCAGCAACAACAACAGAGTTCATCTACATCCACATGGATACTCTGCAAATCACATTTAAGTGCATGGCAGAGAGTTCATCGAACCACCTTCACAATTCTCTATTATTCCAATCTCGTACAGCGCGCAGAAATAACGAGCACCTATACCTTTCCGTAAGAGCTCTGATTTCCCTTATTTTATCATGGTTATCGTTTCTCCCTATGTAGGTCGGCGTCAACACATTCTCGCATTCGGAGGAGAAAGTTGGTGATTGGAATTTTGTGAGAAGATTCAAAAAAAATGTTCAAATATGTGTGAAGTCTAATGGGACTTAACTGCTAAGATCATCAGTCCCTAAGCTTACACACTACTTAACCTAAATTATCCTATGGACAAACACACACACCCACGCCCGAGGGAGGACTCGAACCTCCACCGGGACCAGCCGCTGAGAAGATTCCTTCGCAATGAAAAACGCCTTTGTTTCAATGATGTCCATCCCAAAACTGCGTCATTTCAGTAACACTCTCTCCCCTGTTTCGCGATAATACAAAACGTGCTGCCCTTCTTTGAACTTTTCCGACGTACTCAGTCAATCCTATCTGGTGAGGAACCCACATCGCCAAGCAGTATTCTAAAAGAGGACGGACAAGCATAGTGTAGCTAGTCTCCTTAATAGATCTGTTACATTTTCTAAGTGTACGGCCAACAAAACGCAGTCTTTGGTTAGCCTTCCCAACAACATTTTCTATGTGTTCCTTCAAATTTAAGTTGTTCGTAATTGTAATTCCTAGGTATTTAGTTGAATTTACGGCCTTTAGATTTGACTGATTTATCGTGTAACGGAAGTTGAACGGATTCCTTTTAGCACTCATGTGGATGACCTCACAGTTTTCGTTATTTAGGGTCAATTGCCGATTTTCGCACTATACGTATATCTTTTCTAAATCGTTTTGCAATTTACTTTGATCTTCTGGTGACTTCACTAGTCGATAAATGACAGTCTCAACTGCAAACAACCTAAGACGGCTGCTCAGATTGTCTCCTAAATCGTTTATATAGATAAGGAACAACAAAGGGCCTATAACACAACCTTGGGGAACGTCAGATATCACTTCTCTTTTACTCGATGACTTTCCGTCAGTTACTGCGAACTGTGACTTCTCTGACAGGAAATCACCAATATAGTCACATAACTGAGACGATATTACATAAACACACAATTTCACTACAAGACACTTGTGTGGTACAGTATCAAAAACCCTCCCAGAAATCCCGAAATACGGAATCAATTCGAGATACCTTGTCAACAGCACTCAACACTTCGTATGAGTAAAGAGCTAGTTGTGTTTCACAAGAACGATGTTTTCTAAATCCATACTGACTGTCTAAATATACCTCTACGAGGTAATTCAAAATGTTCAAACACAATATATGTTCCAAAATCCTGCTTCATATCAATGATATGGACCCGTAATTTAGTGGAATACTCCTACTACCTTTCTTGAATATTGGTGTGACCTGTGCGACTTTCCGGTCTTTGGGTACGGATCTTTCGACGAGCGAACAGCTGTATATAATTGGTAAGTATGGAGCTATTGCATCAGCATATTATGGAAGGAACCAAATTCGTGTACAGTCTAGACCAGAACACTTGGTTTTATTAAGTGATTTAAATTGCTTCACTACTCCTAGGATATCTACTTCTACGTTACTCATGTTGGCAGCTGTTCTTGATCCGAATTCTGGAATATTTACCTCGTCTTCTTTTGTGAAGGCATTTCGGAAGGCTGTGTTTAGTTACTCTGCTCTGGCAGCACTGTCTTCGATAGTATCTCCATTGCTATAGTGCAGAGAAGGCATTTATTGTGTCTCGCCGCTAGCATACTTCACATGCGACCAGAATTTCTTTCGATTTTCTGCCAGGTTTCGAGACAAAATTTCATTGTGGAAACTATTATGAGCATCTCGCATTGAAGTCAGCGCTAAATTTCGAGCTTCTGTAATAAACCGCCAATCTTGGAAATTTTGCGACTGTTTAAATTTGCTTGTTTTTTCGTTGTTTCTGCAACAGTGTTCTGACCAGTTTTGTGTACCAAGGAGGATCAGCTCCGTCGTTTGTTACTCTATTTGGTATGAATCTCTGTATTGCTGCTGATACTATTTCTCTACATTCAAGCCACATCTGGTCTGCACTTATACTGTTAATTTGGAAGGAGTGGAGATTATCACTCAGGAAGGCGTCAAGTGAATTTTTATTTGCTTTTTCGAATCGGTATGTTTTTCGTTTATTTTTGGAAGATTTGGGGGTTACAGTACTCAGTATCGCTACGACAACCCTGTGTTCACTAATCCCTATATCCGCTTTTGATGCTTGTTATTAACTCATGATTATTTGTTGCTAAGAGGTCAAGTATATTTTCACAGTCGTTTACTATTCGCGTCGGCTTATGAACCAACTGCTCGAAATAATTTTCAGAGAATTCATAGTAACCACTGCCTTCAACGAAACAGAAGAAACGTGGTACGTTTAGTTGTGACTTTCCACAGTGTAACGCATGGCAACCGCTGTTTCTCACTCAGTTTGTGAGTGGGCTATTTGTTATCTTCCAATAGTCATTTATACGCTGGTTCAAAATTTTCGGCTTCAGCTGACCCCATTGACCTAAAATTTTATGTTTTTTGTGATTTGCTGGCAAAAAATTACAGTCATCAAACTAAAATTATATCTGCTAGACTCAGACTCAATTATTGTTTATATATATCGTCAGTTGCCAACTAATGACACACAGTCATCCTCAGACTTGTCAGTTCTGTGTCTGCCGGTATGGGGAAAAGAAGCAAACAATTTGCCCACCAGTGTGTCGGTGACACCAGTACAGTAACATATACACAATCTTATCAAAAGTATCCAGACATCTGTTAGTGGACGTTAATATGGGTTGTGCCCAACCTACACCTTTATGACAGCTTAAACACTGACGCACATAATTTCACTGTTGATTTTGACTGTCTGTTGAGGAAAGGCAGCCCATTCTTCCTTGAGAGCTGAACCAGAGACGGTAGTGATGTTGGATCCTTTGGATCTGGAGTGAATTCGATGTTATAACTCATTCCACTTGATTCAGGTCATGACTCTGGGAGGGCTGGGTCATTTCAGAAATATTACTCTCCAGAAACAGCAATACGCAGTGCGGTAAAAGGTGTTCATATTCTTCCGCACGTACCGTTTATTTAACTGCAATAAGGGAACTGTATCCTAACCACGAAAAACACACCCATAACTTAACGCCCCACACTTCCCTCTTCACACTAAAAATAATGGCATGTAACATGCTCCAGGCATTCATCAAACCCAAACCTTTCCATCGGATTGCCGCAGGATACAAAGTGATTCATCCCTCCAAATCACTGTGTAAGTGGGCTGTTTAGGTTTTTATGTTGTTAACGCCACGTAACGCTCCGTATGAAAATCACTGACTGTGCTGTGTGCGGTCTGTGGCTGGTTGGCATTGTTGGAATATTCGCTATTGTACTGTTGGGCTGTTGGATGTGAACAGCACGTAGCGTTGTGCAGTTGGAGGTGAGCCGCCAGCAGTGGTGGATGTGGGGTGAGAGATGCCAGAGTTTTGAGAGCTGACGATCTGGACGTGTGTGCGCCAGAAAAAGGAAATTTGTAAGACTGGATTTCATGAACTAATATATATATATATATATATATGATGACTTTTGAACACTATTAAGGTAAATACATCGTTCGTTCTCTATGAAAATCTTTCATTAGCTAACTACGCTTATCAGTAGTTAGTGCCTTCAGTAGTTAGAATCTTTTACTTAGCTGGCAGTATTGGCGCTCGCTGTATTGCAGTAGTTCGAGTAACGAAGATTTTTGTGAGGTAAGTGATTCATGAAAGGTATAGGTTATTGTTAGTCAGGACCATTCTTTTGTGAGGATTATTGAAAGTCAGATTGCGTTGCGCTAAAAATATTGTGTGTCAGTTTATTGATTATCAGAATAAGTAAGGAGAGAAATGTCTGAGTACGTTCAGTTTTACTCAGCTGTCTCTGTATCAAATAACATAGAAGTTTACCAGCACAGTAATTCATAATTTTTCTAAGGGGACGTTTCATATATCGACCCCTAGCCGAGGATACCTCACTGGAATCTTCTGATTTTTTCTTGTAGTTTGTGTAATTAGCGTAGTTATTGTTTATTGCTAGCGCGTAATTGTAGAGAGAATTTCCTTTGTAGTTGTAGTTTTTCATTGTTGCACAGTAAAACAGTTGTGGCATGCATATAAATTGGCACCAAATATTTCGCAGCCGTGCTTGCAGTTAATTAGACATTATTTTTAATGCTATGTTAATGTTTTTGCTCTTCAAATTGTGCTTTTCTGTGTAATCGTGTGAAATATTTTGAAAATTATGGCGTGTGAAAAACGTAATACTAGGCTCCAAAGTGAACTGAGAAAAGACAGTGAAGACGAGAGTAGTGTGTTAGTGCCACCGTGTAATGAATTAACAAATATTCAGAATAGCAATTTGGTAGTTGTGCATAGGGAAATGGACCAGGCAATAAATAAAGGTGTCGACAGTGAAACAGCTAGTGAACAGGGTAGTACTGCCGATCGATCGGTCAGCAACAGCTCGCCCCAGGAATCCGAAATGACAGGAAACAATCTTGCAAATACTGTAGGTTTTGCGTCGTTACCCGTTACTCAGTCAAGTCGAGACACATTTTCTGCTTTTCAAAATGCGAATGTTGCCGGTGCAAATGCACTGGCGAAAAGTACAGAGGAACATGTTTCAGACACCAGTGCATTGTTATTACAATTATTGCAACAAATGGGACAACAGCTTCAAAAGCTAGACGCAATGGAACAAAATCAAAAACAATCACAACAACAAATGGAACAAAGCCAGAGACAAACACAGCAACAGCTTCAAAAGTTAGACACAGTGGAACAAAATCAGAAACAAACACAGCAACAGATTCAATAGTTAAACTCAGTGGAACAAAAACTTGAACAAACAAGTGAAGATTTAACTGCAGAGTTACTCAAAATTGAATCTAAATGTCAAAAAGTGTGTAATGACGTGAAAACACAAATTTGTGAGCATTTTCAACCTATTTTTTCGCGGCATGAAAATGCATTACAGAATCACGAAGCTGCCATAAAAGAACTGCAAACTATTGTTCATGAAAATCACGAGACCTTGCGGGCTAAAACTGACTCAGTTGCATCTACCGATTCGGTTATGCAACTTGCAAAAACTCCTGAAAACTTAAAGGACACGGTAGATACGCCTTCAACACAAATGGACACCCTGAAAATTGGTTCAGAAAGACACATGGAGGAAATCAGTTCATTATCAGAGAAAGTTGCCGAGCTTTCGGATCAGTTCACTAACTTATCTAAAAAGGTAGATGACGATCTAAATGACACAACCCCAAACACCAATGGCCTTTACTGACACAGAAGAGTATGAACAAATTAGAAAATTCAAACAAAATCAGAATCAAATTAATACGCAACACAAAAGGGAAATCCGGGAAGTACAAGATCAGTTGGCACAAGTAATACAAGAATTACATATTTCAGAGGACACTCGTGTTCCAATACAGGAAGAGGGCCATAGAAATACGGAACAGCCACAAAATAATAACACAGGGCATTTTGGAAATTATGAAAGAAATTGGCATGGTGCACCGAATTTTGAGGTAGAACAGCCGACACGACGTAACAATGACCGATATGCTACTCGCCGACGCGATGACTGACTATAAGCTGTTCATCACTACACGTAAATTCAAAACGTTTAAGAATTCTGGCAACGACATTCATCCACAAGCGTAACTTCATCAATTCTCTCATTGTTTTTCTCCCAAATGGTCATTAGAGCACTGATTGGTATTTATGTGTCGCTACTTAGAGAATGAACCAGCTGAAAGAATGCGTTCGATCATTCGCGATTGTCACAGTGAAGGAGAATTTTATCATGCCTTCCTTTCAGCATATTGGTCTCAAACTACTCAAGATCGCGTAAAACATAGTATCATAATGATGAAACATTTCGAACAATCTGAATTTTCCAGTCTTGTCAAATATTTTGAAGATATGTTTCATAAGAATCAGTATGTTTCAAACCCATACAGCCCCTCAGAACTTATTCGCATTTGCTTAATCAAATTGCCTGAACATTTGAGACATATTATTTTGGCAGGATGTTGCAAAGACGACATCGAAGCTTTTCAGTGACTGTTACAAGAATTGGAAATTGACACTGACAATCGCGGAACGCGAAAACAGGAACACAAAAATTACAGGTTACATCCGTCACAATTCCGCGATGACAGAAATAATAATTGGACACGACAAGGCTATTCTTACAACGCAAATCGTGACCAAAACAGACAACACCGGTATGACAACTGTTGGCAGAATAATAGTTACAGAGAAAGGTCGCATTTCCGCAGTAATGAATGTAACAGAGACAATCATAGGAACAGACAATATGGGAACCAGAACTATTATTATCAAGGGAGACAGAACAATTTCATACGCAACAGCCTAGCGCACAGTTACGACTCAGGGAGAAGTTCTCCACCATGAGACCGACAAGAAAGAAATTACGGAAACTATCGACAAGACGACAGATGATATAATCTTAACAACAGACCAGAATTTAACCAAAATTGGCGTGGTTCGAATAGGGCAGGGGCCTCTCGACAAGGTGAATTTGTAAAAGTTAGATCTCCAAATCCCAGTAACGATGCGCGACAACAAAGGTAACAGATAATGACACGCACCGCAGGCGGCCACGTGCGCCGACTGGGCTTGAGAAAAATAACATAAGCTAACCTCGAGAAAAATTCCAGTATTCTTTACCGACGGATACCGCATGATAATTTCGTTCAAGTTGATATTCTGCATACTGAGGAAAGGTAAAGGTTTACACCACATTTCACATGTAAAACCGTTTATTGAGAGATAATCTGCTTTTAAACTTAGTCTTTGCCATAAAATGTTTTCACTTCACGTTACTAGTACGCTTTGTCACACTTGTAAACTGTTAACATGCAACAATATTTTGAAGTTAACTATCCAGTCAAGACCCAAGAGAACTTATTTAAACAGTAATTACGAATGCATTGTTATAGTGAACAGACGACACAGTGTTGTTGTGTGTACATTCTTGCTTGCTAGTTGCACGATTACGTAACAACTATAAGGGTTACATACTTAGAACATATACTGCTAATGAGATTTTAATCCAACATTTTGGTTTACTTGAAAATACATTTTGGATTTAAAGTACTTTCTGAGAGATACCAGATGACACAGTGGTTAGTTTATTTGACAGCTACACGATTATATGACGATGCTACTAATGAGTGACACAATTTATATTATTGCTTTTGCACTGGGTCTGTTCTATATCTGCAGAGTTTTTCTGAATTCTTCTGGAAAGTAAAACATGTTTTAGTAGTAACTTTCGTGGTATAGCTACAATAAGACAGCCTTTTCCGTAGCACAACAGTACAGTACAGTACTTTCTTGATCACGGCAATAAGCGTAATAACTACGATATCTATAAGCATAGCATTTCACTTTTGTTTATGACGAGGTAAGCACATTGACTTCTGCAGGATGCTGCTTATGGAGGGCGTTAACTACGAGACTTGGCACATTTTTACCGTTACCTAATGACAGAGATTATCTTTTAACAAGACGCACAGTTTAGCGCTACAGTACACGTAGTTGAGTGATTAATTTTTTGTACCTCGAACATTTTTTTTTTTTAAAGATTTGTGAATTACAAAGATATGAAGAAGGTTTTCGGCGATACGTTTCATTCGATTGCTGTAATCTGTAACACCTGAGGTTATAATTACATTTATCCTCAGCGGGTGCACGCCTACTTTGTGTACTAAGCGTGTGGCAAGCGCTAGGAGCCCTAGCCAATATGGCATTTGCTTATACAACTTCACACATCGGTAACATATTTCTCTAACACAGAATTACACAGCTGTCTGATCATTTAACTGAGAGAGACAAACATTTTTTTGTTTACTGCGTCAGTGACACATTTATCCTCAGTGGGTGCACGCCTACTTTGTGTACTAAGCGTGTGGCAAGCGCTAGGAGCCCTAATCAATATGGCATTTGCTTATGCAACTTTACACATCGGTACCATTCAATTACACAGTTGGATAAGTTCACACTTATGAAATTGTATTTTGTCTGTATTTTGTGAACTGTTCACATTTTGTCGGAACCATTGTGATACTATGAGAGCTTTGAATGTTGTTTTTGGTTAGGGATCATGATTTTTGAAGTACGCTTGAGGTAGATGACTTTATTGAAGGTTCTGAAATTATTGAAAGAAACTGCAATGATTTTGAGATGTGATTGATCTGTTACGATCTTATTATTGCTATGACGATGTGTATTACGCTGTTGAGGCATGTTTATGATCAATAAGCTGATGCTATATCAGGAATGTGATTACATGTTTATATGTATATGAATAATGAATAGAAGTTAGGGACTCTGGTTTGTGAAAAAGGATGTTGGAAACCAAGAATCGTAGTTTAAGAATTATGACATGTGTGTCCATGCATGAATGTATCACAACACTGCTATTCATGAGATTTCGTTTCTACGCATTTATACTGTAATTTTTCGACCTGTGAAATTTTTTTATATGAGACTGTCACTGTAGCGGAAACTGCTGTCGTAAATATTTCGTAAGAAAGCTAAGTGACCTTGACATAATGCGCTGTAGGCACCCAGCTACATGACAGTCGCCTGGAAAAAAAGCCATGCCTTTCAGAGGCACAACAAAAAAAGGAGAGGCCATTAACCTCGCTATTGACATTTCTTTGTAGAAAGCATCGCAAATACGACACGCTCATACTTGAAAACATATGATTACACTTTGGAGCTCGTAATTTCTGATAGTTATTGAAATGCCTAATGAAATGATGAGAAACATTTTACGTCTATTGTCTTGCTAGTCGAGAGATTTTTTACTGCCTTATGAAATGCCATATGGCTAGTGAATGATGTTTCATGCCTTGCTTTATGTATATATTTGCTCATTTTTGTTTAATATCTAGCTTCTAGCTACACTGCAGCATTGGTTAAAATTAAATTTAATACATGTACTAATAGAAAAGTTTTCTGTCTACAGACCCAGTAAATAATAATTTTATGATGTACTCCCTTTAAAAAAAGGGAGCAAAAATAGACATTTCCCATCACAGGAATTGCATACACAATTTTTCAACGATTTGGTAACTTTTTTGGCAGAGTAAGTTATTGTGATGCATCACTCTAGTGTTAAGATCTGACATAGGCATTAGACATTCCTATCTTTACTGTAGTATTCTTTCTGCTTGAGCTTTATCATGTTTAGGTATAAGTTATTGCATTTGCTGCTGCTGTTTGCCGGGCATAGTTCTACTGAATTTTACATTGTATTAAGCCAGTTTTACTACTGATTTATTTTTCTTTTTGCTGCACATTGGCTCATATTAGTTGTAATGTTGCATTTGCTTTGCTAATTTAGATATACTGCTGCTTGCTTTGCCAATTTGCATTTTTTTGTCATTGCTGTTTGTGTTAATTGTTTTGTGTTGCTGCATTGCCTCGTCCCTTAGTATATATATCCGAGCTCAGTAGATTTAAGTTAGCTTAAGAGGGGGTAAGCTATATAAGAGAATGAGTTGTGATGAACTGGAAGAGATGCATTGAGAAGCTATAAGAAAAAAATTTGAGAAAAAAGTAGTGTACAATGAAGAATAATTATTTTGAAAGAGGATATGAACAAAAAAGTAGGGTTTAGGGACAACAGACATAGATAGGACTTTTTGGGAATAATGATGAACTCCTAGAAGTAAAGAAATTTTTGTTTGCAAATCAAACATGATAAATACTGCAATACCAAATTCCATACTGAAAACAAACCTGTCCTTTCCTTTTGTGTTATTCCGCTATGTCTTTGTGTACCCTTGTGTATTAGTGTTCTTCCTGTCTTCATGTGTCTATCTGATAAGAGTTATGTTGTAGAATTTTTCTAATAATATGTTATTTACTTTGTAAAGATGTTTAGACATTATTTATTCTGTTCTGTTTTAAGGCTCATATGTGAAGTTAATGATTCAAAAGCTCTTCTCATTTTTTATTTATTTACTTATGTCATAATTCCTGTAACACTGATGTATATGTTTATTTCTATTCTTTTGTAAAGCCTGTTATCTGTATTATTATGTTCTTTAATGATGTATTCTGTATCTTTATAATTGTATTCTTATGCCATAAATTTGTAATTGTATAGACACCAGTTCTTCAAATTAAGTTTCATTTCACTGCACACGTTTCTGTTGGTCATAGTATATGCATAATATGTGAGAAGTTAAAAAAGGGGGACTGTTAACATTTGCACATGTGTTGATAATTCAGCAAGGGACTTGTTAACAGCACTGCTGGTTCTCAGGACATTCCAAAAGGTTTGTGAGTGCACAAGTGGTGGTTTATGGACTTGCTATATTGTCTGCAAGACTCTTTGATGGTGACTGTTCACCTGCACAGTAGCAACAGATGGCTGCTGGCCATCTCTACAAGGACTACGATGGGTCTACACCTTTGATGGCACACCAATACCATTATCTCTTCAAGAACTACAGTGGGTCTACACCTTTGATGGCCCACCAATACCATTATTTCTACAAGGACTGCACTGGGTCTGCACCTCTGGTGGCCCACCAATACCATAATCTCACCCGGGACTACACTGGGTTTGCACCTCTGGTGGCCCACCAATACCATAATCTCACCCAGGACTACACTGGGTCTGCTCTGTGATGACCTACCCACCAATATTCTTCAAAACTTCGACTGATTCTGCTGTGGGTTTGCTCTGTTGTGGCCCATTACCTGTCTGCATGTCAGGAGTCAGCATTGTCTTTTCGTTGGAAGGACAACACTACTTCTTAAAGACTGCATGGAAATCCACTACTTCCGTGTGCATTTCCTTTTACTGGTTCAAATGGCTCTGAGCACTATGGGACTTAACTTCTGAGGTCATCAGTCGCCTAGAACTTAGGACTATTTAAACCTAACTAACCTAAGGACATCACACACACCCATGCCCGAGGCAGGATTCGAACCTGTGACCGTAGCGGTCCCGCGGTTCCAGACTGTAGCGCCTAGAACCGCTCGGGCAACTCCGGCCGGCTTTCTTTTACTGATCAGACTTTGTGCAATGTAATTACTACTGCGATGAATGATCACGGCTGTCTTCATGGACAGTGGAAAATTTTTGCTTTTGACCAACATTGTATCGATAATTGTGTGCATTTGATATATTTATTAGCGTTAATATAAAATTTTTTTAACAAATATGTAGTGGCCATTGCCCAAAACAATGTGTAAAATTTTTTGTGGGGAGCGTGGGGGCTATGTAAATGGGCTGTTTAGGTTTTTATGTTCGTAACGCCACGTAGCGCTGTGTATGAATCACAATAAGTAAAGAGAGAAATGTCTGAGTACGTTCAGTTTTACTCAGTTGTCTCTGTATCAAATAACGTAGAAGTTTACCAGACAGTCATTCATAAATTTTCTAAGGGGACGTTTCAACTGGTATCCAGTTATGGCCTCTGGAGTGGTGTGGCTCCTTACACCACCTCAGGAGTCGCTTAACAGTGACTACAGAAATGTGTGGCTTGTGAGGAGCTGTTCGACCACTGTATGCTATTCTTTTTAACTCCCTACACACAGTCATCATGCTAGCTGCTCTGCTGGTAGCGCTTTGGAACTCATGAATGACAGTACTGGGCCTAAGCTGACTGCAGCACAGACTGCAGTGTGACTAGATTTCCGATGACGTTATCAATGATGTCACCAAGCATTGTTACCACATTTAGTCCTTATCCCCTACCCGTTTGACATCACAACAGACCGATGCCAACTGTCCTATATATGTATAAAATGACAGGAAATTCAAGAAAAAAAGGTAGGAAATTCAAAAAATCCAAGAGCGTGCACATAGATCACTTACCCTGAGTATAAAATCCAACATGTGTCCTTAGACCTTTTGCCTTACAGATTTTTTCCCACTCCTATGACATCAGAATTCAAGATGGTGGACCTGGACATACGAGCACAGCATTCATTGTTTGCCAGGTCATTTGCCATACTGGGTTGTCCTCAGTCCTCTAACATCGGAATTCCCCAGGTACTTGAAGCTTTCCATTTTCCTTACTACTAATACACAATTTTTTTACTACTCTCTCTTGATTGCTCGTTGTCACTATCGCTTCACAATTCATTGCATTAAATTTCAACCCATTATGACCTAACACTTCTTCTCACACATTTAGCCTTTCTCATAGATATCTTTCTCCATTTCCTTCCTCAATTAAATCACGTACAAACAGCACTATTTTCTTATTTTCATCTCCTACTCACGCTACCACTCCTTCTATTATCCCATCCATAGTGGTGGGCTTTGGCCCATTTTCTCTGTTCTCACCAGTCTATCATCTCTCACCCCACATTTTCACGACTCGTGTCATTGATACATTCTCATTATTCTTTTCATAGTCAGGCATCCAATTTCCCTTTTCTGAAGGGCTTCCCAAATCATGATTTTTCCGTTATAAGTCTACTCATTGCCCAGGAATATCATTACTAAATGAAAACCAAGTTTCTCGCAAACATCCATGTACATACTTGGACTTCCAGCTGCCTCAATTCTTGGTAAGTCCTCAAACTTTCGACTATTAGCACCATATACTTTGTCAGGAGCAACTGACTGTCGTGGCTGCTGCTGTAATGGAGATTATGGACGGCTTCTGATTGGCCGACGTACCCGTCATTACGTCATGCTACGATAGATAATATCAACATCTGCTCTTGTGGCGCCACCTCACCGATAGTAGCGTAAACAATTTGGCGAATTTCTCTGTTTCTGCTCAGCGTTGAGAGCTCACTTCCACGCACGCTTAAGCTTATACCCGCTGTCCCTAGTGAAGTTATTCTCACACATTTCTGCAATCTTTGTAATAACTGAATCTCACTATGCGGAAGCCTGGGACAAAGCTTTTGTTCCATCAAACGGTATTTATTATTTGTGAGACTATGCTCAGCAATTATGCTCAGATATCTCAAGTTTCCGATCTTTACCGTGCTACTGATGTTCTACAGAGCGGTTTAAAATGGTACACTATGTGATCAAAAGTATCCGGACACCCCAAAAACATACGTTTTTCATATTAGGTGCACTGTGCTGCCACCTACTGCCAGGTGAGAGAGCAGAATGGGGCGCTCCGCGGAACTCACGGACTTCGAACGTGGTCAGGTGATTGGGTGTCACTTGTGTCATACGTCTGTACGCGAGATTTCCACACTCCTAAACATCCATAGCTCCACTGTTTCCCATGTGATAGTGAAGTGGAAACGTGAAGGGACACTTACTGCACAAAAGCGTACAGGCTGACCTCGCCTGTTGACTGACGGAGACCGCCGACAGTTGAAAAGGGTCGTTACGTGTAATAGGCAGACCTCTCTCTATCCAGACCATCATACAGGAATACCAAACTGCATCAGGATCCACTGCAAGTACTATGACAGTTAGGCGGGAGGTGAGAAAACTTCGATTTCATGGTCGAGAGGCTGCTCATAAGCCACACATCACGCCGGTAAATGCCAAACGACGCCTCGCTTGGTATAAGGAGCGTAAACATTGGACGATTGAACAGTGGGAAAACGTTGTGTGGAATGACGAATCACGGTACACAATGTGACGATCCGATGATAGGGTGTGGGTATGGCGAATGCCCGGTGAGTGTCATCAGCCAGCGTGTGTAGAGCCAACAGTAAAATTCGGAGGCGGTGGTGTTATGGAGTGGTCGTGTTTTTCATGGAGGGGCTTGCACCCCTTGTTGTTTTGCATGGCACTATCACAGCACAGGCCCACATTGATGTTTTAAGCACCTTCTTGCTTCCCACTGTTGAAGAGCAATTCCGGGATGGCGATTGCATCTTTCAACACGATCGAGCACCTATTCACAATGCATCCCTGTAATGGACTGGCCTCCACAGAGTCTTGACCTGAATCCTATAGAACACCTTTGGGATGTTTTGGAACGTCGACTTCGTGCCAGGCTTCACCGACCTACATTGATACCTCTCCTCAGTGCAGCACTTCGTAAAAAATGGGCTGCCACTCCGCAAGAAACCTTCCAACACGTGGCTGAACGTATGCTTGCGAGAGCCGAAGCTGTCCTCAAGGCTAAGGGTGGGCGAACACCATGTTGAATTCCAGCATTACCGAAGGAGGGCGCCACAAACTTGTAAGTCATTTTCAGCCCGGTGTCCGCATACTTTTGATCACATAGTGTACGTGGAGACTGACGGATATACTCGTAGTTGGTTCCGCACTTGCTGCTGGTATTATAAATCTCAGGGACCCTGAGACCGAGACTGTCATTAACCGATCACGTCATCTCCATCTTCATGGATGGTCAGATAATAAATAATATTCCTCGTCTTTCGAAGACCATGCTTTTTTTCTAGATGCACCATCGCAGAAAAGAAGGAGCATAATCGGCGACTCATCGCGTAATTGTTCGGTATTTTCAAGTTTTGCTTTCTTGGAGGGCGCCAAATTATATCACGTGCCCTGTTGACATTCTTTCGCAACATCTATGTCGAATGATTAACAGCTGTAACTCTGTGTATTAATCTATTTAAAACGGCTCTGTTCTGGGCTGAATTGTGGAAACTCTGTGCATTGAGATAAAAAATCAGTGTGCGTCGGCTTGCGATATACAGCCACCCACTCAACTTTCATTGTACCAAATGGCAACTTTTCTTATTACAAAGCTGTGGAGATACGGAGATCTTGTCCAATTCTGCTGTCATAAAACATCACAAAGATCGGCAGGTGTGGAAAGTATTTTACTGAAGGCTAGGCTGGCGATCGTTAAAGAAAGGATTCGACATACAAGGTATGAATGGATACAAAAGAACACTGTTTCTTTAGTTTCCACCTCTTTTTACAAGCATCTTATTAACCCTTCGAATGGGAATGGGTTGATGTGAACACGCCCGCTCATCAGAGAATTCGTCACAGCAGTAAAACGAGAAAAAAGACTAAAACTGAGCGGCTTCCTATTATACAACGACCGTGTCATCTTATGGAACAGCACACACTGTCAAAACCTCTTACACAATAATCTAGACGAAGGAATCATTTTGGCTCTGAGTAGACGATTGAATTTCGCTCCTACACCACACGCTGTACCTGTTGTGGATATCATTGGTGAAGTGGAACAGACATTGCTGCATCTCTCACCAGACGTCAACGATGAGGTACGACCTGCCAGAAGTAACATCTTATCCACAGTCTAGCCTCTCAAGTCAAATATCAGCACAGCAGAGAGAGAGGGACTTCGTGCATTATGGTAAGATGGAGATCTAGGTGTGCTTCTGACAGACACAGGAAATATCATGCTCGTTCCTACTGTCACAGAATATCACAATAAAGTGTCATCGCTGTTGGAGGGTCATATGAATAAATGCCTGAAATGGGACCCCGCTCTGGCATTCAGCAGAAACACGGCGGAGCTGCTGAAGAATTCTGGTCTACCAGACGAAATTATGAAAAAAATCTCAGCGCTCGAACTCCAAGACCTCCCAGATTGTACATATTACCTAAAATCCACGAAGATGGTGTTCCATTAAGACCTATCGTTAGTGCTATTGGTTTTTCCACACACAGACCAGGAAAATATTACAGTATCCGACAGTGATTAGAATTCCCCGCCCAGCCTGAATATCAGTTTGGAAGAAAGGCAGGAGCTACAGGTTGCTCCCGTGTAGGGGGCCACCACTGGAGCGGGCGTATAATGTAGCCTCGTCCACAGATTCAACAGAGTCCGTCAATACTGCGGGCCCACACTTGTCCTCCAGTTCTCGGTATTCTCTGAAACCTTTAATATTCATTGAGAGTAGATTGATTGGCCTTGCCTGTGTTTATGTTTTTAGATTCTGGACTGATTGAGCACATTTATGATGACTTTTGCTTAACTCTTTATTTTGCTTCTGACCAGCCATTGACTTCGCGAACACCATCATCATCGGCTACAAGAACCGCCTGTTTGTTCCACCTGTGCAAGTGTGTTCTGGCTAGGCTGAGAAGACTAGAAAAAATGTCTACCAAGGTTAATGATTCCTGTAGTTGACCAGTGGGAACATCACATTAAAAACTCTAAGGTGTTCATTTAGAAAATCATAAAAAGTAGGGTTGGCCCGAAAGACACTTTAGTCCGTCTGGATGTGGTCTCTCTGTTTACAAAAGTTCATGTGTAGGACAGACTGAAACTGTTGCAGAGTACTTTCCTCGTGAAACTGTAAAGGTATTTCATGATGCTACGACGACCACTTACTTCTTGCATGGCGGTAAATTTTGTGAAGTGACTGACGGAATGGCTATGTGTTTTCCATTGTCTCCAGCAGTGGGCAACTTTTTTGTGGAACATTCTGAGGGATGAGCATTAATTTTGGCTCCATTTCACCTTTCCATCCGTCCTAATTCTTATCGTTATGTTGTTGACGACACGGTTATCGATTGGCCACATGGCGTCTATCCTCTTGGGCAGTTCGTTGGGCACGTGAACAGCATACGCCCAAATATCCAGGTCACTCTAGTGACAGAGAGAAAGGAAGTTGTCATTTTTAGATGCTTTGGTACAACGCATGAGCGGCCGTGTGCCGCAGAGCGACGACTCACACTGGTTTATATTTCTTCGCACAGAGTTTTCATCGTCCGGACCGGAAGAGAGCCATTTTAATTACATTGATGTGTAGGCCTACAGCTGTTTATGACGAGGATCTTTCTAATTGCGAAATTAATCATCCGAAGTAAGTGTTCCGAAGGAATGGTTAGGGGTCACGTATTATGAAGTTGACGCTCTCCAAGAAATGAAAACGTGATATTACTGAATAATTATGCGATGAACCAGCGATTATACTCCTTCATTTCTGCTATGCTGCAGCTAACAAAATAGGCAGAGCCCTGGGAAGACGAAGGATAAGACCTATTTTCTGAGCTTCTAAGAAGATGAAAGGGATGTTGTGCTCGATTAAGGACAGTTTCGGCCTCAGGGTCCCTGGAATTTATAATATACCCTGCGAGTGCCGAACCAGCTACATCGGTCAGTCCAACGTATCATATCTTACTGCTGTGCAGAACGTCACCTGCACAGTAAAAATCGGGAACTTGAGTAATCAGCAGTTGCTGAGCATAACCTCACAAATTAAGACAAAACACTCTTTGATAAAACAAATGTTTTGTCCCAGGCTGCCACATATTGAGATCCTGTTATTAAAAAGGCTTTAGAAATGTCCTAGATTAACTTCAGCCGGGGCAGCGAGGATAATTTTACTGGCAGGTGGAAGTGAGCTCTCAACACTGAGAAGAAAGAGAAAATCGCCGAAATATTTTCGTTCCTATGAGAGTGGTGACGCCACCAGAGTAGATTTCGAGATCTTTTATACCAGACGACGTAATGATAACAGAGACTGACTAATCAGAAGCCATGACAGTAAGTTGCTCCTGACGAAGACAAGGGTGATAATCGTCGAAAGCTTGAGGTTTCACCCAGAATTGACGCGGCGTGCACACTGGGCATGTTTTACACTATTACAAAACCCTTAGCAAAATTTGTAGCGTCTGTCTTGCACCTAATTTATGCTTATTATTAGACCCACAGTTGACCTTCCTGGTCTAAACCTATAATGTTCTCCCTTCTAGCATTGCCCACACTCCCTTTTCCCAGGACATTCTCAAAAACTATGGCAGCTTCATACATCGAAACAAGTCCCCTATAATTTAGCAATGTTTCATGAAATCCTTCTTAAAAATTGGCACCTCTGTTCTGGTTTTCCAGTCTTCAGGAGTCCTTTTTCCGTATTATCCTCATGATCCGATAGAACCACTGCACATCAGCAATGCCAGCTGCTCTCACCAGCTTCACAGTTACGACATCCAGTGCAGGCGCCTTTCCCCCTTTCATGGTCTTTATCACCCCCTCTACTTCTGCCATTGGTACGTCTATCTCGACGTGCTCTACATCCATGGTTCTTCACTTTCCTCTTCTATACTTAGTAATTCTTCAAAATATTCTTTCCATATTTCCTTGAAGTCCTGTACAGTCTTAATCTCGTTTCATTCTTTACTGGTCATCCTGACAGTTTCAATCATACTTCTCTTCATAGCCTTAACCACTCCATACACGACATTCTTATTCCCCCCCGCTGTCCTCTTGCGTCGATTTCGTTCACTCCTCTTTCCTTTTCGCCTTCTCCGCTGCTACCACTCTCTTAGCTACCTTCTTCTTCTTCTTCTGTGTGTTTATCTTTCTAGCTGCCTCTGTTTTCTCTCGAAACCATATCCGGAATTCTACTTCTTTGTACCTTTTCTTACTCTGTCATTTCACCAGAGTGTGTTCAAAATGGTTCGAATGGCTCTGAGCACTATGGGACTTAACTTCTGAGGTCATCAGTCGCCTAGAACTTAGAACTGCTTAAACCTTACTAACCTAAGGACATCACACACATCCATGCCCGATGCAGGATTCGAACCTGCGACCGTAGCGGTCGCGCGGCTCCAGACTGTAGCGCCTAGAACCACTCGGCCACACCGGCCGGCCCAGAGTGTGTCTTTCTATCTTTTATTATCACTAGTTCTTCAACATACTTTTTCAGCTGCTTCTGCCATCGTTGTTTCGAACCTTCCCCATTACTTCTTTATTTGCTTTATTTTGTGGCTTGGTACATTGTTCCTCACTACTTTGCGAAATTTTTCTATCCTCGAGAAGATCGTACGCGAGACCTTCCAAGAGAACGAAGGGATTGAAATCGAAAGAAAGAGACTGGCATACTTAGCCTATGCAGACGACATCTGTTTACTCTCTAGGTCGGAAGAGGAGTTGGAGCAAATGACCAAAGCACTAAAGGAGGCTGCCAGCAAATTTGGGCTAAACATAAACGAAGCCAAGACAGAGTACCTCGTTATGACGCGTGGTCATTGTTAGACTGCTGATCATCTACAATCACTGCAGGTTGGGGACCATTCCTACAAGAGAGTGCAAGAATTCAAATACCTAGGGGCACTTTTCACTGAGAACTCGTCATGTGAAGCAGAGATCAGTGCCAGAATACAAGCAGGAAACCGATCTTACCACACCCTAGCACAACTGCTTCGGTCCAGATATCTCTCCAGACAATTCAAGATTCGACTGTACAGAACCCTGATCCAGCCTGTTGTTCTATATGGCTGTGAGACATGGAGTATCCAGAAACAGGATTTCCATAAGCTCCTTGTTTTTGAGAGAAAAGTGCTTCGGAAGATCTTCGGTCCGGTTCTGGATGCAGATACAGGGGAATGGAGGATCAGATACAATGCAGAACTTGAGGAACTATAGCAGCAGCCCAACGTAGCATGAACTGTCAAAGTCAAACGAACGCAGTGGGCCGGCCATGTGGCCCGGATGGAGGATCATAGATAGCCCCGGAAGCTCCTGGATTTCACACCTACAGGAAAGAGACCGCCAGGGAGACCCAAGAAGCGTTGGAGGTTTGGACTCCATGAAGATTTAAACCAACTGTCAATAGATGTGAACGGATGGTGGATAGCAGCAATGGACAGAATACAGTGGAAGAGGAAACTTGTTGATGCGTACGGTCCACTGGGCCTGATCACGTCGTAGTGGTAGTAGTAGTAGTAGTAGTAGTAATAGTAGTAGTACTAGTAATACCTCTTCTTTCAAATTGCACTCTCTCATCCTTCTTTCGTTACAGGGGAATGGAGGATCAGATACAACCAAGAGCCTGAGGAACTATACCAGCAGCCCAGTATAGCAGGAACTGTCAAAGCCAAACGAACGCAGTGGGCCGGCCATGTGGCCCGGATGGAGGATCTCAGATGGCCTCGGAAGCTCCTGGATTTCACACCTACAGGAAAGAGACCACCAGGGAGACCCAAGAAGCGTTGGAGGGATGGACTCCATGAAGATTTAAACCAAGTGTCAATAGATGTGAACGGATGGTGGATAGCAGCAATGGACAGAATACAGTGGAGGAGGAAACTTGTAGATGCGTGCGGTCCACTGGGCCTCATCACGTAGTAGTAGTAGTAGTAGTAGTAGTAGTAATAGTAATACCTCTTCTTTCAAATTGCACACTCTCATCCTTCTTTCGTTTCTTTCTGTTCCCTTTTCCTCTACAATCCCTCTAACTGTCATTGCTAAAAGAATGTGATCTCTATCTAAGGCTCCGGAAAGTTTACCTTGAGATCTGTGATTCTTCACTTTGTGTTTTGGTCACATATTATCAACTTTACAATAAATTTACTCGACAAATCATGGCTGTAGCACGTAACTTCTGACTTTCCTTCTTCTTAAACCAGTTCTTACCGGCTGTTAGTCTAAAAATTCGCGTCTTTCATTTCTCTTTCCAACACTTTCACTACCAACACTTCGTCATACTCTTCTCCGTCCCTGCTCACATGTACATTTCGATCTCCCATTATCAGTATCTTCTTTCCAGTCAGTTGTCAATCTATTTCCTCTTCGCAGTCCTCCTCTTCTTTAGCAGACTAGCCAACACGGGGTGCATATACTGACAGAATATCCATATCCTTCCCCTATCAGTTCACTGTGACCTTCGTCGTCCTGTCACTTATTCCCTTCAACTCCTCTTCCAACGCTCTTCTCATAACCACTGCCACTCCATGTCTTCCTTCTTCCTCATTCCCTCTCCAGTGCAGCCTATATTCACTAAATTCCCTACTTCCTTTATTCTTCCACCTGGTTTCTGACAATCCTAGAATATCCAGTCTCCTCCTATTCATCAATTCCAAGACTTTCTCCACCTTGCCTGTCAGCATCTGTATATTATGATTACCACATCTTAGTCATTAGGAACAGCTGGGCTGTCTTCCATTACACATATTATTTTCAATGCTTGTTCCACTTCTGAAAGTATTTACTTTATGCAAGTTTTGCCTGCTAGACCGACCCTAGCTAGATTTGCTATCGGAGTTTTCTTTCCAGCCTTTTGGTATTTTGTTTCCCTCCTTGTCTTCAACAGCCAGGTGATGCTCACGAGCATTCCGCGATCTCCCACCTGTGGACGCGTTCTCTATGGTGCAGGCTGATTTGAGAGAACAATAATTATTAACTAGCAAAGTACACTGATTAGCCAGAACATCATGAACACATATCTAATAGGCGGTATGTCCACCTTTGGCACGGCTAACAGCGGCGACAGGTCGTGGCATGGAAGTAATGAGGCCTTGGTAGGTCGCTGCAAGGAGTTGGCACCACATCTTCACACAGAAGTCATCTAATTACCGTGAATTCCCGGGAGGGAGCAATGAGCTTTGACGCCACGCTCAATTACATCCCAGATGTGTTCGATCTGGTTCGAATATGGCGAGTCAGAGGCCAGCATATCAATTGGAACTCGCCACTGCGTTCCTCGAACCACTCCATGACACTCCTGGCCTTGTGACATGGCACATTATCTTGTTGAAAAATGCCACTGCCGTCGAGAAATGTGATCGTCATGAAGGGGAGTTGTGGTCTGCAACCAGTGTACAATACTACTTGGCCGTCATGGCGCCTTGCACGAACTCCACTGGGGGCGTGAATGTTTCCCGGAGCATAATGGAGCCGCCGCCAGTTTGCCTCCATTCCGTAGGTACACGTGTCAAGGAGCTGTTCCCCTGGAACGACGGATTCGCGTCCATCCATCGCCATGACGAAGAAGGTACCAGGATTCATCTGACCATACAAAGCTCTGCCACTGCGCCAAAGCCCAGTTCCTATGGCCTTGTGCCCATTTCAGTCGTAGTTTCCGATGTCGTGGTTAACATTGGCACATGTATGGGTTGTCGTCTACAGAGACCTATCGTTTAGAGTGTTCGGTGCACTGTGTGTTAGACACATTCGCAGTCTGCGCAGCATTAAAGTTTGATGTTAGTTCGCCATAGCTCGTCGCCTGTCCTGTTTTACCAGTCTGCCCAGCCTACGACGTCCGACATCTGTAATGAGGGATGGTCGCCCAATCTCACGACGTCTGGACGTGGTTTAACCTTGGTTTCGCCACGTGTTGAAGACACGCACCACAGCATTCCTCGAACATCCGACAAGTCGTGGGGTTCCCGAAATGCTCGTGCCAGGCCTCCGAGCCATCACAGTCTGCCCTCGGTCAAACTCAGATAAATCGTGCGCCTTCTCCATTCTACACACGGAAAGCGTGACCACTGATACTACGTGCACAGTGCGTATGTCTGACTAACCGTCATTCCTCACCAGGTGACGCTGCTATCGCCTGGACAGGTTTATATCGATAGTAGGTCGGCGGTCATAATGTTCTGGCTGATCAGTGTAAATACACGACTTTAATTAGAGCCCTAACATATTGCACACTTACATTATAGGCATAATTATATATATTAATTGTTTTAGTAACTAACAAATTTTCTCCTCGCCGAGAGGTAGCGCAATGGTTAGCACACTGGAATCGCATTCGGGAGGACTACGGTTCAAATCCAGATTTGGGTTTTCCGTGGTTTCCCTAATTCGTTCCAGACAAATACCGGGATGTTTCCTTTGAAAGGACGCTGCCGATGTCCTTCCCCATCCTTGAAACATTCCGAGCTTGTGCTCCGTCTCTAATGATATAGTTGTCGACCCGACATTAAGTCCTAATTTTCCTTACTTCCCACTTTTTCTCTTCCTCGAAACACATAAGCCAAAACTGGGTCTATAGATTACAACTGAACTGTAAACCACAACCAGCACTGGCTGATGAAAGGAAGGAAGGAAGACTAGGATCTAACATCTCGTCGACGGCGACTCCATTGCAGAAAAACCACTTGTTCTGGGTGTACACGAAATCGGCTGTGTAACCCATTGCTCCCAAATGTGAGCCCAGAGTGCCAATCATTGCGAATTTCTCTTGGTGATGGATGCTGAGGATAATCATCAGTTGCGAATCCTAAAGTCTGATTTGCGTAGTGACTTTACTGTTACAAAACGCTGAGTTCCATCTGCATTAAACTCAATATTCGATAAATAGGACGTGTTAGTTGAAATCCAGGAGATGGAAAATACGATAGTATATGACGTGCAGGAACGTCCGCAACATGAAAACAAGGCTGTACGACAACACTCGAAAGTCAAAAACAACAGAACTACCTACTTATGGTCTCAGTTTTTTCTTGAACGGTATAATTAGTATTTTCCGGTTACAGAATTCTTTTCGGTATAGACTAACTAAAACTCCGTCCGCACAGGCCTTAGAAGGCCCATCGGTACCGACAGGCTGCCGTGTCATCGTCAGCCCAAAGGCGTCACTGGATGCGGATATGGAGGGGCACGTGGTCAGCACACCGCTCTCGGGGCCGTATGTCAGTTTACGAGACCGGAGCCGCTACTTCTCAGTCAAGTAGCTTCTCAGTGTGCCTCACAAGGGCTGAGTGCACACCGCTTGCCAACAGCGCTCGGCAGTATCAGCGTCAGATCGAAAACTAGTAATACAGTTTTTCAGATAGCTGCAAAGTTTCAGTTTGACAAATTTAAGATGTTTGTAATAGACACTATCTGATCAGAAGTAAACAGGCACCTATTAGTGGTCATTAATATGGGGTATGTCGACCAGTCTAGGTGGGTATGCAAACTGTTTGTAGTACTCCTTGTTCACTTATCTAATGTCTCCGCAACTGCTCAAGAAGAAATATGAAAGGAAAATTATGGATGGAACAAAAGCTAGGCTTGGGAAAGGAACCAACCCGGCATTTGGTTTAAGCTATTTAGGAAATTTTATTTATTTATTTACTGCTATCTTTAGACTTTCTATCTCTGTATACCGTTCGTGTTCTTGACATTTTTAAGAGTTGTTACATGTAGTAAGTTGTAATAAGAACAATAATAATGCACTAAGGGATAAAATATTATGTATCACTAGCAAAATAAGTTCAGAGAATAAATGCATATGTACTGATTTAAAAATATAGAAAATTGAAGTTTAAAAAGATTAATGAATACTATAGAGACAATATTTAATAGTAAGAAATATTTTAAGCCTGACTTTAAATAAGAGTGCTAAGAGCAAAATACTCTCGGCAAAGCGTAGGGACTGTTTATGGCACTGTATTACATTTCATGTGTTATTCACCTCCCTGCGACGCACACCTCCTCGTGACCTAGAACTGAATGCTGTGCTGGCGTGGAGCTGATCCGGTACTGCGGGTTCTGCCTAATGTGGTGATTTAGGGAATTTTGTAAAGGCCTCGTCGCCACTGTTGTGGAGGCCGAGCCGCCACTGTTGTTACGTTAGGCCGAGTTTGTGAGTTCTTGAAATGGCTTCTGGTGCAGTACACCGCTAAGACAATTTTTCCCTGCCACTACTACACAGCTATGCCCCAGGGCAAATTAGTAACAAAGTCACACAAGGGAGTTAAAAAGATTTATTTATCTTTGTGACTTGTCGAATAATGAATTCTGCAACACTGCATGTAATATAACACAAAAAGGCCTCCAATGGCTAAGTGTAAATAACCGTAGGTAATCATAGTATTAAAGCTTTCACGACCGGATGACATATCTTCTGGTAAACCTTCCGGGATGAAGAGTTTCATGGACCACGACCTTACATCCCGGAAGGTTTACCAGAAAACCGTAGGTAAACTTCACAGCAGATAGCAAATGTAAATTACAACAACTTTCTGCTCACTTCTAAGAGTTCATTAAACGACGTTCCCTGTCTAAGTCACCCCTGAAAGATTATCTACAACCAAGTGGGCGAGAGTTGCTCTTCTATCTTCCGAGTAGGCTTCTGTCCGTTGTCGTCCGGTCATTGGCGGTTTGTACTCGGACGGCAGTTGGCCGAGGCGAAGTCGATATCTACATCATTAGCGCCGCCCGTGGCGCTGGTGGAACTCGCGCAAGTGGCGAGTGTCTATGGTAATGGCACCAGCTCGCATCTTTTGCGCCTGTGGTGCTTTTGCCATGGCTGTGTCTTGTTCGGACGACACATCAGGGAAACCACCGAAATCCTAACTCATGATCGGAGGACGGAGACTTCAACAGTATATCTCCCAAACACAGGTACAGTGTGTTACCAGTGCACCACCTCGCTGGGTAAATAATCAGGATTGAGAAGCTCCGCCAGTGTAAGAGGAAAGTCCCTCACACGGCGGTGGCCCACTTTGTCCTGTAGGGAAGATCCAAGAGCGTGCATCTCGTTCTCGCCTGTGGTATCGGCGTCATAATACAGACTAAGCTCACCGTGTATATCAGTCACACCCTTAAATGAGCAACATGGCCACTTTGGAGCGCTGTAGATGGTGTATAACTGGCATCAGAGACCCTCCATCACTGGATGTCATTAAGTCATGGCAGAGAAAGGGTGTGTATGTGCCCGTCGACTGTGTGCAATCAGCGCAGTAGGTTCGTCCTCTTGGAGACGTCACAGAATGACAGAAAGGAGCTATTGTGTTTGGAGTTGCCTAGGAATGAAGTTTTCTCATTAGTTGGTGTATTAGCGCGGACTGTTTAACCCTCCCGTTACCAAGCTTTTTCACATCTCTATTTTACCAAGCGGGGTGTTTGGACTACCGCAAAAGAGTTTTGTGTTTTATTGTAATATTTGTTCTCAGATTTCGTTATTTCCACTGAATGGGTTAATTTAGTATTGAAAAACAGCTTTTCAGGTTATTAGAAGTATTTAATCAGATCACAGATACAGAGTACCAAAAAAATTTTATATCTTTCACTAAATTCAGCACTCAACGAACAGAAAATTAACAATCTATGTACCTCAACAGTCACTGCAGTAAAATAACACAAGACTTTTTTTCACTTTTTCAGTCAAGTACATTTTTGCACTGCATGCACTTCACAGTAACAGTTTCTACCCTTTGTATATTACAAACAGGTTTCTTGCACGTTACACAACAGAATCTTGTTTTCCGATCTTCGTTTCTCTTGCAATCTTGACATCGTAGTGGCGTTGATAACTTGGAACACTGGGTCTGGATCACTGCTGTAGGAATTGCAATACCACAAGCTTTCAGTGCATCTTGTACATTTTTATGAAGACCGTTGATATTTTTGTCCAAATGCCAGTTCAGTCGTGAAGAGTTTACGTCGGCTTCGGTAATTCTTCTGCCATTCAGGAAATCTTTGAGTATACAGAATATATGCATTCAGTGCTGCAATATCTATCATTTCCATGAAGATTCTTAGTGGCCACCGCCTCGTTCCTCTAACACAACTCCCCATTACCTACAGCACATTTGGTTTTGTAGTAGCGCAGTATGATTTCGGGTTTGTGTTCGTTTTCTTCACCACTCACTTGTCTCTCATTATGCTGAGTAGAGAGTAGTATTACTGCCTTTCCCTTCTTTGGAACATAGGAAACTAGGGTCAAGTCATTTGTGAAACCAAACATTGAAGAGTGAACTTCTCTCTTTTTGTTTGGCAAGAATTCCTTCGGAATCTCTTTCTTATTGGAACGCAAGGTACCAACCAATGTCGTGTTTCGTTTTAGTAGTTCAGCAGCCAATGGAAAACTGGTGAAAAAATTATCAGTTGTTACACCATGACCGTTATTCAGAAATGGTTCCATCAGATCCAAAACAACTCTCTGTCCTTGATTCACTTCCCGAGTATTGTCCACCATTCCTGAGTAAATTTGGATCCGTAATAAGTAAGATGTCTTCACATCAGCACAGACCCAAATTTTAATGCCATACTTGCCAGGCTTGCTCTTCATATAAACCTAAAAGGACAGCTTCCTCGGTACGTTGCAAATCGTTCATCAATAGTCACGTATTCATAAGGACAGAAGTTCTTGCACAAGTTAGATTGAAATTTGTCGAACACTACCCTGATGGCTTGTAGCTTCTCCTTGGTTTCTTCAATTCTCTGTGCTCTTGTGTGTCTGTTGTCAAATGGCAAGAATTTCAGTATAGACAAAAGTCGGTTTCTTGACATGGCAGCAGAAAAGAATGGTTGCCGAAAGGCAACATTACCTCCTCACAGATCGGAAGCACTTGTGCGATGTCCATGAGTTCGACCAGCTCCTATTAGAATTACTAACACAGCGTACACTTCAGTTGTATTTATATCTCTCCATGTCGTTTTGTACGAAGAATGAGCTGCATTCCACAAAGAAATTACTCGTTTGTCTTCCCTGTTCGTTTCTTCTACAATGATGCTCACTATTTCCGGTGAGATAAATAATAAAAATGACTGTTATTGTTTTGATTGTTTTTCCATCATTCACTGGGCCAGGTGTTACGTTCAAAATGTTGCGACATCGACGCCGCCCACCTTTTGGTGGTTTACTAGAAAATTGTAGTCCACTTCTAGAAACAAACAAATCTCCAGTGTCTTCGTCTTCTTCTTCTTCTTCTTCATCCTCTTCTTCTTCTTCTTCTACTACTTTTTCACGTGAATGTGTAGTGTCTTCTGATATTTCATCATCAGCTTCATCTGCTGCTATGATACGGTCTTTGTCAAGAGGTTCCATATATTCATTCAGTTCATTATCAATGTCCCAATCATTTTCATCGTCACTGACACCATAATTGTATAGAATTTCCATGATCTCTTCGCTAGGAAGTCCTTCGGATATCCTTACTTGCAGATGAAATACTGATTCGTGTAATGTCAGCTCAACAGGGAACGTCAAATTCATCTCAACAATAGTAACCAGCAACAATAACAAACATTGGATCTATGGCAAAACTCAACAAAGAAGATGAATAACAGATATATTTCCCAAAAACCTTCTTTTTCTACAAATAAGAAAATAAGACGTTTCATATCAAGCGGGGTTGTCTCACAATCCCGCCAATAAATGACTTGAATAACATTGATAAAGCCAAAAAAATAGACAGTCGTGAGTGTGAATTCAACGTCTATCACTTTAGTACAAAGTCATGAAACCACAGGCAAGTGGCCCTTCAGATAACATTATTATAGGGAAAAAAATCAACCTGGGGTAGTCAGAATACCCTGCTTGGTAATGCGAGGGTTAACGTGTCTACGAAGACGATACACCACTAGCACTCACGTTACGCGGCCTAAGAACAGTGGTCATAAAAAGTTTACCTGCAAGCAATGACAACTGGTTTCAAACTCGACAAGAACCACTGCTGTCAGTGAATCTACATCTATAGTTATCGAGACACCTGACGCTATGTTGCAGAGGGTACTTCTGGCAACACTAATTTATCCCCCTTTCCTGTTCGACACGTGAATGGAGCGTAGGAACAATAATTGTCGGTAAGCGTCTGTACTAGGTATATTTTCACGAATTTTCTCGTTGTGGCCATTTTCCTAGATTTGTGTGAGAGGAAGTAATACGGAAAGTATTCTCTCGAAATTTCAGTAGTAATCCTCCCCGTGATGCACAACGTCTCTCTTGTAGCGTCTGCCACTAGAGTTTATTGGCCATCTTTGTAACACTCTCACACTGACTAAACGAACCTGTGACAAAACGCACCGCTCTTCGTTGGATCGTCTCTATCTTCTCTACCTGATCTACATGGTAAGGGTCTCAGATTGAGGAACAGTGCTCAAGAATCGGTCGAACAACCGCCTTGTAAGACACTTTTTTCGTGGATGAGTTATATTTCCTTAAGATTCTTCCTATGAATCTCGCTCTGGCACCTGCTTTTCCTACTATTTGTTTTATGTGGTCATTCGTCTTAATGTCGCTATGTACGTAGATATTGTTTCTAGCAATTTTCCATCAATAGTGTGGTTGTTCAGTAGTGGATTTTTTTCCCCATGTATGCGCAATATGTTACCGTTAATTATGTTCAGGGTCAACTGCACCATTCACCAGACCTCTGTAGGTCGTTCGCAAATCGATAACGTTTTATGGCGCTACTACTTTCTTGTAGATAACCGCAACATCTGCGAACAGTCTTTAAGAGATTCCGAAGCTTTCTACTAGATAATTTATATACGTTGTAAACTGTGACGGTCTTGTCACACTTCCTTGGGATATCCCCGAAATTATCTCTACATCTGTCGATTTTGTTCCGTTAAGAGCGACAGGGGAGGTCTGTCCGCAGGGAAGTCTTGAATCCAGTCACAAATCTGGCCCGATACTCGGTAACCACGCAGTTTTTTTTTTTTCAGTAAACGGCTGTGCGGAACCGTGTTAAATGGCTTCGTGAAGTCGAGGAACGCGACATCAACCTTAATGTCGTTGTCTACAGCGCAGTGGATCTCATGGAGGAACAGGGCGAGCTGAACTACGCAAGATCTACAGGGTGTTACAAAAAGGTACAGCCAAACTTTCAGGAAACATTCCTTGCACACAAATAAAGAAAAGATGTTATGTGGACATTTGTCCGGAAACGCTTAATTTCCATGTTAGAGCTCATTTTAGTTTCGTCAGTATGTACTGTACTTCCTCGATTCACCGCCATGATTTCATACGGGATACTCTACCTGTGCTGCTAGAACATGTGCCTTTACAAGTACGACACAACATGTGGTTCATGCACGATGGAGCTCTTGCACATTTCAGTCGAAGTGTTCCTACGCTTCTCAACAACAGATTCGGTGACCGATGGATTGGTACAGGCGGACCAATTCCATGGCCTCCACGCTCTCCTGACCTCAACCCCCTTGACTTTCATTTATGGGGGCGTTTGAAAGCTCTTGTCTACGCAACCCCGGTACCAAATGTAGAGACTCTTCGTGCTCGTATTATGGACGGCTGTGATACAATACGCCATTCTCCAGGGCTGCATCAGCGCATCAGGGATTCCATGCGACGGAGGGTGGATGCATGTATCCTCGCTAACGGAGGACATTTTGAACATTTCCTGTAACAAAGTGTTTGAAGACACGCTGGTACGTTCTGTTGCTGTGTGTTTCCATTCCATGATTAATGTGATTTGAAGAGAAGTAATAAAATGAGCTCTAACATGCAAAGTAAGCGTTTCCGGACACATGTCCTCATAACATATTTTCTTTCTTTGTGTGTGAGGAATGTTTCCTGAAAGTTTGGCCGTACCTTTTTGTAACACCCCGTATGTATGTGGAATCAGTGTTGATTTTTATAGAGAAGATTTTCATTGTCCAAGAACCTCACTCTTGAGTATAAAACATGTTTCATAATTGTACAACATATTGTCATCAACGACATAGACCTATGATTATGTGCATCTGTCCTACGGCCCTTGTTGAAAACAGAAAGGACCTGCGCTGTTTTCAGTTGCCAGGTACGCTTCTTGCTCCAGCGAACTATGATAAAATGTTGCTGCAAGGGGAGCAAGTTCTTCTCCATATCTCTCTAGAATCTTACAAGTATCTCATCTGGTCCTGATACCCTTCCACTACTAAGAGTTTGTAGTTGATTTTGTATTCCGTGATCGATTATCTCAGTATTTGCTACTTTCGCACAATAGTCGAAAAGAGGAACCGTAACACGATCTTTTGCGGTGAAACAATATCGGAAGATTTAATACAGTACTTCGGTATACTCTCTGTTGTCTTCCGTTCCGGTGCCAGTATAGTCACTGAGTGACTGAATAGATGATTTCGAACCGCTCGCTGATTTTACGTAAGACCCAAACTTTTTATGGTTTTTAGTGAGATCGGTTGACAACATTTTCTTTCAAAGTTACTGAACGCTTCTTTGATTGCTCTCCTTACGCTCATTTTGGCTTCGTTCAGCTTTAGTTTTACAACTGGGTTTGGACTTCTCTTGAATCTGCGATGAAGTGCTTTTTGTTTAGGTAGCAGTTTCCTAACATGGCTATTAAACCACGCTCGGTATTTCTCATCCCTTAAGGCTTTGCTCGGAACATACTTGTCTAAGGAATATTAAATATGCTCTTGAATGTTTTTCCATTTGTGCTCCATATCTTCGTCCTCAGCACGGAATATTTGTTATTGACTACTCAAATACTCTGCAGTTTCTATCCTGTCAATCTTATTAAGCAAAATTATTCTCCTACCGTTCTTGACGCTCCTCGTAATACCCGTAGACATAGTTGGTATCACAGCTTTATATAATAACTGATACCTTCCGCTACGTTAACTGATTCGGTAAGTCCAGATCTGCTTTGTTGTTAATAGGTCTGAGACGTTAACTTCACCAATTGGCTTTCTGATTCGCTGCTCGAAATAATTTTCAGACAAGACAATCAGAATAATCTACATCTACATCTACATCTATACTCCGCGAGCCACCTTACGGTGTGTGGCGGAGGGTACTTATTGTACCACTATCTGATCCCCCCTTCCCTGTTCCATTCACGAATTGTGCGTGGGAAGAACGACTGCTTGTAAGTCTCCGTATTTGCTCTAATTTCTCGGATCTTTTCGTTGTGATCATTACGCGAGATATATGTGGGCGGTAGTAATATGTTGCCCATCTCTTCCCGGAATGTGCTCTCTCGTAATTTCGATAATAAACCTCTCCGTATTGCGTAACGCCTTTCTTGAAGTGTCCGCCACTGGAGCTTGTTCAGCATCTCCGTAACGCTCTCGCGCTGTCTAAATGTCCCCATGACGAATCGCGCTGCTTTTCGCTGGATCATGTCTATCTCTTCTATTAATCCAACCTGGTAAGGGTCCCATACTGATGAGCAATACTCAAGAATCGGACGAACAAGCGTTTTGTAAGCTACTTCTTTCGTCGATGAGTCACATTTTCTTAGAATTCTTCCTATGAATCTCAACCTGGCGCCTGCTTTTCCCACTATTTGTTTTATGTGATCATTCCACTTCAGATCGCTCCGGATAGTAACTCCTAAGTATTTTACGGTCGTTACCGCTTCCAATGATTTACCACCTATGGCATAATCGTACTGGAATGGATTTCTGCCCCTATGTATGCGCATTATATTACATTTATCTACGTTTAGGGAAAGCTGCCAGCTGTCGCACCATGCATTAATCCTCTGCAGGTCCTCCTGGAGTACGTACGAGTCTTCTGATGTTGCTACTTTCTTGTAGACAACCGTGTCATCTGCAAATAGCCTCACGGAGCTACCGATGTTGTCAACTAAGTCATTTATGTATATTGTAAACAATAAAGGTCCTATCACGCTTCCCTGCGGTACTCCCGAAATTACCTCTACATCTGCAGATTTTGAACCGTTAAGAATGACATGTTGTGTTCTTTCTTCTAGGAAATCCTGAATCCAATCACAAACCTGGTCCGATATTCCGTAAGCTCGTATTTTTTTCACTAAACGTAAGTGCGGAACCGTATCAAATGCCTTCCTGAAGTCCAGGAATACGGCATCAATCTGCTCGCCAGTGTCTACGGCACTGTGAATTTCTTGGGCAAATAGGACGAGCTGAGTTTCACATGATCTCTGTTTGCGGAATCCATGTTGGTTATGATGAAGGAGATTTGTATTATCTAAGAACGTCATAATACGAGAACACAAAACATGTTCCATTATTCTACAACAGATTGACGTAAGCGAAATAGGCCTACAATTATTCGCATCTGATTTATGACCCTTCTTGAAAATGGGAACGACCTGCGTTTTCTTCCAGTCGCTAGGTACTTTACGTTCTTCCAGCGATCTACGATCAATTGCTGATAGAAAGGGGGCAAGTTCTTTAGCATAATCACTGTAGAATCTTAAGGGTATCTCGTCTGGTCCGGATGCTTTTCCGCTACTAAGTGATAGCAGTTGTTTTTCAATTCCGATATCGTTTATTTCAATATTTTCCATTTTGGCGTCCGTGCGACGGCTGAAGTCAGGGACCGTGTTACGATTTTCCGCAGTGAAACAGTTTCGGAACACTGAATTCAGTATTTCTGCCTTTCTTCGGTCGTCCTCTGTTTCGGTGCCATCGTGGTCAACGATGGGGATTTAGATCCGCTTACCGATTTTACATATGACCAAAACTTTTTAGGGTTCTTGTTTAGATTGTTTGCCAATGTTTTATGTTCGAATTCGTTGAATGCTTCTCTCATTGCTCTCTTTACCCTCTTTTTCGCTTCGTTCAGCTTTTCCTTATCAGCTATGATTCGACTACTCTTAAACCTATGATGAAGCTTTCTTTGTTTCCGTAGTACCTTTCGTACATGATTGTTATACCACGGTGGATCTTTCCCCTCGCTTTGGACCTTAGTCGGTACGAACTTATCTAAGGCGTACTGGACGATGTTTCTGAATTTTTTCCATTTTTGTTCCACATCCTCTTCCTCAGAAATGAACGTTTGATGGTGGTCACTCAGATATTCTGCGATTTGTGCCCTATCACTCTTGTTAAGCAAATATATTTTCCTTCCTTTCTTGGCATTTCTTATTACACTTGTAGTCATTGATGCAACCACTGACTTATGATCACTGATACCCTCTTCTACATTCACGGAGTCGAAAAGTTCCGGTCTATTTGTTGCTATGAGGTCTAAAACGTTAGCTTCACGAGTTGGTTCTCTAACTATCTGCTCGAAGTAATTCTCGGACAAGGCAGTCAGGATAATGTCACAAGAGTCTCTGTCCCTGGCTCCAGTTCTGATTGTGTGACTATCCCATTCTATACCTGGTAGATTGAAGTCTCCCCCTATTACAATAGTATGATCACGAAACTTCTTCACGACGTTCTGCAGCTTCTCTCTGAGGCGCTCAACTACTACGGTTGCTGATGCAGGTGGTCTATAGAAGCATCCGACTATCATATCTGACCCACCTTTGATACTTAACTTAACCCAGATTATTTCACATTCGCATTCGCTAATAACTTCACTGGATATTATTGAATTCTTTACTGCTATAAATACTCCTCCACCATTGGCGTTTATCCTATCCTTGCGGTATATATTCCATTCTGTGTCTAGGATTTCGTTACTGTTCACTTCCGGTTTTAACCAACTTTCCGTTCCTAATACTATATGCGCAGTATTTCCTTCAATAAGAGATACTAATTCAGGAACCTTGCCCTGGATACTCCTGCAGTTTACCAATATTACGTTAACTTTTCCTGTTTTTGGTCTCTGAGGACGGACGTTCTTTATCAACGATGATAATGTCCTCTCTGGTAAGCCGTCAGGTATTTTATCGTTTCGCCCAAGGGGGGGTCCCTCTAACCTAAAAAAAACCCCGTGTGCACGCCACACGTACTCTGCTACCCTAGTAGCTGCTTCCGGTGTGTAGTGCACGCCTGACCTGTCTAGGGGGGCCCTACAGTTCTCCACCCAATAACGGAGGTCGATGAATTTGCAACCATTATAGTCGCAGAGTCGTCTGAGCCTCTGGTTTAGACCCTCCACACGGCTCCAAACCAGAGGACCGCGATCGACTCTGGGCACTATGCTGCAGATATTAAGCTCAGCTTGCACTCCGCGTGCGATGCTGGTTGTCTTCATCAAATCAGCCAGCCGCCGGAAGGAACCAAGGATGGCCTCAGAACCCAAGCGGCAGGCGTCATTCGTTCCGACATGTGCTACTATCTGCAGCCGGCCACACCCAGTGCGTTCAATAGCTGCCGGAAGGGCCTCCTCCACATTACGGACGAGACCCCCCGGCAAGCACACCGAGTGCACACTGGCATTCTTCCCCGACCTACCCGCTATTTTCCTGAGGGGCTCCATAACCCGCCTAACGTTGGAGCTCCCTATAACTAATAGGCCCGCCCTCTGTGACTGTCGGGACCTTGCCGGAGAATCGGCCACTGGCCCAACAGGCGAGGCATCCTGTGGTGGCTCGGAAACGATGTCATCACCACTAGGAAGCACCCCGTACCTGTTGGAAAGGGGTAAGGCAGCTGCCACGCGGCCAGATCCCACCTTCGCCTTTCGGCCAGGCACGCGCGAGCCCACCACTGTCCGCCATTCACCCTGGAGTGATGGCTGACCGGTAAGATGCTCACTGCCGGAAGACGCAGCGACATCAGGGGTTCCATGTGATTCCAAGGCCACCGAAGTAGGCATAGGTCTCACCACAGTTGCCCCAACGCCACTACGAGCCGACGCCTGCGCCTCGAGCTCGATGAGACTAACAGACAAAGCCTCCACCTGCCCCCGAAGAGTGGCCAATTCTCCTTGCGTCCGCTCACAACAACCACAGTCCCTACACATGACTATGTTTACCCTACTCTATACGGTGACAAATTCCCAAGATAATCTTCTGATGAGCTACTCTGATAATCAAGAAACACTCACTGAAATACGAGACGCGAAAACTACGCTAGGTTTTCCCAGAAAAACTATTTAAAAGCTAAGCGCAGCAAATAAGTACAAAAACGCTTTATACAAACAGTACTCGCTGCTGCTGGTGCTCTCGCTCTGGCTGTCACAAGACAACTGCTGATTCAAGTGACTAGTGCCTAACGGCCGCGAAACAAACAAAAGACGGTTTTAGGGCGCTTTCTGTTCTAAACGATCAAGAAAACACTAAGAAATCTAACACGAAAACTACGTAAAGTTTTATCAAGAACTGTTAGTTACTATGCAGAGCAGATAAACACAAATAGAATCCCTTCCTTAGTGGAAGGTCGTAAACAAAATGCCAAATAAACGCTTTATACAAACAGTACTCGCTGCTGCTGGTGCTCTCGCTCTGGCTGTCACAATGTCACATGAATCCCTATTTACTGCACTAGTTTTGATTGCATGGCTCTCCCAATCTATACCTTTCAAGTTGAAGTCACTCCCTATTACAACGACATTCAATTTCTTGAATGAATATCCACGTCCCAAAGCGCTTGAAATAGAACAATTTTTCCGAGACGATGTGAAGATCTCTTGTACCGACCTTTTTGGAATCCACCACTCGGTTGTGAGCAGCGTGGTTTATATTAAATTAGTAACTGATGCTGTATGCGAGGCGATTATAAAGAAGACGAGAAACGGGTTCAAGTTCCAACATTCGGACGGCAACGTTGGTCCAGTGACTGTGGATCAGGCAGGTCTCAGACTCATCCGCATATTCGAATTTCCGTTCCAAGGGTTGTCGGACGATGTGGTGATTGCACTCGGGTCCTATGGAACGATTCACACCCACGTCGCGGAGAAGTAGGCCCAATATACCACGTACCCCTTACTGAATGGAGAGTGACAGGTACACATTGAACTCAGAAAGCATGTTCCGTCTTATCTCTTCATCGGGGAATGAAGAGCGATTATCATATACGACAGCCTGCGGAAAAGAGGACCACATTCGTTCAGAGTGTCTGCAGCGATGGATTGCCCAACTCCGAGCAACGGAGCTCCTTCCACCACCCCGACATCTTTACCTCTCTCGTATGTAGCGACGCTCTAGACGGATCCCAGTCAGCTGCATGGGCCCGACCACTTACAGGATCTTTTTAGATTAGATTAGATTAGATTAGATTTACTTTTCGTTCCATAGAGCCAAAAATTGAGATGATTCTCGTGCGAATGGAAGACGACAGAATGTATAACATAAAAACATAAAACATTTGAATATAATACACTACTGGCCACTAAAATTGCTACACCAAGAAGAAATGTAGATGATAAACGGGTATTCATTGGACAAATATATTATACTAGAACTTACATGTGATTACATTTTCACGCAATTTGGGTGCATAGATTCTGAGAAATCAGTACCCAGAAAAACCACCTCTGGCCGTAATAACGGCCTTGATACGCCTGGGCATTGAGTCAAACAGAGCTTGGATAGCGTGTACAGGTACAGCTGCCAATTTAACTTCAACACGATACCACAGTTCATTAAGAGTAGTGACTGGCGTATTGTGACGAGCCAGTTGCTCGGCCACCACTTACCAGACGTTTTCAGATGGTGAGAGATCTGGAGCATGTGCTGGCCAGGGCAGCAGTCGAACATTTTATGTATCCAGAAAGGCCCGTACAGGACCTGCAACATGCGGTCGTGCATTATCCTGCTGAAATGTAGGGTTTCGCAGGGATCGAATGAAGAGTAGAGCCACGGGTCGCAACACATCTGAAATGTAACGTCCACTATTCAAAGTGCCGTCAATGCGAACAAGAGGTGACCGAGACGTGTAACCAATGGCACCCCATACCATCACGCCAGGTGGTACGCCAGTATGGCGATGACGAATACACGCTTCCAATGTGCGTTCACCGCGATGTCGCCAAACACGGATGCGACCATCATGATGCTGTAAACAGAACCTGGATTCATCCGAAAAAATGACATTTTGCAACTCGTGCACCCAGGTTCGTCGTTGAGTACACCATCGCAGTGCTCATGTCTGTGATATAGCGTCAAGGGTAACCGCAGCCATGGTCTCCGAGCTGATAGTCCAAAAATGGTTCAAATGGCACTGAGCACTATGGGACTTAACATCTGAGGTCATCAGTCCCCTAGAACTTAGAACTACTTAAACCTAACTAACCTAAGGACATCACATACATCCATGCCCGAGGCAGAATTCGAACCTGCGACCGTAGCGGTCAGGCGGTTCCAGACTGAAGCGCCTAGAACCGCTCGGCCACATCGGCCGGCTGCTGATAGTCCATGCTGCTGCAAACATCGTCGAACTGTTCGTGCAGATGGTTGTTGTCTTGCAAACGTCCCCATCTGTTGACTCATGGATCGATCCGTTACAGCGATGCGGATGAGATGCCTGTCATCTCGACTGCTCGTGATACGAGGCCGTTGGGATCCAGCACGACGTTCCGTATTAACCTCCTGAACCCACCGATTCCATGTTCTGCTAACAGTCATTGGATCTCGACCAACGCGAGCAGCAATGTCGCGATACGATAAACCGCAATCGCGATAGGCTACAATCCGACCTTTATCAAAGTCGGAAACATGATGGTTCGCATTTCTCCTCCTTACACGAGGCATCACAACAACGTTTCACCAGACAACGCCGGTCAACTGCTGTTTGTGTATGAGAAATCGGTTGGAAACTTTCCTCATGTCAGCACGTTGTAGGTGTCGCCATCGGCACCAATCTTGTGTGAATGCTCTGAAAAGCTAATCATTTGCATATCACATCATCTTCTTCCTGTTGGTCATCTTCGTGGTGTAGCAATTTTAATTACCAGTAGTGTACTTACTACCCTGACCATTTGTCAGGAGATTGTCGAAATAAAAGAATACAGTGTGGTAAACTGTAACAGCTAATATTTACAGAATTAACACACTGTAATAATGAAACATTGTTAAGCACTATTAACATATTTATCATACTCAATATAGCTAATCTTGACTGTTGTCACCAACTGCTGTCAAAACTGAAATCTAACACATATTTAACACATATTTTAACAGTCTCTGTTAAAATATTCATATGTGGAGTAGATGGAGTTGCCTATCAAAAAGTCTTTCAAACTCTGTTTAAACTGTGCTTTATCTGAAACCAATCTCGGCAATTTATTGAAAATTTGTGTTCCTGAATATTCAACCCCTTTTTGGACCAAGTTAAGTGATTTTAGGTCTTTATGTAGATTGTCCTTATTCCTAGTATTGATACTATGTATTGAGCTATTGGTTAGAAATAGAGATTTATTACTTGCAACGAATTTCATTAAGGAATAAATATACTGAGAAGCAGTGGCTAAATGACAGCATCACAGAACTGCCAAAGACCTAGATCTTGGCAGTGGTTCGCCATTTGCAAGCTTCCTGCTCTTCCAATTGCAATCAAGACTTTAATAAAAATGGCAAAGGTAATGTTAATCACAACACTGGGAAGAGTTGTGGTCTAAATAACAATTGATTTATTCATTCTTAACTTAACATGACGAAAGATGGCTAAAGAAGCGCCACAAACGCTTTCAGTAACATGCGGTCTATGGTGAACAAAGTGATCAGCTGGGGATCAACACACCACACTAACCAAAACTAATCGCTTCATCTGACTGCATAAATATGAATTCGTGGTATGGCCCAAAAACGATGCTACTATTCCATAAAGAGAAATATGGTTCCAATAGCAGGGTGCTTAGAAGCATATATTGGAGCCCTACGCCATAGCAGCGAATACTTTACCCTGCTACAGATCAGGGCAGCACACCACGATGCATTCGGCGACTGCAGTCATGGACGGTGGCAATCTGTTATTAACGGCGCGCAGCCGGAAACATTCAAGTACACGGTCTCGCGTTCGGCTGATGCAGAACGTAGATACTTCTCTATGAGCCTCTGAAACCCTAGTGGATTCCAGTGCGCAGGAGGACCTGTTTGCTGGTCTGCCAAACCAATTTGACTCCGTGACATGACTATGGGTGACGGAATATGTCAAATGTACAGAAGGCCAACTCAAAACAAATAAGTACACCCATGCATCACTTGTGTGCGTGATGCAAGACGCAGTATCTCTGACGGTCCAGATGGTGACTGGCACAGGCTCTAAGTGGCACACTAGCCAAAGGACACAACTCTCACCGTTTAGGTAAAGACCTGCCGTTTTTTACTGCCATAGTGCCAGTACAAGAGTGAGTTCTTCTCTTTCTCTCAGCTTTCCTCGCCAGCTCGGTAGCATAGCATATTTACATGCTTAAACTACACCCACTTCAGCAAAAGCCAGTAACGAGCTGGAGCTCGGCATTCGAAGCTGAGAGACCACTCCCTGCTCTACATACACAGATTTGACCAACCAGCGACTTTAAAAATTAATTGGGAGAAAAGGAAAAAGATTCAGCTTTGCCGCCTCTTTCCCACGTGTTTGTGCCGTGTCACTGTTAAAAGCATGACCTGGATGGAACCACAGCCCTCCATAAATAGATCGTTACCTCTCCTGTTGCGTCCATTTCGAACTTTGCAAAGAACGGTCATAAACTCGCTAAAAGCCTCGTGCCTTCACAAATGTGTTTTGTAGCACAGTATGGACGCCCGGGCGCCACTGCCCTGTCCTACAGAAATTCACAGAAACTCACAGCCGTTTCATCGGCTTCCTACCTAACAAGGGCCCATCCTCTGCTTTATTGCCGGCCATCAGTTCGTACAAAGGTCTGCTCATAGCTGCAGTGACTCCTCGGCGCTAGCCAGCCTACATAGACATGGCCGCTGTACGCTTTTACTGCAGTCAGTTTATTCGGTACCCTCTTCCTTTGAATGCAGGTAAACCTTCCCACTGTTCCTGCACTAGAGCACCAAGCAAGAGCGATAACTAAAAATGTCAAATGGCTCTGAGCACTATGGGACTCAACTGCTGAGGTCATTAGAACTAGTTAAACCTAACTAACCTAAGGACATCACAAACATCCATGCCCGAGGCAGGATTCGAACCTGCGACCGTAGCGGTCTTGCGGTTCCAGACTACAGCGCCTTTAACCGCACGGCCACTTCGGCCGGCTGCGATAACTACTACCAACCAATTCATCATATGAATGAAGTCAGATCATATCAGATATAGCAACCAAGTAATAAAGATCACCTTGCCTAAGAATATTAAGCAGCATGACACCGTATCAAAAGTGAGAGTGCCCTGCAATCTCTCAAGTGTAAATAGCTTTCTCTATATCAGAACCCTTAAGAAATCCAAACTGTGCATTGGACAATATATTATTTGCGGTCAGATGCTTAAAAGACGCTTGAACACAGCCTTTTCAAATATTTTTGAGAAAGCCAGCGAAAGTGAAATTGGTCAATAGTTTGATGGTATTTCTTAACCCCCTTTCTTGTAGAGAAACTTCAGCATATTTTAGCCAGTCTGTAAATGTTCTGCTGATAAGAGATTGATTACACAAATAACTTAAGATAGAACTCAGCTTGCATGAACACTCTTTGATTGACTTCATTCATATGTTATCATACCCACTGGAATACTTAGATTTTAAGAATTTGATGATGAATGCTACTTCTTTGGGAGACATGAGTGTCATTTCCATTTTACTGAAGTTATTTTTATAGATTGGTCTCAGATTCTCCATTGCACTGTTCACTGAACCTGATAACCCCAAGATGTCAGTAACAGGATTGCAGTACGTGTTTAAGAGGTTTGCAACACTGCATGTACTTGTTACCAAAGTCTCATTTATTTTTAGAGCTATCTGTTCCTCTTCCTTTTTGGCCCCACTTGTATCTATCTTCACTATATCCCATATAGTTTTTACTGTGTTGCCTGATGTAATTATCTGTTTCTCATAATAAAGCTGCTTCGATTTCTTGATTACTTGCTTCAATATTTTGCTGTATTCTTTGTAATGCATTACAATTCTAACATCAGAGCTGTTCCTTGATAGTTGATACAGTCTCCTTTTTGTCCCACGTGATGTATTTATTCCTTGTGCAATCCACTGTTTATTTTTTGACTTCAGTGTGATTTGAGTTACCTTTAGAGGAAAACAGTTTACAAAAGTGGTGATAACTTTATTAATGAATGCTTTAAATTTTCTATTTGATTCAGAAGTGTTGTAGACATCTATCCAGTTCATGTCTTTGAGCAATTTCCTGAATTTCTCAATTTTTGACTCATTTATTACCATCCTTTACTTAGGTTTAATAGATTTTTTTATCCTGACGAGTTTCAACATTTAACACAAGATGCTGCCTGTCATGATCAGATATCCCATTTACTATTGGTTTTGTGATATGACTTTTTCCCTTGATTTGTCTACAAAGATATTATCTATAGCAGTCTCAGAATATGAAACATATCCTAGTAGCAAAGTTCACAGTAGGAACTAAATTGAATGATAGTGTTACTGACTGCAACAATTGTTCACTAACAGAGCTTTTCAATAAATCCACATTAAAATCACCAGCATCACAATTTCAATTTCCTTGTTTTTTTTTTTTTTACCATGAGATGGGACAGCAGAGCTTCCAGATTTTTTATGAAGAGGTTAAAATTTCCTGAAGGTGATCTGTATATACCTACTATTATAAAGGTAATTATAATTATATACCATGTGCGTCGTGGCATGCTACTTTTTACCACCCTGCCAGTTTCCAGCAATGTTCATTTGTCTAGCTAAAAGCTGTAGTAGAAAATACTAGACCACTACTGTCTATTGTAGGTCGCAACATACATAGAATTGTCCGGTAAACGGGATGTGGCTAGCTACTGAAATAAAAGTTTTAACTTAGCAATGTAAATTTTCAGGTGTATTTTTACGATAAAGATCACAGTTAATACTGCCAAGTCCGTACTAAGTGGCAACACAATGTAAAGTTCACATGCACACCACAATCACACACGTAGCCAGTTTATGGTATTTACAGCCGTTACCGAAGTTAATTGAGTTCACCGGATCGTTTAGTTATGAAAATGCTCGCTCAAATGTTGTGCACTCTGCTCTACACGTAATACCTGTTCCAGTCTTAGATCGTACAACACGCCACGTGGTTCTAACTTATTAATATCAATACCCTTGAAATCAAAACAGTTTCTGACAAATGTGGAAACTCCCCCTTTCTCCATATTTTCTCTACAGAAGTAAGAAGCTAACTTGAATCCTGCAACATTTAACATATATATTCCAGTGGTCATATGATGTTCAGAGAGGCGGATTATATAAACTGGTTTGCTCAACTCTAATTCTTCAACACAAAAAAGCAGCTCATTAAGCTTACCCCTTAGTCCTCGGATATTCTGATGCAATAACGACAACTGATTTTGTGCACTGGCTGAATTGCAACTGGATGAAACTAATTGTCGTCCCAATTTTTGAGTATCTCTAGCTTCAATCAGAGGCTGCCTGCATGAATTGTGTACATTAAAATTTGCCTTCTGGTTGCCTGTTTTATCAATGTGAATGTCATTTTCAGCTTGTCTCTGAACGTCTTTTGTTTCTGCCCTCCCTACCCTAAAAACTACTAATCTGTCACTTGTAACCACTGGTACTTTACCACTTGTGACAGTGCCGCCTCTTAAGTTATTTGTAACCGGTGATGTCAAGACAGAACAACGAGGGCAGCCGACGTCTAACACAGTCCCCCCTCACACCCGGAGGGCTCTAGGAGGTGTAGGTAGAGAAGCCCCATAGTGGTTTGGAGGTATATGCGATGGCTGTACCTACGGCCGCCTATGTGCCTGGACGTCCGGACTCACTCCCGTCATTTGACACACACACACCCTCAGAAACAGCGATCTCCAAAGTGTCAGAGGAAACGAAAGATGACCTCAGACAGTGCACGTATGGTACAGTCGTTAGCAGATGCGATTCCTCACCAGCACGACGAACTTCCGATGGACGCCTCCATGCCGGATTCTGGCGCGTGTCCATCCACCGTGCCGGCCGCCGATTCGCTCTTGTCGAACGCGCAGCCGTTGATTGCTGACCAATGCAACGAACGACGTCCTTTGTCATGTGAAGCATCCTGGCAGCCACCACGTCCCATTGAGGAGGCCTCTGAAGGCCCTACAACTCACCCAGTCGTGTGGGTGGATGATATTGTCCACGAATCTTCGGCCAAGGATGCATAGGCGACTGTTGCCTCAGCGGCACAGAAACGATAGAATGTGTTGTGCGGTGAAGAGGCGGCTAGGCGTGGTTGATCTGCTGTTGTGGTTATAACTCTTCCCCACGTTTTTATGAACGTCCCATGGCCTGCAGACCAGATGCAAGCTTACGAGATGTCCTTTATCAATCTCAATATGTTGGGCACACGCATCAAGCTTCAACTGCTATGCGATACACTCAGGGAAGCGGACGTGGATGTTGCTCTGCTGCAGGAAGTTCGGATGGAGACCTTCACAAGCTTCCAAGGGTTTACTACACTACTGGCCATTAAAATTGCTACACCAAGAAGAAATGTAGATGATAAACGGGTATTCATTGGACAAATATATTATACTAGAACTGACATGTGATTACATTTCAACGCAATTTGGGTGCATAGACCCTGAGAAATCAGTACCCAGAACAACCACCTCTGGCCGTAATAACGGCCTTGACACGCCTGGGCATTGAGTCAAACAGAGCTTGGATGGCGTGTACAGGTACAGCTGCCAATGTAGCTTCAACACGATACCACAGTTCATCAAGAGTTGACGTATTATGACAAGCCAGTTGTTCAGCCACCATTGACCAGACGTTTTCAATTGGTGAGAGGTCTGGAGAATGTGCTCGCCAGGGCAGCAGTCGAACATTTTATGTATCCAGAAAGGCCCGTACAGGACCTGCAACATGCGGTCGTGCATTATCCTGGTGAAATGTAGGGTTTCGCAGGGATTGGATGAAGGGTAGAGCCACAGGTCGTAACACATCTGAAATGTAACGTCCACTGTTCAAAGTGCCGTCAATGCGAACAAGAGGTGACCGAGACGTGTAACCAATGGCACTCCATACCGTCACGCCGGATGATACGCCAGTATGGCGATGATGAATACACGCTTCCAATGTGCGTTCACCGCGATGTCGCCAAACACGGATGCGACCATCATGATGCTGTAAACAGAACCTGGATTCATCCGAAAAAATGACGTGTTGCCATTCGTGCACCCAGGTTCGTCGTTGAGTACACCATCGCAGTGCTCATGTCTGTGATATAGCGTCAAAGGTAACCGCAGCCATGGTCTCCGAGCTGATAGTCCAAAAATGGTTCAAATGGCACTGAGCACTATGGGACTTAACATCTGAGGTCATCAGTCCCCTAGAACTTAGAACTACTTAAACCTAACTAACCTAAGGACATCACATACATCCATGCCCGAGGCAGAATTCGAACCTGCGACCGTAGCGGTCAGGCGGTTCCAGACTGAAGCTCCTAGAACCGCTCGGCCACATCGGCCGGCTGCTGATAGTCCATGCTGCTGCAAACATCGTCGAACTGTTCGTCCAGATGGTCGTTGTCTTGCAAACGTCCCCATCTGTTGACTCAGTGATCGAGACGTGGCTGCACGATCCGTTACAGCCATGCGGATAAAATACCTGTCATCTCGACCGCTAGTGATACGAGGCCGTTGGGATCCAGCACGGCGTTCCGTATTACCCTCCTGAACCAACCGATTCCATATTCTGCTAACAGTCATTGGATCTCGACCAACGCGAGCAGCAATGTCGCGATACGATAAACCGCAATCGCGATAGGCTACAATCCGACCTTTATCAAAGTCGGAAATGTGATGGTACGCATTTCTTCTCCTTACACGAGGCATCACAACAACGTTTCACCAGGCAACGCCGGTCAACTGCTGTTTGTGTATGAGAAATCGGTTGGAAACTTTGCTCATGTCAGCACGTTGTAGGTGTCGCCACCGGCGCTAACCTTGTGTGAATGCTCTGAAAAGCTAATCATTTGCATATCACAGCATCTTCTTCCTGTCGGTTAAATTTCGGGTCTGTAGCACGTCATCTTCATGGTGTAGCAAATTTAATGGTCAGTAATGCACTTAAGTCCTTGCTACGGGAGACATGAGAACGGCTACCCTTTTACGAGACAAAACAGACGTAACCAATGTGATATGCTTGCCATCGGCACAGGGGCTGGCATTCGATATGCAGAATCAGATGGTTCAGATGGCTCTAAGAACTATGGGGCTTAACATCTGAGGTCATCAGCCACATAGACTTAGAACTACTCAAACCTAACTAACCTAATGACATCATAAACATCTATGCCCGAGGCAGGATTCGAACCTGCGACTGTAGCAGCAGCGCGGTTCCGGACTGAAGTATGTAGAACCGCTCGCCCACAGCGGCCGGCAATGCAGGGTCTTACGTTGTTAATGTATGCGCACCTTCTGGGACAGATTAAAGGCGATACCGGTCACAGTTTTGTTCGGAAGAACTTACACCTCTCCTCATAGGTCGCTATAACGACGTTATTGTTGGTGTGCTGTCTCAGAAAGAGGAACAACCAACTACACTCCGTGCCATGAATTTCATCTCTTGGTATAACACCTGCATTTTGCTGATATGTGGTGATCGCCCTCGTTTGACGTATGCGACCTGTCACTTCGTCAGCTGGTTCGATCGCATCTATGTCTCCTCTGACCTTGCGAAGGCGATTCTAGCAGCAGAGATCTGGCCTACGACTTTGCCAGCCCACAGTGCATAGATCTGCACAGTCAACCTCCAGCGGCAGACGGTGTGGAGAAGTTGGGGATTTTGGAAACTGAATGTGGCACTTCTACACTATCTAAAATGTACGCAACTCATAAGAGGACGTTGGCCTCATGTGAACGTCAATTGCTGCGGTACCCATCACGGCAACAATGGTGGCTCGAATGTGTCAAACCGGCTCTACAACATTCACTGGTTGTTTATGGTGGAATAAGATCGCTCTGGCACCGACCAACGACGTGCTTCTGTTATGCGCTGCTCCGAGAATTTACGGCGCTCCCATCATCCCCCTAGTGCCAGACGGAGATCCATCGCGCCAAAGGGAATATTCTCACCCTTACCCGCCATAGGCTTGAAGGTGTTGCGGTACGAACGACATGCCAGGACAGGATTGGTGAAGAACCTCCATCCATGCACCACATTACCCCAAATGACGACAAAGACGACGAAAATTGGTACACGCTCTGGATCTCCCAAATGGTAGCACGGTGACAACCGAGGCAGGCATCGCCAATGTGTTCGTCAACCGCTACCACTCACTATATCAGGAGGTGCACCTCGATGATACAGCTTTGGCAGCAGTCCCCTAGACCCTCACTGGCGCACTTAATAATATGGCATCGGCGTCCTTTTTGTAGGATATCATGAGCGAAGATTTTGTGGACGTCCTTACCAAGGCGACAATTCACAAATCCCCGGGACCAGATGGTTTTCCATTGGAATTCTACCTGATCTCTAAGTATCTGATGGCCCCATGGTGGAAGGAGATGTACCAAGAATTGCTGTCGTTAGCGGTCCCTATTTCGCTGGCTTTCATGGAAGATCGTGTTATTCTGGTACCCAAACCAGCAGGAGGTACACGGATTGTACATTATCACCAGATCACTCTCCTCAACTGTGATTTCAAGCTCTTCACTAGAATTTGGCGGTGCATCTTAAGCGATTATTGCACAAAGTTACTTCATATGAACAATCACCTTCGGTGGGGATAGGGTGGAAGGAATAGTAATATCCAGAAAGCCCTTAGCGACTATCGATATGCAATGACCATTGCGTCGGTCTGTAGGTTGCATGGTGCCCTGGTCTCCGTGGACTTTGATGGCTTATTTGATAAAGTGACGCCGCGCGCGATTAGCGGAGCGGTCTACGGCGCTGCAGTCATGGACTGTGCGGCTGATCCCGGCGGAGGTTCGAGTCCTCCCTCGGGCATGAGTGTATGTGTTTGTCCTTAGGATAATTTAGGTTAAGTAGTGTGTAAGCTTAGGGATTGATGATCTTAGCAGTTAAGTCCCATACGATTTCACACACACACACACACACACACACACACACACACACACACACACTTGATAAAGTGAGACATTCTTTTATGGCTGCCGTGATGGATCGGATGGCCTTCCCAGCTCCTTTTAATCACGTGATCACACGCATTTTCCATGGAGCCTCGCCGAGGGTGATGATTAATGGTAAGGTGGAAGGACACATCCCCATCTTCCGTTTGGTCTAGCAGGGCTGTCCTCTCTCAATAATCCTCTATGCAATAGCGACAGAACCGTTTCTATGTGAGCTCAGACAGCATCTTTTTGGGATCACACTGAGAGGACACACATTCCAGTGCTACTCTGATGCGGATGATCTACCTTTCTCGCCCATTCTGAGGAGGATATCCGGATGGCACTAGGGTGGATCGAGCGATATCAGAATGCGGCAGGCAGCAACGTGAACATAGTCAATTTCTGTGCCATAGACATCGGCAGAGAGCTTCGAGAGGGCAGTGTAGCCCCACTGCGGGCGATGGACACATTTCGCTCACATGGTGCCTGCGCTCTCCCACATAAAAACATCATTCCTCGATAACAGTTACGTGCACGTGAATCTCCCCTGTACCAGGGGAATGTGTACGGCCAGCTGATGACTAACCATCCTCGAAATGTAGTTGAAAGACTCCACTCAGGAGTGACGAGGTCTGTAGTGTGGCGAGCGATCCATCAAAGATATTTTATGACGGAAATCCGCACCACCTGGCGCCTTGTCGTAAACGAAAAGTATCCGACAAGACAAAGCAGTACAACATTGCTCTAGCTGACTCCCCATTGTGCATGTTGTGTTATGTGGTGGACATGGATGAATATCGCCTGCAGTACGGACCTTCCGCGGATGTATGGCTTATAATTCAGAAGATGCTTGCCTTCTATCACCGCTAATGCTCCTTCGCCCGGTTAAGACCTACTTTCCCCAATCAAAGACACATGCCTTTTGGACAACATGGTTGTGGAGATGAAGCAGCGATTAGTATGATTAATCAATTATTCAAAAACAGTCTTAATTGCATTTATTATTATTATTATACCGCCAACCGGTTTCAATCCGACTTAGGGGTCATCTTCTGGGCGTTTACACCATTGGTCGACTGCTGGTGGTGTCACTCCTGTCTACATAATAAATGCGATTAAGACTGTTTTTGAATAATTGAAGACACATGCCATTCACTAGATCAAAGGGCTTTCTGTGCACTACCTTTTTCATGAATATCTTACAGCAACGACACTATAAATTGCGATACATTTCCAGATATAGTCAGACTCTTGCTAATTATATAAACAGTATACTCAAAGATTTCTCTCCCCCCCCCCCTCCTCCTCTCCCCCCCCCCCCCCCCCGGTTGAGTAGTACCGGGTAAGCCAAGTTGATTCTTGTAGACATTAATCTGAATCTCGAAATGGACAGTTGAACATGACTGTATTCCGAGACGACATACCCTAGTCCCCACTGAGAAGAGCTGGGACCAGACAGCGTTTATTTTCTGATTTTTTTTAAGGAGTCGTCGTTCTTACATTATACTATCGAAAGGTAGCCTTAGTTTGATTGTATTCTGTGCAAAACGCCATAGTTTGGTAATAGAAGGATATCTGGTTCGTATCTTCTTAACAGCAAATCCTTCTTTCTTCTTTTTCTACTTGCCTTTAAACTCTATATTTTTGTTAATCGGAAATTATAATGTACAAATATTGTATCATTATTTTCCAATAAAATTGATGTTATTTTGAAAACAAAAAAGAAAAGAAAATAGTCAGTACAGCCCTTTCCCGCGGCAACCAAAGGTCCCGAGTTCGAGTCTTGGTCCGGCACAAAGTTTTCATTGTCGTCATTCTCGTATACAGCTGATAGTTGTTCGTATTTGCAACTGCGAATACATTTCATGTATTTCATAACGGTTGTAGTTGCCGCAGTGCCAGTTCCTTCGGACATGCATACGTTAAAAATATTTTTGAATGTAATGGATTCTTCAAATTTTCACAAACGTTAGTGTATGTGTCTCGTGCGTTACGGAGGAGGATCCATAGAGACCATTCGTTGCCAAACAAATAGAACCTCGTCGACGATTACAACTACTACCAACAGTCTCCTAAAGGTATTTATGCTGGAGCAAAGTACTCCAGCAAAAATAGCAGTATCGGCGGAAGAGTTCGAGAATGGGAAATTATAAGTGTGAGCTGTTTACGTCATGCTATGCTATGCTAGAGCGATATGCCTAAAATTGGTAGATTCCTACGGGGACACTACTTTCAACATATTTATCTGCAACTAGAAAGGCAAAAGACCTGCTTTTTAATGTTAAAGTTACTCTTGGCTCATGTAAGTCCGTTGCACATAGCATTCCGTGAGACTGTAGGGAGTTGTACGTAACAAAGACTTTTAGAACTGTCGAGGACAAATGAAGAGAGCATTAGCGACACAGATCATGCATAGCAGCTGTCTTTCAAAATACAGACATGAAATGATACACGACGATACTATTATCATAGACCAATCTCCCAGTTCATGTAGCAGTATAACTGCGTAGTCTGCGTAAATTGGGATGATAGAACCATGATAAACAGACACAAAGGCTTCAGTGTAAGCTAGTCTTGAGTTCTGAAAATTTATGAAGGCATTGCCCAACATCTGATCAGTCAAAGTAGAACACGGTGAGAGACAAGACTCTACAGTACGTCGATGCTAAACCTCCACATGTTAAACGTGATGGTGTAACTGGTCACAGTTACACACCTTAGATGCATCTATGTTCTCCAAAACCTAATTCTTAAAGAAACTGCGGATGCTCTCTCGTCAGTTTTATCACACTATCATGACGTCTTCTAAAATGAACCACAAAAATCAGAAGTAAACTCTTCGAGGTTATTTTGCATATTATTAAAAATGTGTAAACGTCGTACACATTTAATAATTAAACAATGCATTCAGTATCTCGTCATTTAAAATATTCCTAGCAGAGAGAAACGTGAAAAAATTACATGGACTCAACCGTGTCTCTTTCGACCATTCTCATTCTACGGTGACTTCTAGAAGTCACAGTTCCGCAGAGTTGTCTACATGCTAATGATTTCACCTTTTGGCTATTATTTTATTTCCTTCTTCATATTCTATTTCACTTGGTACTCTAAGATATAAGTGGCATCAACAACGCGATCTCTACATGGTCAAATAAGGAATATAATGTTGTTGATGTGTACTACGATACATAGAGTAACTAATTTAGGAAGGACCAAATTAATCGCTTTACAATGGCTACAAGGCCGGAAATTACAATAGAAAGAAGTAAAATAACAGTCAAACGGCGAAATAATTATCATTTAAACACTTATCATTATAGCTGGAGCGCAGACTGTGACCCGCGTCTATGTTTGTCTCTAGAAGAACCTGAGGATTTTTTTTTTTTTCGCTAGGTGACGTAATGTTGCAGAGAATGACGAAACTGAGAACGATATCGACATAATTAATGAAATACTGTATCATACGTCTTTCATAAAGGCGTTTTACCTAAAATGAAAACCGAAAGCACAACTAAATGAGTCACATTCTCTGCTATTCAATTCTATATGAATTTTGTACGCATATGCATAATTTTGTTATATCTTGTCGTTCCTGTTGCAGGAGAGTACGAAATTTTATTTTCTCCCTGTTCATATCACACCGTTGCTTGTAAATCTGCTCAGCCACGATGCAGATTGAAAGTAAAGCAAGCTTGTATGGAGGACCGCAAAAATCGGAAAAGCCACTACGACGTTTCCGGACGCAAGGCTGACGTGCCGCACGCTTGGCTTCACGGCGAGCTTGCCACGCTACCTACTGACTCATATTAAATAATAAATTGCGGAGAAGTAGCGTGAGAAGCATTACGGAGGTTTGTCTATTACACAGGTTTTTGCTCCCGCATTTTTGTGGCTCGGTTCTTGTGTTTCCCCGTATGAGCTGTCTGCAGCCTTGGGGACCGCTCTGCGTGGCAATTTGAGAGCCAGGGCACGACGCGGATATCCGGCCGGCAACATGGCAACATGCGGCCTCAGCTGTGCTGCTTTCCCTAGCGCTCCGACGCCTTTCTTTGCTGCCCCTCACTTTCTTTCTTCGCAGTCTCTTTCCAGTGTTCCGCCTCTCCTTTTTCTCACTTTCGGGACCAATGTCTTTAGTTCATTCACGAGCGCAAAATTGTTTCCCTGAAAAGAGGACCGGTATTCGAGGAAGACTGCGCGACTATTCTGTTATCACCGTCGTATATCGTTCATCTACATCTAAATCTACCTGATTACTCTGCAGTTCAGACTAAAGTGTTTGACAGAGGTTTCATAGAACGTCTTTCAGACTTCTCGGCCGTTCCTCTGTCGAACTGCTCGTGTAATAATGAACACCTAAATCTCTCCGTGCGAGCTTTGATTTCTTTTATTTTATCAAGATGGTTATTTCTTTCTACGTAGGAGGAGCGATTTTCAAGACAGACCTCGTGGCTTACTCGATAGCGTTGGAGAGTGATAAAGAATGAATAGCCGGTTGAACTCTAGCTGTGGTCTTTTTTCTCTTTCAGTTTGGATATCTACATCATTTGAATATAAAATTCGTCAAATACATGCTACTTAGCACACACAATCATTTTTATGGAAAACGCACGTCTTCTTGTTTTTAATTACATATCGCACACAATATTCATTTTAAAAATAAATTCTTAATGGTCGATATTCTATAAAAGAATTTTAATAAACTTGTAATGTTTTGTTAAACCATATCTATTAACTATCTTCCACAAAATATCGATAATAAGAATTAATATTTGCAATATGTGTGATATGTACTTAGGTACATGAAGTCATTCATTTTTCATAAAAATGATGATCAGGTATGTGTAAATTAGCTTATATTTGATCAATTTTATGTTTAAATGATGTAGGTATTCGAATCGAGCGAAAAAAATAAGATGAAAGAGGAAGACCATAGCGAGTTGATTACCCACTTGTTCCCCAGCGCTACGGGGTGTGTCACGGGGTCAGCCGTTAAATGGCCTTAACTTTAGTTAACGAAAATTTGTTGGAAATCTTCAAAGTCGATTTTCTTGAGAATTTTTAGAGTTGCATCGAACAGCTTTGGAATATTGGTGTTCGACCTCTGAACTTCACATACCATAAATATAAAAACTTAAAAAATTCGATTGTTGGGAGGTCTCCTTGTCAGATTGTCTCCTAAATCGTTTAAATAGATTAAGAACTGAATAGGGCCTATGCAGCTTCCTTGAGCAACCCTAGATATCGCTTCGGTTTCACTACATGACATCACGTTAGTTACTACGAGCTGTGACCCTTCTGACAGGAAATCACAAATCCAGTTGTTCAAGTGAAATGATACTCCACAGGCACACAGTTTGATTAGAAGCCGGTTATGAGAAACACTGTTAAAAGCGTTCTGTAAATCCAGAAATACGGAATCAGTTTGAGATCCGTTGAAGATAGTACTCGTCACTTAATGTGAAAAAAGAAGCAGTTCGGTTTTAAAAGAACGATACGTTCTGAATCTGTGTAGATTATGTATCAATAGATCTTTTCCTTCGACGAATTTCGCCTAACGTTGAGACACAGTATCTATACCATTCGTAGTAAGCATAAGAATATGGTAAGAGAGACTATAGCGAATACAGAGGCATCTAAACCATTATTTTCCCTAGCTCGAAAACAGAAAATTGCTAAAATGCGAGCCTCCTCCATGATGTTCATTAGCTTGCTGGCTTTTCCTCTTCGTATTTCCTTATATTATTTCATGACGAAGCTGACAAGTCTTTCTGATGTCGTTATGACTAAAATGATGAATGTTCTACATTATTTACTATGACAGGTCCCGCCTTTCGTATAGGCGGGCATTCTCAGGAAACGAGCTGCCTGGAATAACGATTATATGATGATTGTTGCGTATTGGTTCCAATTTGAAAATGGAATATATCAAGTAGGCCTATCCACTCAGAAGGAATATCTGATTACACTAATTGTTCATTTAACATTGTCTGAAACTTGATTGGTCACGATAAACTATATGTTTCGCAGATAGAAATCACCATTGTGATTCGTCATATACAGTGCTTGACAAAAAAAGTGAAGAACCCAGAAGGGAAGAAGGAAATTAAATGAAACTTCATTGGTTTAAAGGGAATATGATGTTATTTCAGTGACTGTAAAATGAGTCAAATTTACAAAGAACTTGGCAATATGAGCCCACTCACTGGTACGATCCCGCACTCCCTCTGGCCTGGATACTCGTACTGATTCGGGTAGGGTGGGTGTCGAAAAGCCGTTGTATCCTCTCCTAAGGCAATCTGGCCCACGGCTGTTGTAACTGGTCCTTGATAACCTGGACTGGCACTGGGATAGAGTTGACGTACGGGCTGGTCCCACACGCGGTCTATCTGGGAGAGATCTAATGATCTTACTGGCCACAGGAGTACCTCAACATCACGCAGACTGTTTATAGAGACACGTACCTTGTGTGTATGAGCATTGTCCTGTTGAAAAATGGCACCACGATACTGTCGCATAAGAGGTACGAGATGAGGTCGCAGCATGTCCGTGACGTACCGTTGTGCCACCAGAGTTCCCTCAATCGCTAGAAGCAGTGACCTATACTACGCGACGGCTCCCCACACATTGACGCCAAGACCAACACCCCTGTGCCTTTCCAAAACATTGGTGGTCGACCGGAATCGTGACGACGAGCATGTGCCTGCCTTCACGTTCCCATGCAGTCCACAGTCGGGCCACTGTCACATTCCAATGCCCCACAAATCTGGATATCCCACGATACGATCAGCTGGCCAAACGGAGATCCACAATTAGGCCCCTTTCAGACTGGCAGGTGCTGATGACACTGCCTCACACGAATACGCGGCATCTCTGTGTTCTTCACAGTGATCGTTCAACTGCTGAAGCCGTCCGCGCCTCTTACATACAGGTACTCTACCAGTGCCGGTAACAACATTAAACACGAACAACACTACTGCACTCTGGTGGCAATTTTACCTGTCAAAGATAATTACTACTGTAATCATTTACATACGCACCGATGGTGTGTAGGTGAACGTAGGTAGATTGACATCCGATCTTGTCTTCTGTGTGCTTCACTTTTATGCCAAGCAGTGTACTGCACGAATAATTATAACACTGTAAAAAAGAACTGGCATAACTTTTGGAGTCATTTGTTACATTGCTTCTTAACGTAAAGAACATAGTCCGTCATATACTACACACCACAATAGTCCTACAAGTTCTGTGTACGTTGATTTTTCAAAAACATATGATTTCGTGTTGCTATGTCATCTAGTACGAAATATGTTACTGGAAACTTATTCAAATCTGTAGAAGGGTTCGGCTCTTCATGAAAGAAACAAAGTATTTTGTATAGAACGTAGACTCTCATTAGTACACACCAACATCACTTCGGCGTTAGAGTCTCTCAGTAAATGCAATAACAATGAAATAATTGTATGTTGTTATTGGCCAGGAAATTCGATGTGGAGTTGTTCGGTTACCTGCTGCAAGTATTTCTATTTGACCCCACTTCGGCATCTTGGGCATCGATAAAAATGAGATGAAATGATGAGGACAACACAAACAGTTACTTCCCACGCGAATAAAATCTCCGACCGGAGCGGGAATCATACCTGGAATCGTAGGATTTAAGGGCAGCGACGTAAACACTAGGCCATGAACTGTGGGCCGTTCCATCCAATGACAGTGGTTCATAAGGTACGATGCTGTTCAGAAGCATCGTTGTCAGTCTGACACGACTCAAGGCGAAATGACCACGTAACTCTAGGTGTGGGAAAGGTCTATTTCAGACCGACAGCAGCTGAAAGAATCCTAATGAAGTGAATTTCACGCACAACTGAAGTTCGTTTCAAAATCACTGTCCTGCAGAGTCATGATTATTGTCGCGGTGTGGTTACCTAGTTGGATTAACGGAAGTGATGAGTGTAAATGGACAAAATTCAAGAGCACTTAACAAGAAGCCCTACCTACATGGATATGTGCCGAATAAAGATGTGTTTCGTTAACCGTGACTGAAAGCAAAAAGAACTAAACCAGACATAAGTGTATGGAGAGCAATATGTGATATAAATTAAAAGGTGAAACTGCATCTATCAGTATGACAAAATAGCAAAAGAAATTTTGGTATTATGTTAAGTCAGTAAACGGATCAAACCCATCAATCTAGTCATTCAGTAACGATGCTGGCACCGGAACGCAGGATACGGAGAAGGCCAAATTGTTTTGCAGAAGAGGATCGTATTTTCAATCGTCTAACGCACACGAAAATAACATATATAGATGTAAGGGATAACGGGATAGAAAATCGACAAATACCGCCCAACAGAGGGAAGGCAAATGGACTTGATAGAATACCTATATGATCTTACAAAAAGTGATCGAAAGAAGTTGCATGACACATCCCCCTTTACGCACATACCGGATAACCGGGCGTGTTAACGTGCCGCTTCCGGAATACTGAGAGGTGAGACTGCCCCGGAACAAATCCGTCTCGCAGATTAACGATGGGGTCTAGTGAGCCGACCAGCCTGGATGCGGTTTTTAGGCAGTTTCCCACATCCAACTAGGTGAATACCGTGGTTGCTATCCACATCCCGCGTCAAATATTCGCGACGCAGACATCTAGAAAACGTTCTCACACTTGAATATGAGGTTTGCGCTAGACGCAGACAGATGGGATACTCAAATTTCATCCCCGCAGGATTGATGGATCAGGAAGTGCATACGGCCAGCAAATGTCACAACATTACTAAAACCCATATAAGAAATGCCGATTCCGTAGAGAAACCGGAAAAAGCAAGGAAGAATAAGAAGAAACGATGGAACTTGCTCATCTTCTAGCTGCAGGCTGTCGCTGGAGGAGTGAAATATAGGAAGACCAGCAGAGCATCGAACTTGGGAAAGGAATCGACAGTTTACCATTACCATAAAAAATATACTGTGCACAGATAGACGGAAAGGTCTGTTATTGTTTGATCACACCATCATCGAACAAATGCTGGAAAAAAATCACATCCATTAAATATCTGTCAGTTTACGTATGGCTGCTTTAAAGTAAGATGATACCATAAAAATAACTGTAGAAAAGGCAGATGCCAAACTGAGACTGATTGGAAATATCCTTAGGAAGTATAGTCTACTCACGAAGGCTGTGGTTTACGAGGTCCCAATTCTTGAGTATTGTTCCTCAGTGTGGGAACACGTACCAGATAGGATAAATAGCGGAAAAAGAGAAGATACAAAGTAGAAGAACTTGTTTCGCTGCCGATTCTTTTAATGAGTGCGAAAGCGCTAAGGATATGCTCATCCAACTCCAGAGGTAGACGCTACATTAGACGCGTAGTGTATCACGGTGGAGTTTAGGGTTATAGTTCAGAGAAAGTACGTCTGCAGAAGAGTCATCAATTATATTATTTCTTCATACATGCATCTTGCGGAAAGACCATGAAGATAAAATTCGAGAGATTTTTCCGAGGCTTACCAGCTATACTTTTTCCCCACACATCTTTCGCTGCTGTTACAGGAACGGGAGGAAGTTGACAGTAGTACAAAAAGCATCCTCCGTCGTACACTGTGAGGAATACTGACGTACAACTAGATGTGGATTACAAGAAAGTATACCAACAATCTTTCATTTCACGCACCGTTCGCGAATGGAATAACATATAAACTCCAAAATGTAACGACCGCCTCAAATAACATAATGGCTGCTTCTACAGAATGTAATCGCACGCAAGTTGTCAGTGATCGGGCATTTACAGCAATGCGAAAGAGTTGAATGGGAGCACGCCGTGGTGTGTTGTCCGATAAAATGTATTACATCTAGGACAACTCCATTTGTTGTCCTTTCTAGAGGAGAATGACAGCGAATGTGAAGTGTCACACTTGGTGTAAAGCTTATAGCTTGCCCTTTACTTCGTTAACCTCTGAAGCATAGCACGTCATAAAGCTGCCCTCAGTGTCAGGGACTAGCTTCGCTTGATCGATCAATAATAATTAATACCAACTGGTGATGGTTCACTGAGTTTTAAGTTTGTATGTAACATAATATGTATATTGAGTCAACAACAAAGGACACAAAGGAGAGGTTTGGAAAGGGAATTAAGGCTCAGAGTGAAGAAACAGAAACTTTAAGGTTTCTGTCGGAGACGGCAAGGCACTTGGAAGACTAAAAAAATGGCTCTGAGCACTATGGGACTTAACATCTATGGTCATCAGTCCCCTAGAACTTAGAACTACTGAAACCAAACTAACCTAAGGACATCACACAACACCCAGTCATCACGAGGCAGAGAAAATCCCTGACCCCGCCAGGAATCGAAAACTTGGAAGACTACTTGAGCGGAACGGATAGTGTCTAGATGAGAGATCGTAAGACAAATACCAATAAAAACGAAAAAGGGTAATGGAATATATTCGAAGTAAATAAAGCAAAGCTGAAGAAATAATATTAGGAAATGAAAGACTAAAAGAAGTAGATGAGTTTTCTTATACGTGCAGCAACACAATGACGATGGCCGAAAAAGAGAGAATATAAAATATAGGTTGTCAATAGCAAATAAAGTGTTTCGGGAACATCGAAATGTACTATTTCTTTTCTGATAAATGCCCTTGAATGTAAATGAAATGTGGACGATAAACTTCTGAGAAGATAATAGAATAAAAACTTTTGAAATACGACGTTACAGAAGAATGCTGAGGACTAAAAGGGAAGACGAGATAACCAATAAAGAAGTGCTGAATCGAATTGGGGAGGTCAGAATTTTATCGCCCTGCTTGATTAATAGAACGGATCAGTTGATATGACATATCCTAAGGCATCAAGGAATCGTCAGTTTGGTAAAGGAGGAGAATGACAGGCATAAAAATTGTAGGAGCCCGATGCTTGACTGCAGTAATCAGCTTCAAATGAATATAAGTTGCAGTAGTTAAGCAAATATGAAGAGGCTTGCACAAAATACACTCCTGGAAATTGAAATAAGAACACCGTGAATTCATTGTCCCAGGAAGGGGAAACTTTATTGACACATTCGTGGGGTCAGATACATCACATGATCACACTGACAGAACCACACGCACATAGACACAGGCAACAGAGCATACACAATGTCGGCACTAGTACAGTGTATATCCACCTTTCGCAGCAATGCAGGCTGCTATTCTCCCATGGAGACGATCGTAGAGATGCTGGATGTAGTCCTGTGGAACGGCTTGCCATGCCATTTCCACCTGGCGCCTCAGTTGGACCAGCGTTCGTGCTGGACGTGCAGACCGCGTGAGACGACGCTTCATCCAGTCCCAAACATGCTCAATGGGGGACAGATCCGGAGATCTTGCTGGCCAGGGTAGTTGACTTACACCTTCTAGAGCACGTTGGGTGGCACGGGATACATGCGGACGTGCATTGTCCTGTTGGAACAGCAAGTTCCCTTGCCGGTCTAGGAATGGTAGAACGATGGGTTCGATGACGGTTTGGATGTACCGTGCACTATTCAGTGTCCCCTCGACGATCACCAGTGGTGTACGGCCAGTGTAGGAGATCGCTCCCCACACCATGATGCCGGGTGTTGGCCCTGTGTGCCTCGGTCGTATGCAGTCCTGATTGTGGCGCTCACCTGCACGGCGCCAAACACGCATACGACCATCATTGGCACCAAGGCAGAAGCGACTTTAATCGCTGAAGACGACACGTCTCCATTCGTCCCTCCATTCACGCCTGTCGCGACACCACTGGAGGCGGGCTGCACGATGTTGGGGCGTGAGCGGAAGACGGCCTAACGGTGTGCGGGACCGTAGCCCAGCTTCATGGAGACGGTTGCGAATGGTCCTCGCCGATACCCCAGGAGCAACAGTGTCCCTAATTTGCTGGGAAGTGGCGGTGCGGTCCCCTACGGCACTGCGTAGGATCCTACGGTCTTGGCGTGCATCCGTGCGTCGCTGCGGTCCGGTCCCAGGTCGACGGGCACGTGCACCTTCCGCCGACCACTGACGACAACATCGATGTACTGTGGAGACCTCACGCCCCACGTGTTGAGCAATTCGGCAGTACGTCCACCCGGCCTCCCGCATGCCCACTATACGCCCTCGCTCAAAGTCCGTCAACTGCACATACGGTTCACGTCCACGCTGTCGCGGCATGCTACCAGTGTTAAAGACTGCGATGGAGCTCCGTATGCCACGGCAAACTGGCTGACACTGACGGCGGCGGTGCACAAATGCTGCGCAGCTAGCGCCATTCGACGGCCAACACCGCGGTTCCTGGCGTGTCCGCTGTGCGGTGCGTGAGATCATTGCTTGTACAGCCCTCTCGCAGTGTCCGGAGCAAGTATGATGAGTCTGACACATCGGTGTCAATGTGTTCTTTTTTCCATTTCCAGGAGTGTAGAATACCGTGGAGAGCTGCATCAAACTAATCTTCGGACTGAAGACCACAACAACAATTAATGTTACGTGATAAGTTCTGCCGACTCTCTTGAAATTAGCGTTTTTGTTAACCAGCAATGCACATATCGAAACACATTCCTTCGTCAGGGCTTCAACGTGCTATTGAGGCAACTTTACTGCGGTGTCAACTTGCGGAAATAGCTTTCGAAGTTAGACTAATAGTTCAGCTTGTCGTTTACCGGCGATAGGTAAGAAATTTATTCACCGTATTCTCCTTTTTAATTTTATTTAACCGGTCAAAGATAGGCACTACCGTTCCACTTGAAGTCACAGTAAATGTACTTCAGTAACAAACGGGAGTCCTGGTAGTGAAACTGTTCTCCAGTACGTATATTAGCGGTTACAGAAGTATTTTTCCAAGACAATAATCGGAATTTGTCATTTTATATTACAGAGGAAAGGAAAACATGGAAACTTACTATTATCAAAATAGCGTCGTCATAAGTAATCTAAAAGCAAGATGAAGGCGTACACAGCTCTTGAATCAGAACCACTTAACGTTTGTTACAGCAATAGGAAACCATCATCTATAGAAGACCCCCGTCTTCTAGCAGTTGTTTACATTAACCTCATACTGTTCTTCACGAACTTCGGGAACTAGGTATCTTACTAACTTCCACAAAACTGTTTAATAGTAAAGATGATATATGAGGCACAGCTCGAGAAATATATAGATATAGGATGGCATCTTTTACAAAACCCAGACTGCACCTCTCCTCTCCCGAGGCAGCTTCAAGCATGTCAATCGCGTCTCTGCTGGTTGTCGTGGAGATAGTAGTACAGCCCTTGGATTCCAGACCCTACGGTCCGCTGCCTGCGTAATTATCATCCTGAAACGCTTTACGGGAATTTGCGATTACGTAGCATTCCATGCCTCTAGGTAGAAACCATAAGACAGTTATTTATCCTTATCTACATCGCCTCGTCGGCCGCGGTGGCCGAGCTGTTCTAGGCGCTTCAGTACGGAACCGCGCGACTGCTACGGTCGCAGGTTCGAATCCTGCCTCGGGCATGGATGTGTGTGATGTCCTTAGGTTAGTTAGGTTTAAGTAGTTCTAAGTTCTAGGGGACTGAAGACCTCAGAAGTTAAGTCCCATAGTGCTCAGAGTCAAATAAGAATAAACTAATATAACGATACTTCACTTTTCTTACCTTTAAGGAATTACAGTTATCAAGACTAACTCACAGCTTTTGAAACAGAAATCTAATTTGAATAATAATGCAAACGTTATATTTGCTTTCTCAGTCTACCTTATATGGTAGATATTATAGAGTATCAGAAAATTTACACAATGTAATAAGAAACTAACTTGTTCAAACAATAAAATTTCTGAAATATGAATACACCCAACAAAAATGTTTATGTTCTAGAAGAAAATTTAGTCTGAAAATAAGGAGAATGCATGACAAAGTTTGCCCGTTTTGATGTTGTAAACTGGAAAGCTTGTGTCAGTGGATACGTTATGAAGAAAGACTCATATCGTCACTGAAACATGAAGTATTTTACTTGTAAGACAAAACTTGCACAATGACAATACTGATCCCAGTACTTACAGACTCTCCTGGCTGTTTGACAAAGACCAAATTAACATATTGAAATTTGGTGTATGGTGTAAAGCGAATCACTCAAAGCGTAACATCAGCTATACTTGATTATCAAGTAATCTAAGATTGTGTAATAAAAACCATTAAATGTTTACTTCAAACATGTTTGAAAGAAAAAAGTAAGTAAAAATCTTCAATTGTTTTACGTCAATATCTGTACTTAACGTAGAATATTTATAAATGAATCTGGCGAAGGTATCTGGTGGGTAGTAAGGGTGAGGAACAGCTGTAGACCAGTCGGAATCTTGAACAGTCTCATAGAGAGCATTCCTGAATTAACTTAGAAGAATCACATCGATTTCTCCTTGAAGTACACGGAATAACACCCTGAAAACAGAGTTTACAACGATAGAAGGAAGTTTAACACATTTAGATCTGGTAAGACACATATTGTCGGGTTCGAAAAGAATGTATGGAATAATACCCTGAAAACATAGTTCACAACCACAGAAGGAAGTTTTAAACATTTACATCTGGTAAGATGCATGTAGTCTAGTTCGAAAAGAATACAGCTTTTCATCTCTAATATGAATTTTCCATGGTACAGAATGGTAATGGTTCTTTACTTGTCAGCGTAAGCGTGAAAGTGTGTCTGATACTGGAAACGTGCTTCAGATGTCATAGAACTAGGTAGCAATTTGAACACACTCACACTGAATGCGAAAGTGTTACTAACTAGAAAAAGAGTTTAAAATGTAATCTTGTTTTCTAAGATCGTATTTCAAATTATGTGCTAGTCTTATCATCATTCATTAGCAAAAGGTGTATATATTGATACTTGTCTACACGATTAACATAACAGAAGTAGCAACAGAGGAAGAAAGGGTGCAGATATTAATGAAGTATATTAGAAGGTTACATAAGACACCACAATATCCTGAACTCCAGCCACATCACAGGAGAAATGTGGTGGTGGTATTGCCGACAGAAAGATGGAAACTCGTAGACAGACGTATGTAGATATTAATTATAATTAACTGTAGTATCATTACGTGGTAATTTTATTGAAGCATAACATCCTTCAAAGTCATATCTACTCCAGTGGATTATAAACTATCTAACTATTGCCACCAAGAAGAACTCCGAAAGTATGATGGGAGCTGAAAAGTTTGTGGGACAAATGTTGCTGGGTGGGGTCGCGTCAGAAATATGAAGGTCAACTCTGGTTGTTTTTTTTTTTTATGGGATGCAATAGTTTGGTACTTATCTCCTGATAGCGGCTATCGAGACGAATCCAATGATGTGCAACAGTTAGGTCTCTGAAGGTCAACGGAGGTCAAAAAGGTGGCATGAACGTCCATTTACAGATGGTGTCCGAAGTAATGACCATTGGTATCAATACAGTGCCGCAATCTTCATATCATGGAGTGAGTGGTAATCCTTATCGCTTCGGCACTTATTGAAACACATGCTCTGACAATTCTCTCTCGCATATCTTAAGTTGTAGTTGGAACGTCTTTATAAACTATGTCTTTTACGAGTCCCCACAAGAAAAAATCCAGAGGCGTCAAGTCTGGCGAACGAGCCGGCCACGACACATCTCCTCCGCGTCCAATCCAACGACTTGGGAACTGTCTCTGCAACTCATTTCTAGCCATCAGCGAAAAATGTGTCGGACACCCATTGTGTTGATACCACATTGTGTTCCTTGTTCCCAGAGTATTTCTTCCAACAACAGACCTAATGTTTCTTGCAGTACTTTGATGTGCTTCCTACCATTAAAATGTCATTCGATGATAAAGGGGCCTATAACTCTGTCCTCCAAAATCCCACACCATACATTCAGCGACAACGGTTTTTGGTGTGCAACTTACGGCAGCCAACATAGGTTTTCAGTTGCCCAGTAATGTATGTTATGCAAATTAACATTTCCATGGTTCGTGAATGTAGCTTCGTCGGTTAGTAAAATCAAATTAATAAATGTGTCATCCCTCTGAATCTGAAGTTGACCCCCCCCCCCCGGCAGAATTCAATGCAACGCATACAATCCGTACAAGTTAATTCTTGGTGGAGACTGATATCGTAAGGATGATATTTATGGTGATGCAGAACACGAACAACACTACTTTGACTCATGCCAGATTCCCTTGCGATTTGACGCCAACTAACACAAGGATATCGAACCACAGTGACAAGAGTACTAATTTCCGTTTCCTCGTTAGTAACTTTCCTTTGCCGAATATGTTTCCGATGCGTTAAAGAGCCAGTTGTTCTCAATTTACCACACACATATTTAAACGTACGATGTGTAGGGTGAGTACGTTGAGGATATCTTTCAGCGTATAAGTCTCTACCTCTCACAGAATTTCGTTGGCATTCTCCGTAAATGAGAAGCTTATCTACTTCTTCTTCAAAGGAATACATCATTCACATTCGCTTGATTCGACGATACTAGTCTTACCGTTCCTATTAGTGTTGTATTGCGAAACCGTCGAATGATGTTTACATTTACATATAAATGGCATGTTAGATGGATACGCCGTATTTGGCGAATATTTACTATTTGCACGATATACGACAGAGAATTGTCAGATAATGTGCTTCGATAAGTGCCGAAGTGATGAGGAATATGACTCAATCCATGATAAGAGATTGTGGCACTGCATTGATACCAATGGTCATCACTTCGAACATCTTCTGTAAACGGACGTTCATGACACCTTTTAAACCTTCGTTGACCTTCAAAGACCTTAGTGTTACACATCACTGGATTCTTCTCGATAGCCGCTATCAGAAACTAAGTACCAAACTATTGCATCCCATTAAAACAAAAAAGTTGACCTTCATATTTCTGACGCGACCCCACCTAGCAACAAAAATCCAGCGTCATATTTTGGCACCCGTTGCCCCACGCAACATTTGTCCCACAAACTTTTCAGCTACCGTCATACTTTCGGAGTTGTTCTAGGTGGCGACAGTTACTGACTCACCCTGTATATTTGTTAGTGGGGTACTTCATTTAATGAAATGTACATTTATTTTTTTATTTGTATGTATGTTAAGAAAGCAACATTTCGGAATCCTAAATTTCAACATTGTTTATTCATTCATTTATGCTAACGTGATAATTCTCTCTTACAGATTTTTAAAAACACGGAGTTTGAACATGTTGACTGCCCATTACAATTGCAACATCATGAAGGCGGAATGCAGGAAACAATCAGTTAACATGAAAGCATATGGAGATGTAAATGATCGGCACTACAGCACAATCGTACAAAATACATAGGAGTCATGCCATCTACATTCTGTGTGTAAGAAAATATTACGCAGCAGTCTATTCAAAAGTCCCATTCGAATGTTGGTTGATTGTGAAAAGATCATGTTATGAAGGAGAAACGTCTACCAACACCTATGGGGAGTCGACAGATGTAGGACTCTGGCCTGTCCAAACTATGGTTTATCGTTCGTTGATATTACTTCTCGCCTTGGTCGAGGTCTCATGGCTAAGATGCTAATAAGGAAATAATGAGTTCAGGAGGGCCATACGCATCGCCATGATGGATCTCAGCTAACCCATGCGACTAGTAACTAGGACAGATAGTTCGTTCACTCGCTCTCACTTGATGGTGCAGCTACGTTACGCACCTTGAGTGAGGAAATAGACGTGTTTCCAACAAGACGAGTGTCCACACGAACAATGCGTCGACCTCTGGAGTACCACGGACTATTAAGAACGAAGAGCTGAGTTATGTCTGCAAGTAAATCCTGAATCCAATCACAAACCTCTTCCGATTCTGGACAAGCTCTTATTATGTTCACTAAAGGCACTGTGTTGCTCTGTTGTATGACTACCGATAGTCAAGGAACAAGGCATCAAATTCGCTGTCTTTGTCTGCAGTGCTCTGACTTTCATATGTGAACAGAGGGAGCTGAGTTTCGCGAGCTCTCTGGTTACGGAGTCCATTTTAAACGCATAGACGAAAATTTTATTTGTCAAAAATCTCAATGCCGGAGCATAAAAAGTTTTCTATAATCCTCCAGCAGATTGATGTCTGCGATATATGTGCATCTGTCGGTCTACCCTTCTTTAAGATGACAATGACGCATTTCTTCCAAGTCGCTTGGTACCCTTCGTTGCTACAGCGACCTGCGGGGAATTGCTGCTAGAATGAGAGCAAGTTCTTTAGCATAATGTCTATAGAATCTGACAGGTCTCTCACCCGTTCTAGATGCCTTTCCATTACTGAGATGTTTAATTCGTTTTCTATTGCTCTGTCACTTTTCTCGAAATCTGCCACTTCGGCGTTCGTGAGATGACCACATTAAGATTTTCCAAGGTAAAACAAGCACAGAAGGTCGAATTCTGTATTTCCAACTTCCCTCTGTCACTTCTGTTTCGGTGCCAATACAGTTACTGAACGACAGAGATGATTTTGATCAGCTTATTGTAGCGGTTCTAGGCGCTCAGTCCGGAACCGCGCGACTCCTACGGTCGCAGGTTCGAGTCCTGCCTCGGGCATGGATGTGTCTGATGTCCTTAGGTTAGTTAGGTTTAAGTAGTTCTAAGTTCTAGGGGACTGATGACCACAGATGTTAAGTCCCATAGTGCTCAGAGCCATTTGAACCATTTGAATCAGCTTATTGACATTACGTAGGACCAAAACTTCTTACGATTTGTGGTCAGATGACACGGCAAAATTTTACATTCTAATTCATTGAGTGCTTCTCACATAGCTTTCCTCACGTTAATTTTGGTTTCGCTCGGGTTTTGTTTGTCAACTGTACTTTCAGTGGCTTAAATCTGTTATGTAGCTACCTTTACTTACACAACCGCTGTTGAACTTTTCGCATCCCTCACAACTTTGCTCGGTACATACTTTTACTAATTATTTTATACAACGCTTTCGAACTTTATTCATTTTCACTCCACATCTTTGTCTTCAGAGCTAAATATTTGATACTGACTATTCAGATAAATGGTTCAAATAGCTCTGAGCACTATGGGATTTAACATCTGAGGTCATCAGTCCCCTAGACTTAGAACTACTTAAACCTAACTAACCTAAAGACATCACACACATCCATGACCGAGGCAGGATTCGAACCTGCGACCGTAGCGGTCGCCCTGTTCCAGACTGAAGCGCCTAGAACCGCTCGGCCACATCGGCCGGCACTATTCAGATACTCTGCAATTTGTTTCCTGTTATTCTTGCTAAGCAAAAATATTTCTCTGCATTTCTTAACTTTCTTTCTAAGAGGTGTAGTCATTGATGCTATAACAAGCCTTCTGGTCACTGATGCCCTCCTCTACCTTCACTGACTTCGAAAAGTTCAGGTCTGATAGTTAATAAGTGATCTAAGACGTTTACCTCACAAGTTGGTTCTCTGATTTACTGATGAGCCAAAACATTATAAGCATTTGTTTAATAACTTGTTGGTCCAGCTTTCGAATGTAGCGCTTCTGCGTGCCGAGGATTCAACAAGTCCTTGGTAAGTTTCCAGAGGTATAGGTCACATAATTCCAGTAAATTACGGGCTGGTGGTTTGCGGAAACGAGGCTGGTACGAGATCGTGTCCCAGAGCTGTTCCATCTGGTTCAGATCAGGTGAATCTGGTGGCCAAGATATCAACGTGAGTTCACTATCTTTCTCCTCAAACGATTACAGCGCGGTTCCGCCTTGTGACAAGGATAGTTATCCAGCTGGAAGATGCCATCAAGCATGAAGGGATGCAGGTGTTCCGCATCATTGTCCAAGTAGTCCACAGATGCCGTGGTGCCTTCGATTATTACGACAGGTCGAATGGAAACCGAGGTAAATGTCTCCCGTAGCATACTACGGCCTCCACCGGCCTGGCCGGTCTGCGTCCGAGAACGCGATGCATGTTTCTAGTGTTCGTAGCATACGATCACCCGGCTGACCAGATGTAACAAGAAACATGATTCATCCGACCACGCGAACTGTTTTCATTGATTGACGGTCCAATGTCGATGATCCCGAGCTCATTCCAATCGCAAATGACGATGTCGTTGGGGCAGCACGAGAATTCGTAGAGATCTCTATTGTGGAGCACCATGTTGAACAATTTGAGCTCAACAGCGTGTTCTGAAACACTTGTTCCTACACAGCATTGTTCTCTGTAGTCACATCCGCCACAGATCGCAGCCTAACCTGCTTTACAGGGATGACAAGCCTCCGACCTCCACATTCTGTGATGAAATGTGGACGTCCAACTCCTTGCCACCTACTTGTGGTTTCACTGCCCTTCATCCACTTTCCATAGATGCTCCGACAGAAGCAAGCGAACAGCCGACCAGCTTCGCTGTTTCCAAGATGTGTGTTCCTAAGCGCGGAGCCATTCATAACAAACCCTTTTGTCACAGTCGTTTATGTCAGTGGATTTCCTAATGTGCAGCCCGCATTGTCGCTAGAATGAATCCCCTTTCGTCTCTGCTCTGCTGTTACACTTTGCTTACGGTTTCCAGTGCTCTGAATGCCACCAGGCGCCATTCAGTCTCGTGGTGGGTAGAGGTTATACTGTTTCGGCACTTCGGCACATCTGATGGATGTCATTTTCAGACAAGATTTTCTGAACAAAAAAAACTGCAATTCCGTTTTACTAATATGCGTGGAGTTTGAGAGAGGATTAAGATTTGAATTGTATCATGGTCGCTTCCAACTAGATCAGAGACCCTGTGACATAAGCGTGGTTCTTTGTGTTTCGTCCTTAAATGTTGTTGTTCCACCAAGAAGTGATGGAGGAATCCATAAATATGGTATTTAGAATAATATCACACCGGCACCCGTTGTAATCATGTAACATCACCATTCTGTAGCTGGCAAATTGAAGTCTTCCCGTTTTACAATAACATGATCGGGAATATTACTCGCGATATTCTCTAAGTGTTCTCTGAAGCGCTCTGCCACTGCGAATCGTGAGGCAGGTAGGTAGTCTACGTGTAGTAGCCTATATGTTTGACCCACTTTTGATGATAGCCTTTACCCAGATTATTTCACAATCGGGTTCTGTGCAACCTGATTACATATTATCGAGTACTTTACGAAAATAAATACGCCGTCACCATTCTGGGCTTTCCTTTGGCTGGTTCGTACTTGGAGATTCCAGGTTAGCTTTAGATCAAGTGTTAATTCTAAGAATACTGTTGTTTTAGTTAGGTGGGCTGGGTGGTTATGGATTATAAGGTTCGGGTCCTAGGATGAGAATGCTTGGGTGGTTTCTCTGTAATTAGTGCTTGGATTTTTAAGAAGGGACGTTGTAAAGATATCACTGGTTAAACCAGGAGGTGAAATTGTTGAGGGGAAGTTGCAGTGTCGTTAAGATGAATGGTAGGTTTCGGCGTCAGAACACACAGGGAGGGTTTTGGAACGTCAATTCAGAAAAGAAGCGGGTATAGGAATGATCGTTCGGAACACATGGATCTGGGAGGAAAATGCAGGAGTGGCAGTCGTTTAAAGCTTCAATGAATGGAAGTTTGCTCAGGAATGATGCAATCTGATTGATTCTAAACGCATATCAATGGAATTTTAACAGGTGAGGAGAATGCTATCGACGCTCATTGGCTTTTTCGGTATCTAGAGGAAACGAGGAGGAAGGCCGTTGTTTGCATAAGAGGTAGCCTGCGTGTAGGAGTTCATCGACTTTGGAAATATTAGAACAGAAGCCACGCTGGGTATTGTTCGATGCGTCTAAGAATGCACCAGTAAAATGTGGCGTTAAGGACCAGTCTTAAGACTGAGCTAAGGTTAACGGGTTGACAGTAACAGATATCCCCTCGAGGTTTACAAGGTTCCAGGAAGGGAAGAATTTATGAGATCATCCACGGGCTAGGATAATAACCTCTATAAGGAATAATTACATACAGGCTTGCTAGGAAAGAGATAAGACATTCTTTAAAGTGGTAGTATCTGATGGAATTATGACCAAGGCCTGTGTTTCGTTTCTTTGCAAAGTGAATGTTACATTGCGTTCAGTGATCAGTGTTTTCTCAAACTTCTTATGCTGTGAAGTATAAGTATTGTAATCTGAAAGCCACGGGAGCAGCTCATGAGTCACCAGCGTACTAATGGCTGTGTGGGACTATGGTATGATTAAATTTGGGATTATGAGAAGTGGGGAACATATCTTGGATGTGAGATATCTTCAGATTTGCTTTAATTAGGTAGTCATGAAGGGGTTGGTCGTTGATTTCGTGGGAGGGGACCAAACAACAAGGTAATCGGTCCCATCAAATAAGGGAAGGATGGGAAAGAAAGTCGGCCGTGCCCTTTCAAAGGAACTATGCCGGCAATTGCCTGAAGCAATTTAGGGAAATCACGGAAAACCTAAATCAGGACGGCCGGACACAGGTTTGAACAGTCGTCCTCCCGAATTTGAGTGCAGTGTGCTAACCCTGCGCCACCTCGCTCGGTACTGTGGTCTATCACGCGGTGAAAAGTCTTCTATTACGTTCTGAGTTCATGGGTAGTGTTTTATTTAGTTTGGTGCATGTTCGTAGCCAGTCCCAGCGTCTTTTTACATTTAGGCAAGTTTTTCTGTATGAGAGAAGCATAATAAGCTATGTCTTCAGGGTTTCGAAAATTATAGTGTGGCGTCTGATCTGGGTGTGAATATGATGCTCGTTGACGGACGAAAGGGCGTGATTATTACTTTGGATTTATTTGTGGAGGGTTTTGTGCGTGCAAGTTTATTTGCGAGGAATATGAGTGAGGATCGAGGTTTGGATTGTGTCATGGTACGTCGCAGCCAGATCAGAGACCTTGGACCGAGGAATGTGCCGGATGTTTACACTATTGCATCAGGAGAGGAACTGTTTTGATAATAAGTGTGGCACGGAAGAGAAATAAGGTCAGCTAGAAGTAAGGTAATAAATTCACGCCTCCTGTTGACGTTGACTTGAGGGCAGCCTTGGATGGGTAATAATAAGCGTGGAGAAGTTGAAAGTTGGTTGTGCCGCCTGTATGTAGGGCAGCAAATATTAATCACACTATTTCTTTGGCAAAATGGGCACTGAATTACAAGTGTGGTTTTATTCCTCGTCAGAACGTTAGTTTTCATTATGTTTTTACTGTTCCTTCTTAATCAGATTCAATTTCTGTACACTTTTCAGTATGTTTAATTATTATTATATTGTAGGTTGACCTCTACACTGAACTTCCGACAGTGCATATTTAGGTCTGACTTCTGTTTACATTCTGAAAGCATACTCGTAACGAACTATGCACAGAATTACATATTTTACATTCAGGATGTTTCGAAACTATTCGTTTAAATTAATACAGGAGGTAAAGAACATCAAAACAAATATATTTAGTTATTGTACGTATGGTCCCCGACGGCAATTTCTGGTGCTAGTGATAATTTATACATATGATAGTTTAGCGTGCAAATTACAACAGCGACATTCACAGGAACTGCTGGAATGCGCGACCATCGGCCTTTATGGACGCAGTACACAGTACGTCGTCGGATCATTGACTGTCGTGTCCGATCGAAGCTTCCTGGCATGTTCGCAATGGTACCAGCAGCGACGGCAATTCTAGCGACGAGGTCTTCTTCTGTTTGCATAATGTTTTCATACAGTAGCTGCTCTGCATCCCCCAAAGAAATAAATGCAGACACATGAAGTGAGGTGAAGTGGGTGGCCAGGCTACAGGGCCACCATGGCCGATCCATCGATTCCCGAAGGTGGCTCTCAGATGATTTCTCCCAAACTGGACTGGCACCGCATCGTGCTCGAAGTACATCCTTTGTCTAACATTCAGAGGTACATCCTCCAGCAGTTCTGGCAACTGGAAGAATGTGTGGTCCAATTAACGTATCATTGGGAATGCCGGCTCACACATTAACACCGACTGGCTGTTGATAAGCGCGAGGTCGAGTGCCTCGTGGATTCACATGTGTCCAAACATGCGAACTGTGGATATTGAAACAAAGCCTCGTCGGTGTTCTGGACCGCGGCCGGAAATAAGGGCTGCAGGCCACTCTGATGTAAAAACCACTGTGCCAACGGCACGCGTTGGGGAAATGTTCGGATGCTGGTGCTGCCACGAGCGGAAGATGGAAAGAATGAATCTGCTGGTCATGTAACACACTCCACGTGTGACGTCAAGAATGTGCGCAGTACGTCGTGGGGTTGTAGATGGAGTGCCTTCAACATTTCGTAGACTCTCGTGTTCCATTTCGGGACTTCGCACTGTTCGATTTCGACCTGTATCGTGCATAATTGCACAGAAAGTCCTTTTATCACGTAGCAGGCAATGCAGGCGTCCGAATGTTTGATGTTGTAGACCCCGTCGGTTAGGAAAACCCCTCTCGTTACTCATTCACTGCAGCTCGTCCATTTCCATTCACAGACCCATGTACCAGATGCATGTCGTCCATTTCAGCTTGCGTAAATCGTTCCATGTTCACTGTTGTTGTCGCAAGGGGGTGACGCTTGCGAATGAATCAGTGTGTTTCCAAGCAGGCCTCAGAGCCAACCATCCCTAGACAGAGTAATTTTGAATGTCTGTACACAATCCCAGTCAGCGACACTGACACAACGGCTTAATTCAGTACAAATAACAATGCTCCTCAATTTTACAAGTTGACTTCAGAGACCATACGTACCTTATCGAAATATATTTGTTTTCATGTTCTCTACCTCATGTATTAATTTGGCAGGACAGCTCCAGACCTGCCAATGTACCTTTTGCTGTGAATATTCGCATTAACGTTTTTCTTTTTTATTCTTGTCACACAAGAGAAGATTTTTCATCTCTGTGTCGCGCTCAGTCAATACAGGAGGTGGATCAAAATATGAAAACACCACCAACACAACACATCACCATGCCTAAAACGGTGTAGGAAAACCGTTGGCATTCAAAACGGGTTCCACTCGTCTCGGAATGGATAAATGGAGGTCCCAAATGGTTATTAAGGGAATGTTATACTAGTCTGTTGTTGTTTGGTCTCCAGTCCTGAGACTGGTTTGATGCAGCTCTCCATGCTACTCTATCCTGTGCAAGCTTCTTCATCTCCCAGTACCTACTGCAGCCTACATCCTTCTCAATCTGCTTAGTGTATTCATCTCTTGGTCTCCCTCTACGATTTTTAACCTCCATGCTCCCCTCCAGTACTAAATTGGTGATCCCTTGATGCCTCAGAACATGTCCTACCAACCGATCCTTTCTTCTAGTCAAGTTGTGCCACAAACTCCTCTTCTCCCCAATTCTATTCAGTACCTCCTCATCAGTTATGTCATCTACCCATCTAATCTTCAGCATTCTTCTGTAGCACCACATTTCGAAAGCTTCTATTCTCTTCTTGTCTAAACTGTTTATCGTCCATGTTTCACTTCCATACAAATACTTTCATAAACGACTTCCTGACACTTAAATCAATACTCTATGTTAACAAATTTTTCTTCTTCAGAAACGCTTTCCTTGCCATTGCTAGTCTACATTTTATATCCTCTCTACTTCGACCATCATGAGTTATTTTGCTCCCCAAACAGCAAAACTCCTTTACTACTTTAAGTGTCTCATTTCCTAATCTAATTCCCGCAGCATCGCCCGACTTAATTCGACTACATTCTATCCTCGTTTTGCTTTTGTTGATGTTCATCTTATACCCTCCTTTCAAAACACTGTCCATTCCGTTCAACTGCTCTTCCAAGTCCTTTGCTGTCTCTGGCAGAATTACAATGTCATCGGCGAACCTCAAAGTTTTTATTTCTTCTCCGTGGATTTTAATACCTACGCCGAACTTTTCTTTCGTTTCCTTTACTGCTTGCTCAATATACAGATTGAATAGCATCGAGGAGAGGCTACAACCCTGTGTCACTCCCTTCCCAACCACTGCTTCCCTTTCATGTCCCTCGACTCTTATAACTGCCATCTGGTTTTTGTACAAATTGTAAATAGCTTTTCGCTCCCTGTATTTTACCCCTGCTACCTTCAGAATTTGAAAGAGAGTATTCCAGTCAACCTTGTCACAAGCTTTCTCTAAGTCTACTAGTCTTGCTACAACATTTTGGCAAGTTCAGATAACTACTATAATGGTGGATAGCGATCACGCATTATTGTCTCCAAACAAGACCACAAAGGCTCAGTAATACCGAGATCTGGTGACTGTGGTGGCCAGGGGAGATGCGACTATCCAGCCTCGTGGACGTAAAGCTAGTCATGGACGACGCTAGCTGTGTGAACACGGGTCCCGTTGTCTTCAAACAAAGTATCACCATTGAGGAACAAATATTGTACCATGAGATGGGCCTGATCAGTCAAAATGGTCCGTAATCATTGGCAGTAATGCGACCTTGCAGAGTAACCATGAGGCCCATGGAATTCCACGAAATGGCTGCCCAAAGCATCGCTGAACGCCCACTGTATTTCACACTTGGAACCTAGACCCGGCCAGAATTTGGAAACACTGTTACAGCCATTTGCATCACCAATTCCAGCGCCCCCTGCAATTCCTTGTGTCTGCAGCTCCCTTTGCGCTGTTTTGGAGCTGACAGTATTTACATTCAGTTCTGCAGTGACTTTTGCAGCAGCCGCCCTCTAATTATTCGTCGGAATCCTCTTCGACGACCGTCCAACGCACACTTTCGTCCGCGTTGAGACTTGTGGATGATGTTTTACAGTTTTCCTTGTATGAGGCATAAATTTTCAATACGGTTGCTCTGGAAACACCAAACACTTCGACTACCTTGGTTACAAGCACCAACAATTTGCCCACGTTCAAGTTCACTTTGCTCCAACATAAAGCAATCACTTCAAAGAATACCGTTATGATTGACTGACGCTTGCAACGTGTTGAGGTCATATCACAGATGCCTCCCGCAGTCAAATACGAAAGGGCAACCTGCAGGCTGAACTAAGATCTGTATTTATCTCCAGCTATGCGTTTATCGCGGTGTTTCCATATTTCTGTCCCACCTTGTATCTCCTGTTGCAGGTGTGACTTCGGTCTAATATTTTTGTTTACTTATGTACGTTTGACGCTAGAAAACTCATTGCTTAGAAGTTGACTGTTAACCATTAAATACTATTAAACACACTAGGAGCATAAGGTGGAAGATAAACAGCAAACGAGTGATACCAGTCTCAACTGGAATATAGAGTGCAAGAGGTTGAGACGCTGATGTTAAATTTTTGCGTGAGAGAATAGTCAGACAAGAAACATATAAATATAGGTGCAACGGTACCTCAGGATAGCGTATTGTGCTCAATTCTGCTCTTAATATACGATGTCATGTTGAAAAGTAATGTCTCTGATTTTTTATGTGATAACTATTGAAGCCTTTAAACAAAACAAACGTTATTAACAACCTATGTCTTTATGATTCATGTCTACGTATTTATTTCTTAATTTAGTACTTTGTCAAAGCTTTTGAAAATGTTGGTTGATCCCGTTTCACTATTGTCGTTGAGTAGATGTTCCCTAAGTTTCCTAATGAGAGTCTAGATTTCTAGTTCTTCACATAAAGATATTCTGTGCCCTCTGTTCAGTGTATGTAGTATTTCAAGGTTGCTTTCTACATTGTCAAATGCGTGTCTTGTATCTTTTATATTGGAGGCTATTGCATATTTGTGTGGTGCATTTTATCGGAAGGTATTGATTTGTTCTTTGAATCTGGTGTGGAAGTTACGGCACGTTTGACCTACATACTGAGCTGGGCATTTATTACATATGATTTTATACATGCCAGAGCATGAAAATTTGTCTTCACAGCTTTTTAAGTTAGCAGGAAGTCTTTCGCAAAATTTGTTATTTGTTTGGAATGCAGCTCTTATTTTGTGTCGCTTGAAGATACTGGCAATTTTTTGGGAGATATTACCGAGGAAGAGGACGCATGTGCTTAGTGTCTTTACTTGGTTGTTGGTGGTTTTTTGTTCATTTTCTTTTTATTTTTTTAACTAAATTGTCTACGATTGTAGGTTTATACCCATTAGCTGCACTATTTGTTTTATGATTTTTATTTCATTTTGGCGGCTCTAATAACTCAGTGGGCCTTTTAGACCCTAATTCTTTGGTAATTCCTAACCTCCTTCATTGCATCGCTAGGTTAGAAATTACGAAAGAATGAAGCTCAAACTTATGAAAGCCATCACTAGTATTTATTTTAACAAAGACTGCACGAGATAATAAACTACCTCAAAGTACATCAAAGTGAAAACCCCAACGAATTTGCGATCTGGTAACACAGTTCGAAATAAAATCGAGAAAATGTGGCTAGATACCAGAATTAGAGTACTCCAGGGAAAGAAGGGCTTACAAAATAGACAACTATACAATAGTCATCAAGTACTGGCGAATAAAATACCAAATATTACCTCCAACTATGTGTGGCACAAAATCAGTGACAGTGTTAACAAGGAGTACATCACTATCATAAACAGACACAAAAGAAATCTGCCCAAATTCAAAAACGTGCAGTTGACATCAAACCACATAACGAACGACACTGGGAAGCATCATAAATTCTACATCAAAGTTATAAACACCGCCGAAATCGAATTCACTGATGAAGAACTTGTCCTACTTAATAAAGATCTTAAATACAACATGGAAAAACCATTCAGCATTCGAAATATTAAAGAATTAATACCAGCTACTAAGGACGCAGTAGATGCCGCTAAGTTAAATAACAACACTAAAATTGTTCAGCAGAAAAAGTTAAAAATCTGTTTGAGAAAGAAACAGTTTGAAACACCACCACCATTAAGGAAAATAGAGCATGTCACACATTAAACACTAGACTGAAAAAACATAAACCAACTGCCACAAAGGCAGGCAGAGGAAATTCAGCAGTTATTTTACATGATAATGAATACATCCAGAAAACCTCGAAGTTATTTAAAGAAAATAATTTCATACAGCTAGACAAAGACACTACCAACAAATTCCAAATCGAACTTAAGACCCTCCTCAAAAATATCAACTTCCTGCTTACTAAAAGTGTAAAACACCAATTTATATGCATGAATCCAGCAGCACCACGCCTAAGCTCTCAATTAAAATCTCACAAAGACATGGCTCTATAAAACTGATCCCAAACTCCATATATTCCTCTGTTTACAAAATTCTATAGAAACTCAGCAAGATCCTATGAAATAACTTTGTGTTTGAAAGTAACTACTCAATAAAAAATTGCCTCTCATTCTCCAATGATCTGATACACATACACAGTACTAACAAAGGACAAATAATCTCTCTAGATCCAACAAATATGTATATTAACATCCCCAGTCATGGTATTTTGGCTGTTATTAAACAAAAATTAATAAAATACAAGAAGTTCTCCCTGACAGAAATCACAGAATTCAGTAACCTTCTGGAGCTAGTATTAAAATATAATTACTTCTCTTTCAATCGAAGAATCTACAGGCAAACAAATGGGCTAGCTATGAGTGCCGATATATCAGGAACTACAGCGGAAATATTCCTCAGTCACCTACAGCACAAACTTTTCACAAAAAATCCATCATACAGTCATTAAGTTCAGTCTTACAGATATGATACATTTCTGATCATTGATGGAGAAAACAAAGACGATGTCCAAGACATTCTCAAACATTCAAAGCAGTGCACAAGAATGTTAAATTCACATGTGAACAGGAAGTAGATAATACCATTAACTTCCTCAATGTAACTGTCTGCAAACAAGATAACAAATATGTCCTCCAAATTTGCAGGAAACCAACCACCACAGGCATAAACATGCATGCTTTCTCCTATCATATCAAAATTCACAAACTAGCAGCTTACCGCTCAATGATCCACAGAGCTATAAAAATCACACTGAGTAATGAGAGCCGCCAGAATGAAATAAAAATCATAAAACAAATAGCTGCAGATAATGGGTATAAACCTACAATAATAGACAATTTAGTTAAAAAATAAAAAAGAAAATGAACAAAAAAACCACCAAGAACCAAGTAAAGACACTAAGAACATGCATCCCCTTCCTCGGTAATACCTCCCAAAAAATTGCTACTATCTTCAAGCGACACAAAATAAGAATTGCATTCCAAACAAATAACAAATTTTGCAAAAGACTTCCCGCTAACTTAGAAAGCTGTGAAGACAAATTTTCATGCTCTGACATGTATAAAATCATATGTAATAAATACCCAGCTCAGTATGTAGGTCAAACATGCCGTAACTTCCACACCAGATTCAAAGAACAAATCAACACCTTCTGATAAAATGCACCACACAAATATGCAATAGCCTCCAATATAAAAGATACAGGACACCAATTTGACAATGTAGAAAGCAACCTTGAAATACTACATACACTGAACAAAGGACACAGAATATCTTCATGTGAAAAACTAGAAATCTATACACTCAGAAGGAAACTTAGGGAACAGCTACTCAACGACAATAGTGAAACAAGATCAACCAACATTTTCAAAAACTGACAAAGTACTTAAATCATTTTCACGATTTGCAGTTCCACTTCACGGTAATTAATGTAACCACTCCCATTCATCCCTCAATAAGTTCAACCTATAATACATACGCATGATCGGCTGTAATCTTTTTATGTATAAGAAATGCATGTAGTAATTGAAGTATGTACATATCTATATTTAAGTTCAACCAGTTCAGATTTTTTAAAACTGAAGGAAAACATATTTACGTGCATAACCGTTTAATCATTATTTTTGTATCCAGTGGTGCGGCACATTCATATTTACAAAAAATGTATACATAACTACCTAATATAATAAATCAGTTGTCGACATGTGAATATTCTGGTACAGCTCATTCATATTTCTAAAGAATAACATCATATTTATGTAGAAATCATTTAAACTTTTACCTCTGTATCCAATGTAAACAAACTTACCTGAAACATGTACGTCTCTGAAGTGACAGTGTAAATGAATGTGCAGTGGATAAGACATATGCCAGGCAAGAATATGCAGACCTTTTACAACTCTATCGTCACTGTAAGTACAATTCACTGTCAGAAAGTAATGTTTTCAACCTCTGAGGTACTTTTTCTAAGTAAACAATTTTTATGATTAGCAAAAGCTGCAAAATGACTTACACTGTCCTTGGTCTACGACTGTGAAAAGACATGTGTTCTCTTCACCAACACTAGCCATGTAAAGAAATAATTCTGTGTCCGACGATGATGGTGTTAACCATCGAAACGGGTAGTGGCAAAATAAACAAGTGACTAGTGACTGATGCAGAAACTTTTTTTTTTTTTTTTTTTTTTTTTTTAATCAACAGTCGCAGCCCTCGCAGTGCCGTCCCTAACGGACGAAATATTCGGGCATACTCCATGTTAATTTGCTCACTACAGTCCATTGTCTCTAGCAGCTTATGAAGAATTATTAACGATGTCACAGAACGGAATAGAGAAGAAAAACATTGTAATTAGAGAGGAAATTTCCGTTGAAAAAAGATTAGAAGTAACTGAAATTTGTGGCGACAGGAACATCATTTGATTGATATTTAGTCTTGTAATATCAGTAAACGCCAGCGGTATAATTGTCATTAAAACCTGCAAAGTTATTATATCTGTCGCACAATAACGTTTTTAGTTAGTTAAACAAAAGATGAGAGCTAATTTGTTTGTGTTTTGTGATTATTATTTTGTTTGGCATGGAGATCACGCTACTGTAGAGTACTATGCAATATGAACAAACAGGGATTTTCTACAGCTGTATGTCCAGATTCCATGTCATTTGTGATAATGTCGTGAGTCTGAGGTGCATTTTACAGAAAATCAGTTATTATATAAATTTTCAAAGTGGAAGCAGTTTTCCGTAGCTGCATTGTGGAATACTGTTGCGATTTAATTCTACAAGCTAAAACTGTGTTTTAACATATACAGGGAGAGCAATGTCCCAGAGAATCATTTATAAGCCATATTTAGAAGTGTTCAGTTTAATTATGATTGCATAACCTTGCATTGCTACCTATGAACTGCGTATTAAAATACTGTTCAAAAAATTCAGTCTGAGGAACTAGGCTTCGAAATTCATTCTGAGGAACTAAGCTTTGATATTCGTTTTACTTTTTTTTATACCAGTATATGTGCAGTACGAAGACATGCATGGATGCATATACTGTATTTAAGGCCTAACAAATTTTTTTGCTCGTTTATAGACTAGAGAAAGTGATCTATTATTTGAACAATTTGCCTTTGTTCCGGAAGCACAGTGAGCGAGGGGATTTGTGTTTACACCAGCGCAACTTTCACTCAGTTTATGTACGGGGGTAGAGGATGAGGCTGGGGCAAAGTACTGGCCGAGAAGAAAGGAGACCATGAACATCCTTGCGTAAACTGTTTGTGTCCTCGTATCTCCAGCGTCCACAAATCTCGGTGTCTGCATATTTCCGGACAGCGAATCTTAGTGTGCTTAATGGGATAGCCCTCTTTGAAAATTTCAAAAAATCGTTTCTTTTCTTTGGCTTAAATGTTCTTTGGGATGTCTGCTTTATAATAGTATTCATTCCAAGTTCGCCGGAAACTCCGTTATCGAGTTACAAGGCGACATGTGAAAAAGTATCTCCGAAAACCATTCACAACGGGAAAAAAATATTCGACAGGTAATTTCAACGACAGCCTACAGGCATTATGGAAATTATGAACCTGCTCAAACTCGAGATAAGACCATCCTGTTACAACTTCGGCACAAAAGCCGACGTTTACGAATCGAACGAGAACAGCGGTGGATAACGAAGCTGCCAAAGAGGCCTGCAGGAGCAGCACGGCCACGAACAAGATGTAGAAGGATCTCCACTGGAACTGGGAGGATTGCTGTATGGTCCAGGGGTTGCTGATTATAGGCATGTTTAGCTATCTACAAAATATGTGACCAAAAACATTACACGCGTTTTCCTCGAAACTCTACTTTTCAAATTGGCAGAAAACATTACTTGAGAACGGTACATACGATTTTGGCGGAATTTCATGATGGGGTTTTAAATTCAATTCTGTATCATCGCACGCAGCCATTTTGCGATCTCTTCAAAAGTGTATTTTCGGTGCACGCTTTTGTCTCAATTTTGTGCGTGAAGAAAATGACATTTGTTTCAGCACGTCACCATTTTGTTGAACGTACTATTTTCTACTATCGTGTGTACGCTAATAGAAAATATATTTAAAATGATATATACAAAATTATTTTGGTACATTTCCGATAGGAGGGCTTCGGGAATTCCCGCCGATGGCCAATGTTCCGGCCTTTCCACCTGGTGCAGCTGTTACAGGGGTAGACTAAGGTGTAAGGAATAAAACTATATCATCGAATTTAGCATTAGTTTTTTATCTTATAAATCATCTATTTTTCATGCGATCAATGAGGGCTGCCCCCTGAACGACTAATCGGTATTTCGGCTCGTGTTACGGCCCACGTGGACGTTCTTGCTTTCACTATTCGTTCTTTATATTCTCTTATACCCACTGTCGATGTGTTTTTCAACGCCTTTTTATGGTTATAATCCTTGTAAGAGTTCGATAAGGTTTCATTTCCAGCAACATATGATCACGCCTCTAGTATTCGGCCATATGCATGCATGCTTTCATTGTGACTGGAACCCCCATTGCGTTTATGTTCGTCTCAATACAGATTTATTTGAAATTTTGGTTATTGATTTCACACAAAGCTGCCTAACCTTCCTGAACATATGGTCAAAACTTCATCTTTTTGTAACAGACTGAGTTACTTGTATGTAGAATTGTTCACATATTTCAGCATATGACATAAGTTTACTTTATTTTTTATTTTTTAGCTTTCGGCACGTGCCCATACAGACATTATAAGATTGGAAATATGATTTTACAGTTTGTTTTGACAATTCAGAGAATACATTACTTAAGTGATACTCTGGTACGAAGTTAATGGAGGATAGGTTCCAACGTAAAACAAATTTTATATTCACGGCATACTGAAACGAGTAAACAAGACCAAAATGTAACACGTGATACATAGAGGTACTGTAGTATAAAAATCCTACTGTAACACAATAAAAAATGATAAAAGGCCTATTGTAGATATTTGGGATATTCCCAATTCAATCCATATTAATGACTATGTATTTAAATTAAGAATAATATGTTCGTTTCTACGGCCTGTAAGAATTGTTTCAGAAGCTATGGGTAGATAATTTGATACTTTTTTGTCTGTAAGTACCATTGCCAATGACCTTGCCACAGTGGTAACACCGATTCCCATCAGGTCACCGAAGTTAAGTGCTGTCGGGCTTGACTAGCGCTCGGGTGGATGACCGCGCAGGTCTGCCGAGTGTTGTTGGCAACAGGCATGCACTCAGCCCTTGTGAAGCCAATTGAAGAGCTACTTGCGTGAAAAGTAGCGGAACAGATCATGAAAACTGGCCACGACTGAGAGAGCGGTGTGCTGACACATGCCCCTCTGTGTCCGCATCCGGCGACGCCTGAGGACTGAGGATGAGACGGCGGTCGATCGGTACCGTTGGGCCTTCAGGGCCTGTTCAGACAGTGTTTGTTTTATAAGTACCATCTATAAAGAATATAAGACCAGTATACAATAACCAGATTTGGGTATTAGAGGTTGTGAGCGTGGGGTTGATCTGATATTCTGTGCAATGGATTAATCTGAGATGTACCCTTTGCCCTGTGGCTCCTGCAAGATGCAATTTCCACCCCCACACTACTACAGAAGTTAGACAGACGCTCCTAACGTTCTAAAGAGAAATGCCTGGAAAACTTTCAGCAGTAAATATCTTCTGGAGTCGTCCGCTGTAAGTAAATGACACAAAAATTCACAAAATTTCTTACGTAAGTAGTGGGATACTTGGGTACTCGAGTTGTGCTAGTTAGTGTAAGAAAAACATGATACTAACGAAAATTATTATTTATTTTGCAAAAACTCTGAGAAATCACAATGGCACTTTTAGTTATGAATTGTACAAGTTATATCCTGGTTCTTTTTGGAATATGAAGTTACCTCTCAAGGATAGGATTCGCTAATGAAATTTCTATACAAAGTTTAAGATTGTTATTGACTTGGCAGAATGGCTGAGAGGCATGCCTACTCAACTTGAATAATTATCCTTTAGAATGTTGCTAGGTACGGTCGAGGCTGTCACATGAGAAATGCAGTGAAGTGTACTCTTATGGAGGAAATATGGGGCTTGCAATAGCTATAGTGCACAATATCGTAAGCTGCGATGATTGCTGTCTGCGCTGCTCGCTGCTGAAAAATAAGATAACTCTCGTTCTATCTGGATTGACCTTCGCCAATCAAACTCTCCCTATGCCTTGATGAAGTCAAGGATTCCTATTCGCCCCTAGTCTAACTATTGGCGTGGTACACCAGTCAGATAACCAGTCCACCACTATGCCACTCAAAAATTCGTTCGCAGGCATTTAACTATAACTCTGTCCATTCACACCACACAATAAGTGTGTCGGCTAACACAGTGAACAACACTTAATCGCAAGGACTCAATATAGAGTCGCACTTCGATTCGCTCTCGACAGAGGTGCTCTCCCAGAGAAGTACTGTGGAGAGACTTGTTCCTCGCTCCAAGAGCGACAACGGAACAGTGCCTCTCCACGCCAGACATGAAGGGTTATATCTTTCGGTCTCTTCCATTACTCCTTCACCTCAAGGCATCAGAAAAATCATCTGCCAATCAGCATTGCTCTTCTAAAATGGGAGAATGACGTTTCGTTTAAGGCGACCAATCCGGAAATCTGTAGTATCGGCGTTTGGCGTTTGCTGTCTCCCTGTGAAAATCTCTGAAACTGTGTGCTATGTGTAAAGAATGCGTAGGTTGGATGCTCCCACACAATGTAGTGGAATTTGCCTTTAAGCTGAACACAAGGTCGTTCCCCCTTTCACTCGGGCACACACTGTCTGCTCCACAGGCAGCCGAGGTTGACTCATCCTCTGAAGGGACCGGCCTCCCGGTGTGTGGTCTGCCTCTCTCAAACTAAAGGCTCCTGTGACCGTCGTGTCTGGAATGTATGTGTGTACGCCAGCCTCAAGTATTTCAACCCCGGTGTGCACTTGTTGTTTGCGTATCATTTACATGAGTTCATACGACATTGACTTTATCTTATCGAGTTCAAGTTCGAATGAAGCGTCTTGATGTGCATATGATTGTGAGGGCGGAATATGTAAGCAATGAAGGTCAGGAGACCACGACGTCTTACAAGATGCATGTATAGATACACCAGTATTCAGACACAGACACTCCTGGTATGCACAGAGAGTACACGCTGGATTCCTTCCTCTTCTTGACAGCCATATTCCTAACGGGCCTCCCTAAGCGCCTAAGTATTGGAGATCCCAACTAGCAGTAATCTCACACTCTGTGACTGCCCAGATCTTGCAGGTCGAGAGGCTTCCCCTGAAACAGGACAAGCGACTGCATCTAGCGTAGGATGTTTATCAGACACAGACAGCGCCTGAAAGCCGTTCGTCAGACAAACCAAGGAAGTCCTCTGGTCGGCCAGACTGAAAGCCTTTCGCTCCTGCCACATCTTGGAACGACCTCCCACTTGACCAAAGGCGAGGGGTCAATCTTAATGCGGTCAGTACCCGGAGCGGCCACAGTAATGGACCGATAGGAGGACACGTGAGACATGTTGGTCATCCCTTGCATTCCCACGTCCGACCACCCACAGTAATGCTATTAGTAACAGTCTCAGCGCGGGATTAGCCGAGCGGTCGAGGGCGCTGCAGTCATGGACTGTGCGGCTGGTCCCGGCAGAGGTTCGAGTCCTCCCTCGGGCATGAGTGTGTGTGTTTGTCCTTAGGATAATTTAGGTTAAGTAGTGTGTAAGCTTAGGGACTGATGACCTTAGCAGTTAAGTCCAAAAAGATTTGACACGCATTTCAACATTTTTGAACAGTCTCAAGTTGCGCCACCGAGGCCAGCACTGTCTGTAGCTGTGAGCGAAGGCGCACCAATTCAGCTAGCATCTGAACACAGCAATCATAGTTCTTAGTCATACAAGTGACGTTGGAAATATACACTAGACAGTTATTAAAACGCGGAGCTGTGCCTGATAAATACACAAGTACAGAGGAAATCCAAAATATGTAAACGTTTATGGCACAAGATTATAAGAATAAGTGCGGTATGAATTGTTTTTCAGCCAAGCTCCTGGATAGTTTCTTTAGTGAAATCAGTAAAATACAGACCGACAGTCTAGTACAGTAGCACCACTTGGAGATTTCTAGGTCTCCTTCCCTACAGGGCAACCGACCTCAAGACACCTCAGTTATTGGAAACAGGTGCAAACTGCAATGGACAAACCCCTGTGACGCAGTTCGTGTCCTCTTAATGCCATCGGATACTAACATTCCGTTTTGTGGACTGACACTGGCCTTTGCTTCGAATATTTTTGTTAGAGACAGTCATTATTTTATTTTTGTGAAGTTAACACACAGTAGTTCAAATCCCCGTTCGGTCATCCCGATTTAAGTTTTCCGTTATTTCCTTAAATCTATTAAAGCAAATGCTCAGATCTTTGCGACTCTATTTTATCACGTTTAAATAATGTTCATAAGTTACAAGTATGCAAAATCCAATCCGTAACTCCAAGTCAAATACTAGAAATTCGAATAAGAAAATGACAATTAATAAACACACTCATAATAACCTACAACCTTCGTGTAATTGCATGGTGATCACTCGGTTTATCGTAGTCGTTTCCCGCAGAAAAATCAGACTATAATAATAAATAATTTTATACTTACCAACGTGAGAGTATCAACGCTCCCAACATGTGCCGCAGCGCATTCAGCTGGCCGAAAGACCGCTGACCTCAGGCGGCCGTTGGCATGTGGCCGGTGGCTGGTGACGGCTGTAGGGCTAGGAACTCTGTTCTGGTCCTGACGCAACTACCAGCTCTTTCGCTGAAATGTGTCTGGAAGTTTTTGCTATTACTGTTGGGTTAGAAAGTGAAGTAAATTATCTTTGGGGTTCCACCCTTTAGCAGACAGCCGAAATGTGGTTTAAAAAATGAACAAAAGAGTGACCTCGAACTCGCGACTTTGTGTCTACATTACGTGACGTTTACCACTAGACCACGACCTGATACACCACTGTAACAGCTCGAGAAGAAGACAATACTTCTTCCAGGAACTTCTGCATCCTACAGTGTTGCCAGATCGTGGGTGCGGAGGTTTAATTGACACATTAAGTGGACGACTCAGGCTTCGGCTCTGAGCAGCTCTGTCTACTAAATGGTTCAAATGGCTCTGAGCACTGTGGGACTTAACATCTGTGGTCATCAGTCCCCTAGAACTTAGAACTACTTAAACCTAACTAACCTAAGGACATCACACACACATCCATGCCTGAGGCAGGATTCGAACCTGCGACCGTAGCGGTCACGCGGTTCCAAACTGAAGCGCCTAGAACCGCACGGCCACACCTGCCGGCTCTCTGTCTACTAGACAAACACAGAATAAGCCGGAATATTTCCAGTTGAGATAATTTCAAGCCACCAGATATTTAATTTTGTTAGGAATCTGCTTCATTTCATTTGAGATGAATGAGGTGCTCAAGACAAAGCTATCGGATTGTTTTGAAGTTTACTTTGTTACTCTTACAACCATTCGAAACAAGAGTGTTTAAGTTTTTATTTCCATACTTTTAATTTATGAACAGTGGTGGATTGATGTTATAAAAACTTATGCATTTCTTTGGCTCATCATCTAAGTAAACTCAGTTCGCCATAAAGCTGAAAAGCTCAGTCCTGGATGAAGTTTAAAAAAAAATAAAAACGCAAAGTATTGTTTGGGACCGGCCGGTGTGACCGAGCGGTTCTAGGTGCTTCAGTCTGGAACCGCGCGACCGCTACGGTCGCAGGTTCGAATCCTGCCTCGGACATGGATGTGTGTGATGTCCTTAGGTTAGTTAGGTTTAAGTAGTTCTAAGTTCTAGGGGACTGATGACCACAGGTGTTAAGTCCCATTCTTTGGGAACAGAATTAGGAGAAGCGTTTCTTCAATTTCATAGAACAATTTGAATGATATTTCTTATTTACTGAAGGAATTGTGAACCGAGTTTCAACTTGGAACCATTGTGAGAATAATAATCATATTATTTTCCGATTTGCTTTTTTTAAATTTATATTTAAAAAAATGCTTTCCTTATTTTAAAGAAGTAAGTGAGAAAGATATGAGCTGTATTCGATAGAAAAAATGTTTGTTATTCGTATTTTTAATTACATATATTGGCTGAAGGAGACACTTGTAGTCCTGTAGTTTACGTTCAGTGCCGAAGAGAGCGATGCGAAGTGTCACTTGTATGCATGGGTATCACGAGTAGCATAAAAGGATATAAGTGCAAAAATATCGTAATTCGACATTCGCGACAGTTCTAGAGAGCAATAAAGACACGATCAGTAACAAGTGCGTGCTTATTGTGCGTTGTATATGTGGCCCTTCAACATTGTCAGCAGAGAGGAACTAACTGGTACTGGTGCCAAGTACGACAGAGTGAATGAACAAGAGATTTTCCCTTCTCCAAGAGCAGCGTCTCGACATATATCTCCTCCGGAACTAAGCAAAGTAACGTACCAAGGATCGAACATGAAGAAAGCTCTTCAACATCTGAAATGTCTGCCAGGTGCGGTATATTGCCTGCACACAGTAATTAGCCATGTATTCTAAACGTAAAGATAAGGCTGAGAGATAGTTGAACATAGATGACCCAGGTGATGACTTCAAGAACTTTTTCTCTTGATGGAAGACCTGTGCCTTCCCAAACTCTCCACAGTGGCGAAAGAAATTCTAATGCATTCCCACCCATAAAACTGCAAGTGAAAGAAATTTTAGAATACTACGCTTAGATGTCTCAGAGAAACGCTGCCGTATCGATCCAGAATGCTTCGAAGACAATTTTTTAGTTCACAATAATAAGAAAGACAGGATAATTTTATGAATAAAATCATTTGTTACGCGATGAAACACAAGTAATCTGTGTAAACAGCCTCTAATACACTGTTTTGTATTCTGAAGCTAGTGTTACCAATAATTTTTTTGCATTCTAGACATAGATGTCACATACTGTGTAACGTTGTGTTCAATCTCTACTGCATTAAAATATTTGATTCTGTTTTATGAGTCATTCATCTTTCACGTTTAATTTTATTTTTCATTTAAATACCATAAAGAATATTGTTTCTCTCACTGATTAACCGTGAAAAGACTTCATAAATTGAGTATGATTGTAGCAGACAGAAGTTTTGCTTCTTGGCACTTGCTTGACGAAAGAATCATGTGACCGTTTTCTGATACTACAGCGATTCTAAGTAAGAGAGCAAGAAAACGCAAAGATCAAAATATTATTGTGATGAAATAATGTGTTCATTAAACGTGTGCAGTTTTTAACCGCAGGTCATTTATTATCACACTTCCTCGATTTTGCTTCCGCTACGAGTACGACCGACTCGGTGAGCGCCTGTGCTCGATCTACGAGTTAAACCCCGCCCCACTGCCGTGCAGATGCCAAGCTCACAACAAGCTTGTTGTGCGTGGTACCTCCTCTAGTATCTACACCCGCTGATACATTTCCATAGTTCCGTGGTAGTTCTTCCTATAACACTACTTCAGTATAACTGTGTACTGAACGTAGAGACCGAAAGCACGCAATACCCTGCTACCTCGTGAGGATTTAGGGTACTTTTCTTTATTAAAAAAGACTTTCGTCGTGACGATATCATGACAAGTTTTACATTTGTATTAGAACATTCCATACTTAATAGCCTTTCTTCGTTAATTTATTGGACACAACAAATAAATATGTTACTTCCCGAGCCGTGGTTGTGTTGTTATCAGGAGGTCGATCGAAGAGGGGGGAGTGAGTGACCCTGTGGAGCGCCGGAGCGCTAATGAAACATCGTTCGTCTTCGCAGCCCAGCGTGGCTGTGGACTTCTGTCAGGATCTCAGCGGTCTCGATGAATGAAACTGCGCCTAAACTTGTTCCCAGAATACTGCATATCCCAGTAATCAGTTGCCGAGATGGCATAAAGGTAGAAGACCCAACAGGAACAGCCCGAGTGGCTGTCCCAGCATACGGCCATTAAGGCGCTACTTGTACTGTCCCAGTAGTGGCGACCCAGGCGTCCAGCACCCAAGTTCAACAACTTGCAGATGGGCAGGTCGGTTCTTCACCCACAGAAGATCAGCCCTGCCTTCAGTCAGTTAGCGTTGCGACCGGCTGGACTGCGACTTGCAGAACAGAAGTCCGCTCCATGGCCGGTCGGCTGTGGACTTATAGCAACTTGTGGACACTTGCTGTATTCACCAGAGCATCCTACAACTTAATAGAGCTCGTTGTCCATCGGTATCCGTGATGCAGATGGAATGTCCTCACTCGAAGAATGAGGTTGAAGAGGACAGAGGTTTTAAGGCAGGCCACAAAAGTGACCGAATGTATTCTCACTTTCTGAGCCAGTCAGCGCTCTCGGCTGCCTAATGTTTAACTGCAGGTTTTCAGGGCGTTCCTTTATGCGGAGTTTGCATCATGCACGGAGTTTTTATGACACCTGTAGGTGAAGTTACTACATTTAACCTCATTAAAGCAGAGCATTCACTCTGATCCGCACTGTTGTAAAAGTGCTAAGTCTCGGGTTCTCTCTCATATAGTCTGATGAAACGACTTCCAGCCTGTTTTTACATCGGGCTTGCAGCATAGCTACACAGCCGGCAGATGTGTCCTACTTAGCGACGTCTGTCGGTTCCTAACAACATTGTATCCGTTCACTTACTTTCTATTCTACTGTACAGCAAACTTAAGAGATAAATTCATTAGAAACAGTATAATGTTCCACACGACCTAAAACAGTCTGACAATCCCGAATGGTTTTTCTACTTTACGCTTTTAGACAGTATGTTGGTAGCACTTCGACTCCTTGCTGTGTAACAGAGAGTAAAGCTGTGCAGTTCACCATAATGAAAAGGCAAGCGGTCAGGCAAACTCTGTCACCGACTACACACGCAGCTGCCTCGCCGATGCGGCATAGGACCAGGGATCTGTGGGACGAGGGGTAGTTAAGGTTGAAGAACAGCAAGTTGCCATCGGTGAAAGAAACGACACGGCCGTGGCGTTCCTCTTTCCGCTCGTTGCGGTGGGAGGAAGTACTATTAACGTACCTCCAGATAGGGCACTGTCCTCTGACGCAATGATTCCTCCTCCAGCGGGAGAATCAAATGGCTCTGAGCACTATGGGACTTAACTTCTGAGCTCATCAGTCCTCTAGAACTCAGAACTACTTAAACCTAACTAACGTAAGGACATCACACACATCCATGCCCGAGGCAGGATTCGAAACTGCGACCGTTGTGGTCGCGCGGCTCCAGACTGTAGCGCCTAGAACCGCTCGGCCACTTCGGCCGGCCAGCGGGAGAATCCTCTAGTACATAGTGCTTATGGTGTACAGATATCCGCACACTACATTTTAACTGAATACGCTTTTTACTGACATATGTGAGATGCAAACGGCTTACCAGTTGACCACCCCTCGGTTGTAGGGTGCGATGAATCGAATGTATTCGTGTTTTAAGTTTTCACGTTCTACCGTCTACATAGTTTCTTATGAAGCAGTTTTTTAATATAATTCCAGGTTGATAGCTTCATTTTTTATTTTACCATCGATCAACCAGGCACAGTTCCCTATCAAGCTCACTGGACAAACAATCACCGCAGTGTGCACCCACAGACGGATCGTTAAGCCTTTACAGATGGTGCAGCGATCCAGTCACGTGCTCAACTGTGTGCGCACTACCTTTATGTGAACGTAAGGCAGTAGCGATCAGTGAGGCATCTATCTTTCAAGCTGACATTGTACATAAACATGGGTAAATGTAATGACGTGACAGAGAGGCAAAAAGGGTCAACCGTGTTTGGCCATGCCCATGGCCATGTGGTTGTGATGGTGGATTTTCTGGTGTTTCGCGGCGGACTGTTCAACGTGTCTACACTGCTGGCTACCGTAAATGCAACACCAAGAAAGACAAGAGGTAGCACAACAAAATTTATTTTGTAGATAACATGTTGACCAAGTATCAAATGATTACGTTTACAGACGTCTGTGACATGTGGTTCCTGCCAGAATCAGTAGCCAGAGTAGCCGCCATTGTTGGAGATCACCGCTGCCACACGTCTCGGCATTGAGTCAAAGAGACGTTGGATGTGTTCCTGGGGTACAGCAGCCCAAGCAGCTTCCACACGTTGCCAAAGATCATCTGGTGTGGCAGCTGGGGATGAAATCTGGGTCACTCGTTGAGCAACCATGGACCACATGTTTTCTATCGGCGAAAGATCCGGAGAGCGAGCCGGCCATGGAAGCACTTCAATTTGGTTATTGACGAAGAACCTTTGGACAATGCGTGCCACGTGTGGTCGCGCATTATCCTGTTGAAATATGGCTGTGGCCAAGCCCTGAAGGTAAGGAAGGACAACTGGCTCCAGCACCTCGGATATGTAGCGCCGGCTATTTAAAGTACCGGCAATGCGTACTAGAGACGTGCGAGAGTAATATCCAATACCGCCCCATACCATAATACCCGGTGCAGAACCAGTGTGGCGGTGCATAATGCAGCTGTCCAGCATCCTCTCTCCACGGTGTCTCCACACTCGAATCCGACCATCGTGGTGCTGCAGACAGATGTGTGCCTCGTCAGTAAAGACAACGTCATTCCATTCTGCTGTCCACATCCGTCTGTCATCACATCATTGGCGACGGAGACGTCTGTGGTTCTGCATCAATGGTAGACGAAGCAATGGACGTCTTGCGGACAGACCACTCTGCTGTAAACGCCGTCGAATGGTACGCGCAGACACTGGATGATGCGTTACAGACGCAATGTGCTGTGCTATGGTTCAGGATGTCACTGAGCGATCCGTCACTGCCATGCGCACAATTTGCCTATCAGCACGTGCAGTGGTGCACCGAGGTGAATGCGATCGACCACGTCGGTCCATCGTACCCTCCTGCATCGAACGGTCACATATCCGCATTACAGTTGTTTGGCTTCGTCCAACACGACTAGCGATTTCTCTGTATGATAATCCACAATCTCGGTAAGCCACTATCCTTTCTCTGTCGAACTCGGATACTTGATCAAACGATGTTCGCTGTTGTCTACGAGGCATAACTGATCGTCTTGTGAAACAACCACAAGGTAAACACACGTGCCGAACGTACACTCGTCGAAATCTCCAAGCTTTAAATGGCGCTATGAGGTGGCGCCACAAGCGCGCGTGATGTGCGTCTGCGCTGAAATTCTAATCAGTTGCATATCCCATCGCTGCAAACCCATGGTGTAAATTTCACTTGATTCGGATGCTTCCTTCAGGGTGTTGCATTTACGGTGGCCAGCAGTGTACAACCAGTGGCGTAACACACTTGGCTACGAAACACGACGTCAGAAATTTGGTCGGAAAAAAAACTTGACTGAGATGGACCGCAAATGCGTTTCAGGGCTTGTGAACCCAACTCTCGTCCAAACCCGACAGGAATTTCTGCAAGCAGTGACTGAAGGTCCGTCCCAAACTGCTAGCGAGAGAACATTGCGACGGGAACAGCAAGCAATAAACATTTTGAGTCGGACAACTCTCAAGAGCCCATTGCTCACAGAGCCACATAAACGCAGTAACAGCAAAGTTCATCGGGCTGGAAGAAAACGTGACTGCTTTTCTCAACACTCTTCTACTCTGTTACATCTAGACTGGCCTGCAAAGTCACCTGACTAGAACCCAATAGAAAATCTGCGGTACGTGTTGGGACAGCGGGTAAAACGCTGCCATCAGCATCCCTTGCGCGATCAAATCCTCGACGAGTGGCTTAACCTGGACGCGGTGTACGTCGCAACCGTGTGGACTCACTTTCTAACAGAATCTAGGTGGTTATCAAGGGGCGGAATTATACTATATGAAATGATTTTTGTAATGATTTCTCTAATTTGTAATGATTTCTCTAATCTGTTGTTCGGTGAGCTTATATTATTTTAGCTGCTGTGTAGTTATAGTCAATGGGTTTTAATCATAAAATAACTTGAGGCATACGCCTTTTGGACTTCTGTGTAAAAGTGCGAGTGAGAGTGAGAGGGTGTAGCATGGTGGCTGAGAATCACATTTTACGTTTTCCCTTTTGATGCTAGTTTTCGTAAAAATAACGCATCCGTCGCCATTTAGTTTTGATAAGGGCGCTGATGACCTCGCTGTTGAGCACCCTGTATACACTACCATCTCTGTCTACTCCTTTACAACACCGCCACATACGTTATCACGGAGCGCTGGACTTGTGCCGATACCGTTACTTAAGCTTCGCTGCCGTACTCAGCTGTGCCAGTTACCCTTACTATCTTTCTCATTCTCCCTTCCTTATCTTCATCACTGGCTCTTCCAAGAACCACCACCATTGCTTGTAGTACTTTATCATCTGCACCCACAGTCTGTATATGGTACTCCATGCAAAGTTCACCATACTACATACTATCTTCGTATACCTGCGGACTATTCGTTGACCTATCATCAGAAATTTTTGAACTGCAATCCCGTTTTCGTGTTTCGACACCAATCCTGGCGCCAGGGTTAGTACCAGCAAGTTGACAAGCACCTATTAATGAGTTATCATGTGGATCTAGACCAATCCAGTCGTTACCACCCCGAACAAAGCTTGCGTCAACAGCAGCAGTAAGAGGCAGCTAGCAGCTCCAGTAGAAATCTCCATCAGAATATAGCTCTCCATCATCCAGTCCTAGAATCCACACGGGCTCTCATAACCCACCTTCGCCAACCAGTGTAACGAGCTAATAAACGTTCGAATCGTCAGCCTGCAGACCAAATTCCAGCTCCTGACCTCAGAAGGCAACATACTGACTCTCTCTGAACCGAACACCTGGACACCAATCCCGTAAAGTTCTCCGGCACTGTTTCACATATCTATAGTTTCCTTCTCCTTGCTTAGATCTATAATCTGTCCATTCCAGCGTACTCAGTCCGAAAATAAAAAATTACTTACTCAACTTAATATCATCATTAGTAAAAATTCGGTCAAATTAGATCCATTGCTTTTAACTTCCTTACTAACTTTCTCAAAAAGCTTCGATCCATCACCTCTGGCTCACATATTTGCGTTACTCCCGTATACAGTATGTTACAAAAAGGTGCGGTCAAACTTTCAGGAAACATTCCTCGCACACAAATAAAGAAAATATGTTATGTGGACATGTGTCCGGAAACGCTTAATTCACATGTTAGAGCTCATTTTAGTTTCGTCAGTACGTACTGTACTTCCTCGATTTACCGCCACTTGGCCCAATTGAAGGAAGGTAATGTTGACTTCGGTGCTTGTGTTGGCTCAAATGGCTCTGAGCACTATGGGACTTAACATCTGAGGTCATCAGTCCCCTAGAACTTGGAACTACTTAAACCTAACTAACCTAAGGACATCACACACATCCATGCCCGAGGCAGGATTCGAACCTGCGACCGTAGTGGTCGCGCGGTTCCAGACTGAAGCGCCTAGAACCGCTCGGCCACAATGGGCCAGCGGTGCTCGTGTTGACATGCGACTCATTGCTCTACAGTACTAGCATCAAGCACATCAGGACGTAGCTTCTCAACAACAGATTCGGTGACCGATGGATTGGTAGAGGCGGACCAATTCCATGGCCTCCACGCTCTCCTGACCTCAACCCTCTTGACTTTCATTTATGGGGGCATTTGAAAACTTTTGTCTACGCAACCCCGGTATCAAATGTAGACACTCTTCGTGCTCGTATTGTGGACGGCTGTGATACAATACGCCATTCTCCAGGGCTGCATCAGCGCATCAGGGATTCCATGCGACAGAGGGTGGATGCATGTATCCTCGCTAACGGAGGACGTTTTGAACATTTCCTGTAACAAAGTGTTTGAAGTCACGCTGGTATGTTCTGTTGCTGTGTGTTTCCATTCCATGATTAATGTGATTTGAAGAGAAGTAATAAAATGAGCTCTAACATGGAAAGTAAGCTTTTCCGGACACATGTCCACATAACATATTTTCGTTCTTTGTGTGTGAGGAATGTTTCCTGAAAGTTTG